>NC_136262.1:6589232-6641732 GCF_964187855.1 Myxine glutinosa | reverse complement strand
CCTTCTCCGACCTCACTTGCTCCGCCTCCTTTTCCTCTTCCTCTTCCTCTTTTTCCGGTTTCCGATCCGGTTTCTGGTTTCTTTTAAAACACTAACTTTTTTTACCTTTTGAAAACAGTTATCTCTATTTCACCTAAACGATAACAATAATAGTACATGCAACCAAAAATGTTTACAGTGGCTGACAACCACAACAACGGAAGTGACGAATCCGTAACATATATTAACAAACAATATGTTGGATCTTGGCTCTTGGTACAAGTATCTTTGTTGAGCAGAGATGAAATGATAGACCTCTCTTAATGTTCTTGTTTGAGCACCTCCCGAACCACATACAATTTTTAGATTATAGTAAATTATTTTCCCCTCAATCTCTTGGCAACCATTAAAGTTTTCAGTCCACTCAAGGATGTTGCCTCTTAGAGACTAACTTATTCGTATTTACATTTATTCACTTATTTGTTTTATCTACTCTTACCCCTGTTATTTCTTCAATAATACTTCTTTGATATTTCTCACATTCATGATGTTTTCCATTTATATACCAAGGCTGTATATACCTCCTCTTTAGTTTGGTTAATGCTTGGTTCTATCATTTATATATTAGTAAAAAAGGCCGCGGTAGCCCGTTAAAATCCCTAACCCCCTTTTTTATCTTATCACATATATTTATCTTATCACATATGCTTATATATTTATCTTATCACTCATACTTATATATTTATCTTATCACTTATACTTATATATTTATCTTATCACTTATACTTATATATTTATCTTATCACTTATACTTATATATTTATCTTATCACTTATACTTATATATTTATCTTATCACTTATACTTATATATTTATCTTATCACTTATACTTATATATTTATCTTATCACTTATCACTTATATATTTATCTTATCACTTATACTTATATATTTATCTTATCACTTATACTTATATATTTATCTTGTCACTTATACTTATATATTTATCTTGTCACTTATATTTATATATTTATCTTGTCACTTATACTTATATATTTATCTTGTCACTTATATTTATATATTTATCTTATCACTTATACTTATATATTTATCTTATCACTTATACTTATAAATTTATCTTATCACTTATATATTTATCTTGTCACTTCTACTTATATACTTATCTTATCACTTATACTTATAAATTTATCTTATCACTTATACTTATATATATATATCTTATCACTTATACTTATATATTTATCTTATCACTTATACTTATAAATTTATCTTATCACTTATATATTTATCCTATCACTTATACTTATATATTTATCTTGTCACTTCTACTTATATACTTATCTTATCACTTATACTTATATATTTATCTTATCACTTATACTTATATATATATATATATATCTTATCACTTATACTTATATATTTATCTTCTCACTTATACTTATATATTTATCTTATCACTTATACTTATATATTTATCTTATCACTTATATATTTATCTTATCACATACTTATATATTTATCTTCTCACTTATACTTATATATTTATCTTATCACTTATACTTATATATTTATCTTCTCACTTATACTTATATATTTATCTTATCACTTATACTTATATATTTATCTTATCACTTATACTTAAATATATAAGTGATAAGATAAATATATAAGTATAAGTGATAAGATAAATATATAAGTATAAGTGATAAGATAAATATATAAGTGATAAGATAAATATATAAGTATAAGTGATAAGATAAATATATAAGTATAAGTGAGAAGCTAAATATATAAGTATAAGTGATAAGATAAATATATAAGTGATAAGATAAATATATAAGTATAAGTGATAAGATAAATATATAAGTATAAGTGATAAGATAAATATATAAGTGATAAGATAAATATATAAGTAGAAGTGATAAGATAAATATATAAGTATAAGTGATAAGATAAATATATAAGTATAAGTGAGAAGATAAATATATAAGTATAAGTGAGAAGATAAATATATAAGTATAAGTGATAAGATAAATATATAAGTGATAAGATAAATATATAAGTATAAGTGATAAGATAAATATATAAGCATATGTGATAAGATAAATATATAAGTATAAGTGATAAGATAAATATATAAGTGATAAGATAAATATATAAGTATAAGTGATAAGATAAATATATAAGTATAAGTGATAAGATAAATATATAAGCATATGTGATAAGATAAATATATAAGTATAAGTGATAAGATAAATATATAAGTGATAAGATAAATATATAAGTATAAGTGATAAGATAAATATATAAGTATAAGTGATAAGATAAATATATAAGTATAAGTGATAAGATAAATATATAAGTGATAAGATAAATATATAAGTATAAGTGATAAGATAAATATATAAGTATAAGTGATAAGATAAATATATAAGTATAAGTGATAAGATAAATATATAAGTGATAAGATAAATATATAAGTAGAAGTGATAAGATAAATATATAAGTATAAGTGATAAGTTAAATATATAAGTATAAGTGAGAAGATAAATATATAAGTATAAGTGAGAAGATAAATATATAAGTATAAGTGATAAGATAAATATATAAGTGATAAGATAAATATATAAGTATAAGTGATAAGATAAATATATAAGCATATGTGATAAGATAAATATATAAGTATAAGTGATAAGATAAATATATAAGTGATAAGATAAATATATAAGTATAAGTGATAAGATAAATATATAAGTATAAGTGATAAGATAAATATATAAGTATAAGTGATAAGATAAATATATAAGTGATAAGATAAACATATAAGTATAAGTGATAAGATAAATATATAAGTATAAGTGATAAGATAAATATATAAGTGATAAGATAAATATATAAGTATAAGTGATAAGCTAAATATATAAGTGATAAGATAAATATATAAGTATAAGTGATAAGATAAATATATAAGTATAAGTGATAAGATAAATATATAAGTATAAGTGATAAGATAAATATATAAGTGATAAGATAAATATATAAGTATAAGTGATAAGATAAATATATAAGTATAAGTGATAAGATAAATATATAAGTGATAAGATAAATATATAAGTATAAGTGATAAGATAAATATATAAGTATAAGTGATAAGATAAATATATAAGTGATAAGATAAATATATATCTTATCACTTATACTTATATATTTATCTTATCACTTATATATTTATCTTATCACTTATACTTATATATTTATCTTATCACTTATATATTTATCTTATCACTTATACTTATATATTTATCTTATCACTTATACTTATATATTTATCTTATCACTTATATATTTCTCTTATCACTTATATATTTATCTTATGACTTATATATTTATCTCATCACTTATACTTATATATTTCTCTTATCACTTATACTTATATATTTATCTTATCACTTATATATTTATCTTATCACTTATATATTTATCTTATCACTTATATATATCTTATCACTTATATATTTATCTCATCACTTATACTTATATATTTCTCTTATCACTTATACTTATATATTTATCTTATCACTTATATATTTATCTTATCACTTATATATTTATCTTATCACTTATACTTATATATTTATCTTATCACTTATATATTTATCTTATCACTTCTGTATTTATCGTATACATCAATCATCAATCATATCTGAATAAACATCTTCTGTATCAATTTTCAAAATAAAACTATAAAATAAAACTATCTGTATCCATATAAAGTAGATTAACATCATTTTGATATTTCTTCCTTAAGTTATTGTAAAAGTAATCATACATTAATGACTTTGATAAATCAAGAATTGATGTTCCAATATAAATAGGCTTATCCATTTCAATACTTTCTTTAACCAAATGGATCGCACTAAAGTTCTCTGAAAACACCTTTGCTCTTTGAAAACTGGGTCTATTAATTAATTTTGTTGCTTGTTTCCAAGATGTAGCAAGTCTTATGTGTTGTCTATTCCTAACATTTTCCATCGTCTTTCCAAATGCAGCATTATTCATCAATTTATAAAAGTCCTTCTCAAAATCTGTCTTTGCCTCTGTTCTTCTCTTTGTATTAAAATCAATATATGTTTTCAACCAATGGCTTTGGTTAAACTTTAAAACTCTATGAATCTTCTTCACTCTTCACCCTGCTAATAAACAGTCTCAAGTTCCTTTGATGTAAAACATAATTTCCTTTATTATATAATGTAGTAAGTAATTTTTCTGTTGATTTACCTTTTGTATTAAATGATTGTTGATAATCACTTAACCATTCTTTTCTTGGTCTTTCTTTATCAGGAGCGTAAGGCAGATCTTTATGTTTATTATGAAGTTCTTCAGGATATTTCAAATCAACCTCAAAATAGTAAACAATTTTAGCTTTATCCAATTCTTTTTGTGTAGAGATAACGATATCCTGTAAAACCTTTTCATAATCTTTCTCTTTAACCCACCTAAGTTCTCCATATGGTAGGGCTTGAGCCATAGCCCATCCATACAAATTGTTAGCATCATAATACATCAAATAAGAACTATCTTTTGTAGCATCATAATTAGAAAGATATTTGTTGTTAGCTTTAGCATATCTACTCAAACATATTTGAGATATTCCTCCACGTTTAGCCTTTTCTATCATCAAAAGCATATCTACATCACTGATTAAATCCAAATCCTGTTTTGTCATTTTTAATATAGCACTCCAAGCCAATCCTGGAGCAGTGTAGTGAGCGGGGTCTAATCCATAGGAATTTTTATTATGACAGACGCTTCTAAAAGTCTCAAATACATCAGCCAATAGTAAGACATCAATTTTAAGATACAAATCATGATACTCTCCAAGGTTCTTTATATTAAACTTTTTCCAAACATTTTGTGCTTGAGTATAATCTTTATCAGTTATATGCCTTTTATTTAATTCGTTATAGAAATTTTATTTTGAGGGAAGTTGTGTTTCTTTAAATCTCTCAAATGAATCCATATAATCATACGAATATATCCCCTTTTGTGATAAGAGTTCAATCCCTTCTTGATTTCTGAAATACTCTGAAATACTCAGAAAGTTTTTAATATTTGACACCAAGTTAGATAATGAACTTGTCATAAACTTGAATGAGTCAACAAATCTTATATTAGTTATAGGAGATGTTTGAATTTTTTTGTGAATGAAATGTATTTCTGATCTGTGTTAGGAATTGCAGAAATGTCTCCAGAAGTCTTTGAAAGTTCATTTATAAATAGATGCGTATCATAATGAGCGTTGTTGTGAAGAAAGACTGGAATGAAAGAGGGGAGTTTATAATTAATATTACAACTTTGATGAGCCGGACCTCCATATTTACCAGTGAGATGACAATGATCTCTAACCTTTAGACCTTCACCAATTTTCTCCTCAGTATCATTGGAGATCCGTGGGTTTGCACGCCCCGGAGTTTCTGCTGCAGTGCGGGATGCTGGACGGAATCGATCCCGCAGGGGACTTCGGACCATCTGCCTGTCCTGCCTTGTAGTGGTGACTCTTGGCCTCCCTGATCAAGGTCTGTCATCTGCAGAGTTGTGGAGGGTGTCTCTGTCCACCAGGGCCGATATCGTCTGGTGTGAACAGCCAAGGCGACGTGCCACCTCACGGTAGCTCAGTCCGCCTTGCAGCATGCCCAGGGCATGCTGCCGTTGATCCCTTGACAATCGTGGCATGTTGATTGAAATGCCCATTTTGCACTGGCCTTTTTAAAGCCAATATCAAGACATCACGTGCAGCTCATTAAAATCATTCCGTACCCCTTGGCTAATCACTGACAGTCAAAACGGCTGTTCAACAGCTGTGCTATGAAGTGACCATTGAAGGTTCAAGTGACCATCCGTGACCGTTTTGTCTGACAGTGAGGACACTATTGTCCACAAATAAGTTCACACATTTACTACACGCAGTGTTATTGTTGATATTTAAAGGTTTCAAAGGTGGTAAGTTTCTTTTGCGTTTCAGTATATATATATATATATATATGTGCTTAAAGTAAAAATGGTTTTTCGAATACCCGGGTTGAATCACTTTCCTTTTATCTATATATTTGTGCTTAAAGTAAAAATGGTTTTTCGAATATCCAGGTAGAATCACTTCCCTTTTATCTATATATTTGTGCTTAAAGTAAAAATGGTTCTTTTGAATAACCGGGTAGAATCACTTTCCTTTTATCTATATATTTGTGCTTAAAGTAAAAATGGTTTCTTTTCAAAATTTATCATTAATTTTTTCAAATTTATTTTAATTCCTTTTTCAATTTTTTTTTTTTTCAAAATCTAATTTTTGAAATAAGTCCGAGGGACTGTATCCATTACATCAACGATTTTAAATAATTCATTAGTTCATCTCTTTGTTTAACCTTTCTCAAAATGGCTTTTCCATCTGTATATTCTTACAATATCACCAACTTTGAACTTGGGTTTTCTCAAATTAATCTCCTTTTCATATTCTAATTTTGTAAATGTTTCCGATGGTTTGATTTTGTTGATGAATGAACTGTATTATTGTAATTATCTACAATGTCCTGAATTATAGGTACCCATTGTTGAGAACCGAGTTGTGTGAATTTTTTATGTAGTCTCTCTTTCAAAGTGCGATTAAAACGCTCAAGAACAACTGCCTTTCCTTCATTAAAGGTGCTGTATAATTTAATACCCCCCCCCCCACCCCCTTAAGAAGTTTTATGAATATTTTGTAACAGAACTCTGTTCCTTCATCAGTCCATAACTTCTATGGTTTTTCTTTTACTTTTACTAAATATTCCACTGAAAGCGAACATAAGAGTATTACCCCTTTTGTTTTTCAAAGGAGCAACCCAAGCAGATCTACTCCTCAAATCAATAACGGTTAAAGCATACTTGTATCCCTTATCATTATTTAGTTCAATTAAATCAGCGGACCAGATGTGGTCGGTGCCTTTAGAATAAACCTTCCTTCTTTTAAACTTTGTAATTACTGGTCTATGTAATTCATTAGCCAAAAGCTCCTCAGTCTTGATGTCATCATCAGAGCTTAATAGTTTTTTGAGGGTGAAACACATGGAATACCAACCCCAAGTCCCAACATCAATTTAGCACTTATCAATTTTTTCACGATAAACCGATCAACTTTCTCTCTCAGCGTTGGATTTTCTATCAAAGACAAATTATACAACATTTCTCTGTCGGCTTTATGTTTTTCATCCAATGTAGTGGTATTTCCATAAGCAATATCATGCTTCATACACACTTCATCAACTCTATTTAGAGGTTTAGACCAAGGTTTAGGATTGTCAGCCTCATCTAATCTTTTATCCAAGTTTGTTCCTGGACCACAGAAAGAATGCCCCGGAAGGTGTAATTCCCCCCGGAATTCCAGTTGTTGTAAATTTACTCCCTGACAAAAACTTTTGTATATCTCCCCCACTTTTATGCTTAGAAATGAATTCACACTTTTCAGAGCCACACACTAAACATATCCCCCTTTCATAAACTCTATTATTTTTACCTTTAACATACGATATATTTTTGGTATTAGTTTTCTTTTTACACTTAACACAATAACTCATTTATTTATGAGAAAAATTCCGACAAAGTATGAAAACCTTTTTGGTTTTCAACATACACATTTCTATCTTGATTTTTAAAACATTAAGAATCCTTAGGAATGCCTTCACTCTCTTCTCCATTTATTTACAAATAAAACTAACTAAAGTCAATAACACCAACATCATCAACCACATAATCTTTCCCTTCTTCTTCTTTATCCCCACTTTCTCATTTAAATCTCCTCCCCTGAAAGTGATGGAACAGTTATTCTTGAAAATAATATTTCCATTAGACTTTTCATGTCTTTCTTTTCCTCCTCAGTGCATTGAGTTTGATTTATTTGCTGTAATACCTTCAATCTTTTATTAATCTCACTGATTTCCATCTTTTTATATTTTTCCTCCCTGTTTCACAGCACCACTTGGTTGTCTGCGACATAAGGGTGAAAGGTGCGAGGAGAGCTCGGCGGGTGAAGTACCAACCGAGAATGAAGGTGTGGAGGTTGAAAGAGGTGACAGTGAGGGAGGCATTAAAAGAGAGGCCGAATATGGTGGAGGTTGATGTGGTTGAGCTTGAAAGTGGTTGGATGTCAATGAAAGATAGTCTGTTGGGAGCCGTTGGTGAGGTATGTGGATGGACAAAAGGACCACCGAGGAACTCGGAAACATGGTGGTGGGATGATGAAGTTGGAAAGAAGATTGACGAGAAGAGGAAGAAGTTCAAGGATTGGCAGAAGGCGAAGGGTATGGGGGCAGAAAAGGCAGAGCATGAAAGTTATGAGGCAGCCAAGAAGGCTGGAAAGAAAGAGGTAGCAAAGGCACAGGAGGCATGTCGGAAAATGTTCGGAGAACGTTTGGATTTGGAAGAGGGTCAGAGAGAGGTATTCAGGATTGCAAATGAGATAGCGAAAGAGAGGTGTGATGTGATGGGGGTGAGTTGCTTGAAGGATGAAGTGGGACAAATCGTTGTGGACCCAGATGGAATTAAAGGAAGATGGAAGAGATATATGGAAATGCTGTTGAATGCAGCGAATGAATGGGATGGCAACACAGAGAGTAACCCAGTTTTAGGACCGGCAGAGAAGATAACCGAGAAGGAAGTTGAGGAAGCGATAAAAGCAATGAAGAGTAGAAAAGCGGGAGGGCCGACGGGAGTTGTGGGAGATATGTTGAAGGCAGCGGAAAATTGGGGTGTGAAGAGAATGACAGAGATCTGCAATCTGGTGGTGAAAGAAGGCCGCATTCCAGTGAATTGGGAACTGAGTACCCTCGTCCCTCGATACAAGGGGAAAGGTGACCATCTAGAATGTGGCTTGTATCGAGCGATAAAGTTATTGGAGCATGGAATGAAGGTATTGGAAAGGATGTTGGAGAGGAGGATAAGGAAGAAAGTGAAGATTGACGAAATGCAGTTTGGATTTATGCCAGGAAGAGGAATGACAGATGCGCTTTTTATTGTGAGGCAGTTGCAGGAGAAGTACATGGAGAAGAGGAAGAAGTTGTTTCTTGGGGTTGTTGTTCTGGAGAAAGCATTCGATAGGGTTCCACGTGAAGTAGTGACATGGGCATTGAGGAAGTTAGGAGTGGAGGAATGGTTGATCAGAGTGGTGATGGCAATGTACAAAAGAGCGTGCACAGCTGTCAGGACGAAGGACGGGAAGAGTGGCGAGTTTGAGGTGAAGGTGGGAGTGCATCAGGGGTCGGTACTAAGTCCACTACTATTTGTAGATGTGATGGAGGTGCTGGCTCAGAACGTAAAGGAGGGTTTACCGTGGGAGTTGTTGTATGCAGATGATCTGGTGCTGATTGCAGAAAGTATGGATGGACTGAAGGAGAAGATGAACAAGTGGAAGGAATGTATGGAGACAAAAGGTCTGAAGGTGAATATCGGAAAAATGATGGTGATGGCAAGTGGTAAAGCATGTTGTGAGGTGGAAAGTACTGGGAAGTGGCCGTGTGCTGTGTGCAGGAAGGGTGTCGGAGTGAACTCCATTCAATGTACAATGTGCGCTGAGAGGGTTCATCAAAAATGTAGTGGTCTGAGAGGGTCATTAACCAGTGTGGCAGCTACATTCAAGTGTAAGGTGTGCACAGAGGGAGCTGCAGATGGAGGAAATGTTGAGTTGGATCTTGGAGACGGCGTGAAGCTGGAAGGTGTGAAAACATTTTCTTACCTAGGAGACATGCTGAATGGAGAAGGTGGATCAGACTCGGCAACGGTTGCTCGAGTGAGTTGTGCATGGAAGAAGTTTCGGGAACTGAGTGGCGTGTTGACGAGGAGGGGAGTGTTGTTGAAGCTGAAGGGAAAGGTGTATGCTGCATGTGTGAGAAGTGTTATGATTTATGGGAGCGAGACATGGGTCATGAACGTAGAGCAGCAACGAAGGTTGGAAAGGCGAATGGTTCGGTGGATGTGTGGAGTATCGTTGAGAGAGAGGAAGACAAATGATGAATTGCGAAAGATGATCGGAATAGAGCCTGTGATGGATGCTGTGAAGAGGAACAGGTTGAGATGGTTTGGTCATGTGTTGAGGAAGGATAAAAGTGACTGGTTGAGAAGATTGATGGAAATGAATGTAGAAGGAAGTAGAGGACGGGGAAGACCGAGAAAGACTTGGCTAAAGATGGTCGAAGAAGAAATGCGGGCAAGTGGGTTAACAAGGGGAGATGCAGAAAATAGGGCAAAATGGAGAACATTGTCATGGGGACCGCAAGGCTAACCCCCGCTCTTGCAGGGAAAATGGCCTTAAAATGCCTGTTGTATATTTTTCCTCCCTCTCTCTTTCCTCCCTCTCCTCCTCTTTTTTTCCCCTCTCCTTTTTCTCACTCTTCCTTCTCTCTTTTCTCTCTTTTCTCCCTCTCTCTTTCCTCCCTCTCCTCCTTCTCTCTTTTTTCCCCTCTCCTTTTTCTCACTCTCTTCCTTCTCTCTTTTCTCTCTTTCCTCCCTCTCTTCTTCAACTCCTTCCTCATCCCTTGCTACCCTTGAGTTTGAGCCTCTAAGTATATCATACATATATTCATCTGGATTTTGAGATATTCTTGTGTCTGTAATTATTTTTCTCATAATGGGATACCAATAAGATTTGTTGATGATTTCTAAAAGAGTTTTATATTTCATAACTTTGAGAAGTTCATTTTTATTTAATATTTTAATCAAGTCTCCATTTGTGGGTTTAGCAATATCAGTATAAGGCCAGTTCTTAATTACAAAATTCCCATGTATATGTTCCAATTCATAAGGTATGTAAAACCGAGCATCCTTTTCTTGTAGGTATCCCTGAATACAAAAATTATAATTCTCTTGTAGTCTTCTTCCTGCCATTTATGTATCAGAAATATATGTGACATTAATATTATGACAGGTAATACCACCCCATCTTCCCACTACCAAATCGGTTTGTATTCCTTGGCTTTCTATCTTTATCTCATTACCTTCCTTCTTTGTCATATAAACTATTGTTTTGCCGTCATATAATTTTTTATTCTTGAAATCATGTATTTGTTGTTTGCTAATTGTACTTCCACATAACTCCTTATCCTCACAAAGCGGATAATATTCTTCTTTGCGAGACTGATTAAAATCATATAGGTCTTCTAAGTTTATTGAAAAAGACCAATTATACCCTAAATCAGGCATATCATACCCCCACTTATCTATTCGCATATTAACTATATGTCCTTCTTTATAAAATTCAATTGTAAACAGATAGTTAAATTTAATGAGGAAAGGTGTATGGTCTGTATAACCAGGTGTTGTGGTTGTAAATTTTACTTGTTTAACAAAACGTGCTGTTTTATTTAAAGATATTGTTATGTCGGTGGGGTAGAGCAATATCTAGTCAGGTAGATCTGAATAGGTAACATGCTTCGTCTGTCGCGATAGGGAATCTACCTGTAATAAGTTCTGTGTGTTTAGTCCGGTTTGTCGGTTAAGGAGTATACCTGTAAACATACGAGGATGTTCGTGTGCTAGGTAGTTGTCGGGATTAAAGATAACAGCCCTTGTGTGTCAAACCTGGTGATCAAACCTTTGTCCCTTATGGCAACGCACACCTGTAGACACTTAGATAGGCCCTTTATTGCACACAGTAATTAAATTCCCTTCCCTGACAAGGACTTTGGAAGAAAACGGGCAGGGGGCCAGTTCGGGGCAACGCCGCATGGGCCGCAGCCGGCTACACCTCCAGCTGGCCTGGAACGGCCTCCTGGCAAGGCCATGGGCCACGCGCAGGAGGACGGTTGACTGGGCAGGGAGGGGGTCGAGCAGTACCAGTGCGGAAAGCACTCGAACAATCAGAAGGCGCGCCGAGACCAACGTCACAGGCCAGGCCATAGAAGTGGGCCCTGAAAGACATTCACGCTTGGTTCGGAGCAGCAGCTCTCTTGGGTTTCTTAGCGGTGCAATCGCATTCCTCCCTGTGGCTTTCCTCGTCAAGACGCTGTTCTCTCTTCTGTCTCTCATCACGGTGGATCTCGTGTGGAGATCGCTGGCAGTGCTTTGGGCCGCGTGGTGCTGTTAGGGCGTTGGACGCGTGGCGCTTGGAGCGGTGCTCGGTGCTTTGGAGCTTGGAGCGAGGGACCTCGTGGTGTGCCGCTGAACAGATGAGGCCGGGGCGAGCGGATCGCTTGAAGCCTGGTGGCGCACGAGCGGGGGCCGGGCACAAGCCGCGTTGGTCGACGGACGCAAGACAACAAGACAGATAAGGACGCACCATTTCACAAATACACGACGAACGTGTTTCTTTGGTAACTCTTTCCCTCGTCTCGTATCTGCAGTCTGGTGTGTGGGATCCCAATTTAGAATTAGAATTAGTATCGTGTTTACCTGTGTTACGGCCTGAAGTACACCAAGCCAAGCCTGCAATCACACTGTCTTTATTTATGGATTATCACACGAAAATCTCTTCCCACACATAAAACCAAAAAGGGAGAAAAGAGGGAAAAACCCGAATAGGCCAGTCCAAGAGTAGGCCGGTCCGAGAGTAGGCCGGTCCGAGAGTAGGCCGGTCCGAGAGTAGGCCGGTCCGAGAGTAGGCCGGTCCGAGAGTAGGCCGGTCCGAGAGTAGGCCGGTCCGAGAGTAGGCCGGTCCGAGAGTAGGCCGGTCCGAGAGTAGGCCGGTCCGAGAGTAGGCCGGTCCGAGAGTAGGCCGGTCCGAGAGTAGGCCGGTCCGAGAGTAGGCCGGTCCGAGAGTAGGCCGGTCCGAGAGTAGGCCGGTCCGAGAGTAGGCCGGTCCAATAGTAGGCCGGTCCAAGAGTAGGCCGGTCCAAGAGTAGGCCGGTCCAAGAGTAGGCAGGTCCAAGAGTAGGCCGGTCCAAGAGTAGGCCGGTCCAAGAGTAGGCCGGTCCAAGAGTAGGCCGGTCCAAGAGTAGGCCGGTCCAAAAGTAAGCCGGTCCAAGAGTAGGCAGGTCCAAGAGTAGGCCGGTCCAAGAGTAGGCCGGTCCAAGAGTAGGCCGGTCCAAGAGTAGGTCGGTCCAAGAGTAGGCCGGTCCAAGAGTAGGCCGGTCCAAGAGTCGGCCGGTCCAAGAGTAGGCCGGTCCAAGAGTAGGCCCCAAGGTAGGCCCCAGTGCAGGCCCAGCACAAGAGGGTAGGAGTCGGCAAGTCCACGAGTAGGCCCCAAGGCAGGCCCCAGTGGTAGGCAGCAAGAGTTCGATCAACATCATCCTTCAGGTAGAGAGATTACAGCTGGACACTCCACAACCCCCGAAAAAGCACTCTGCCATAAGCCCTCCTCCAAAATGGCCAGTCACTCCTCTGAATCACCTTCCTGGCCACTCCCCTGCCTCATAGCCAATCATAGGCTTTATACACATGGACCAAACCACTTGGTCTAACTCACAGGGGGGTGTGGGGGGAAGGAAGAAGAAAAAGGGCACAAACCATAACACCTCCCCCCCTTAAAGAAGAAAACTTTACCCCAATAAAAGTTTTCTTTTACAAAGGCAGGATAAACAGTGCAAGCATAAACTTAACCCAGCATAAACAGTGCAATAAACAAACAGCCATCTCTCCTTGTAACATTTACAGGCATCATAGCTCATAGTACCTTTTAAGCATAGTAACGTGGCACACCTGGCGGGGTTTCCATCTGTCATGGGTCCGCACCACGTAGTTCACCTCACTCAGTTTTTTTTCGACCCAGTAGGGACCGCTAAACTTCGCCAATAGTGGCTCCCCAGGCAGAGGTCGTGAAACTAGCACTTTGTCTCCAGGCCTAAAATTATGAGCTGTCGTATTCAGGTCAAAACGGACCTTCATTACTCGCTGAGGTACTTTCAAATGTTCCTTGGCGACATTGCAGGCGGTGGGTGGTAAGTCTTTCCCGGAAAGTACCTACATAGTCCCGAAGGTTCGGGTTCTCTGTCTCTTCGAGGAATCTCTCTTTCACTACTGGGGAAGCACAAACCCTATTGCCAGCCAAATCATTTCCCAATACGAAACTAATACCCTCTATGGGGAGAGTGGGGACCATTCCTACCATCACGGGTCCTGTGACCAAATCAGACTTCAGGTTCACCCTATGTAAGGGGACTGGGACATAATGACCTGCAATGCCCTGGATTAAGGCACTCGCTTTCCCCAAACTACTCAAAGTCAATGGTAAAACGGTAGACAACATCAATGACTGGGCGGCCCCAGTATCCCTCAGAATAACTACGGACTTGACTTTCCCGTCCCAAGACACTTGGCCCTTTGACACAAAGGGTTTATAATGGTCCTGTACAGGGCTCGGAAGGTCCGCAGTATACTCAGCCTTAACTGTAAGGGCACGATCCCTGTGGCTGTCCACTTTGGTTCGAACCAATGCAATAGGTTTAACGGAGTCTCCCTGCTTCTCCTCCCTTTGCAACTTCCAACAATTCGACTTCAGATGTCCCCTCTGTTTACAGTAATAACAAGTGGGGGCCGGTCCCCGGCGAGATGCCTGACTCGACCACTGAAACTCTACCCAGAGACGGCCGCACCAATGTACCTCTATGGTCTGTCCACTTCCCCTCTGACCGGTCCTCACTAACCCCCTTCTTGTTATCCCAGTTAGTACCATAATGAGGAAAACCAAGGCCTCTCTTATGGGTGAGTTCATAATCATCTGCACAAACAGCAGCTTTTTTCAACTCACCAACCTTATGATCCATAAGGTGTGTCCTAATGTCCAAGGGGATACTGTTCCTGAACTCTTCCATCAAGATGACCTCCCTTAGATTACCATAGGTCCTATCCACTTGTAGAGAACGATACCACCGATCAAAACTCATTTCCTTCTCCCTCGCAAATTCAACAAATGTCTGCCCAGCCTGTCTTTTTAAGGTTCGGAACTTCTGCCGGTATGCTTCCGGAACTTGCTCATAGGCTGACAACACAGCCTTTTTAACCGCCTCATAATTCTCTGCCTGATCCTCCGACAGAGCTGAATACACTTCCTGGGCTATCCCTATGAACACACTTTGTAGTAGCAGGGTCCAGTATTGTACGGGCCACTGAAGACCGTTTGCTATCTTTTCAAAAGACAGAAAAAACGTTTCCACCTCCTCCTCGTTAAACTTGGGAACAAGCCTAATGTTCCGAGCCACATCAAAGGAACGGTGGAGATCATTTGGACCCCCACCTGAATCGATGGAAACCGGTTGGGCCTGTCCCACCTGAATTTCTAATTTTCCTCACTCAAACTCTCGTTGTCGTTCTTCTTTTTCTCTTTCAAACTCTCTTTACTTTTCTTCCTTTTCTCTTTCAAACTCTCGATGCCGTTCCTTGTCTTCTAACTTTAGTCTGAGCTGTCTTTCTTCTGATTCTATCCGGGTCAATTCCAAGGCTTCACTCCTCAATCTTACCCCTGGTTCTAAACCCATGTGACCGACAATAGCCGAAACAATCTCCGCCTTTTTCATACGAGATGTCCCACTAACCCCAAGATGATCAGCTACAGCTCATAGCTCTACCTTATGTAACAGTTCTACATCTTGCACTGATAGCCCCTTCTTCTCCACAAATTCCTTCACTTCAAAATCCATCTCCTCAGCCATGGTGTACGACTGCAGTAAATATAGAAATATCAGCACCGTAAACAAAAGTCAAATTATCTCCCAATGAGGAAACCTACTACTGCGAAAAAAAACAAAAATCCAAGACAGGTATCATGTAATCCAGCTCCCGGACGAGCCCCCAATTTGTTACGGCCTGAAGCACACCAAGCCAAGCCTTCAATCACACTGTCTTTATTTATGGATTATCACACAAAAATCTCTTCCCAAACATAAAACCAGGAAGGGAGAAAAGAGGGAAAAACCCGAATAGGCCGGTCCAAGAGTAGGCAGGTCCAAGAGTAGGCCGGTCCAAGAGTAGGCCGGTCCAAGAGTAGGCCGGTCTAAGTGTAGGCCGGTCCAAGAGTAGGCCGGTCCAAGAGTAGGCAGGTCCAAGATTAGGCAGGTCCAAGAGTAGGCAGGTCCAAGAGTAGGCAGGTCCAAGAGTAGGCCGGTCCAAGAGTAGGCCGGTCCAAGAGTAGGCCGGTCCAAAGGTAGGCCGGTCCAAGAGTAGGCCGGTCCAAGAGTAGGCCGGTCCAAGAGTAGGCTGGTCCAAGAGTAGGTCGGTCCAAGAGTAGGCCGGTCCAAGAGTAGGCCGGTCCAAGAGTAGGCCGGTCCACGAGTAGGCCGGTCCAAGAGTAGGCCGGTCCAAGAGTAGGCCCCAGGCAGGCCCCAGTGCAGGCCCAGCAAAAGAGGGTAGGAGTTGGCAAGTCCACGAGTAGGCCCCAAGGCAGGCCCCAGTGGTCGGCGGCAAGAGTTCGATCAACGTCATCCTTCAGGTCGTAGAGAGATTGCAGCTGGACACTCCACAACCCCCGAAAAAGCACTCTGCCATAAGCCCTCCTCCAAAATGGCCACTCACTCCTCTGAATCACCTTCCTGGCCACTCCCCTGTCCCATAGCCAATCATAGGCTTTATACACAAGAACCAAACTACTTGGTCTAACTCTCTTCCTCTTCCCTTCTTCTCTTCCCGCGTTTGATAGCACAATCCATTTTTGGTTGTCGCCTCAAGTAAAGCCGTTCTGGTCCATCCGCGGTCCCTGGTCTTAACCGGGAGGGTCCACGCGACAACTGGTGTCAGGAGTGGGATTGAATCTTGTAGTAAATTTGGTGTCATGAGTGTGGAGAAATTGAACGCAAAATTTATTTTAGTCCAAGGCGATAAATTTGCATAGTCAATTGGGCTTATGGGACGCGAACAGCGCGTCAGTTAAAATTTAAATTTCATTACGGTTGCAAAAGCCGTGCGGAGAAGCGACCCCTTCTTTACGGATGGAAGAGGTAAGCAGTATGGAGGAAGGGAGAATGGAAGATGCGGGAAGCATTGGGAGTGAGTCGGAGGTAGTGGGGGTAGAGAGCAGTGGTGGAGCTTCCCCCGCTATCAAGACGGCCCCAATGGATTTACAGGCCTTTTATGAAAACATAATGAAGGCAATGAATGCTCAGAGTAATAAAATTGATGGAATGAAATGCGAATTGAAGGGAGACATGAATGCTCAGGGTGAGCGATTGGGAAATAAAATTGATGGGTTGAATGAAAAAATGGATTCCCAAAGGAATGAATTGAAGGGAGATATGAAGGGAATGAGTGAGCAGATTAATGCTCAAACCAAAGAAAATTGAAGGACGGACGAAGGAATTGAAGGAAGAACAAAAGAATGGTGCCGATGGGGCCCAGGAGGAGCCAATGGTGGCAGAATTTGAATTGGAACAGGGGGAAGCCAAATTGGGAATTGCACCGGGAATGGCAATTAAAGGAAAATTACAGGTAAATGGGGAGTGTCAACAGGTAAAGGGACGATGTTTCCCACATCGTGGCCTGGAGGTGTATCGGGGCCGGGTGGATGCCCCAACACATCAACAGGGGGAGCAATTGGAATCCTTGCTGTGCCAGGGCGGTGGTGCAGAGCAAGAGGGGATAACATTATTGGGGGTCCGTGTGGTGGAGCCGGACCGGGTATTTAATGGGGAAGACCTGTCGGGGCCGCAAAGTATTGATGGGGATGATGGAAATGATGTGATTCAGCGGCTAGGGACCTGGGACAGTCCCATAGAGGACAAGTTTGATCAGGCCCAAAGGAGTTTGGGTGAGGAGGTGAGTCGGTCCGAGGAGGAGGTTGAAGTGACCGAGGCGACCCTCACCGTGCACTACGATTTGGTAACGGAGGCTCCGAAATTGAATGACCAGTTGGGGGAGTGTGTTGGCTCCGGGCTGGATTTGGACAGGGAGGGATCGGGAGATAGAGCCTCTGAAGATTTGGTCCCCGTAGGGAATTTGGAACAGTTGCAGGGAGGGGCAGAACAACCTGAGGTAGAGGTTGTTACCTGCAGCTACGGTTTGGGACAGGAGATAAAAATTGCTAAAAGAAAATTAAAATGGGAATGTGATGTGGAGCAGCCTTGAGGGAGTTGGTCCCCAGGCTGTGGAATGTGGATCAGGAGAGGTCATTGGTGATGGCCTCGGGCAAAAGTTGCCCCTTTTGAAATTTGGGGATGCCAGCCAACTGGGGGGCTGAGCTGGTGAGACTTGGAAGTGGGGTCCAGCCATGGGTGGCATGGTACGACTTGGGCCCCATGGGGGGTCTGGTGGAGTGTGGCGTCCCTTGTCCGTCGGGGCGCCGCCCGAGCGTGTGGCTCGGGCCGACAGGGTCACCGGACCCTAGTGGGGGTTAAGACCTCCGGGGGGTCCGAGGTGGTTTCTCAAGTCTAGGATGGTGTATATTTAGGACCACTAGGGGGAGGTGTTGTGGGTCGCGCTTTGGTGGTGGCACCGCGGACGGCCAACTTGGGCCTGATGTAGTGACCACCCGGGCATGCGGCCTGGCACCCTCTCCTTGAGACTATGGGACAGCCAGCATGTGGTGACCTGACATGCTGTGTTGGTCTATGGACGCGGGTCGAACCGCATGGATAGGGATGGAGATAGCCTGCCGGACAACCGTTGGGACATCTGTGGAATGTGATGGTGTGAGAGTGACCTTCCACAGATGGTCCGTTATGATTTATGGACTCTTGGTTTGGGAAGACAGCCATGGGTTTGTTGAATCGGGAATGTGTAACGTGCCGAGCATATGGGCCATGCTCGGCTGGCATGTGTATGGCAAAGCATCTTTCTTTGGTGAGTTTAGTAAAATGTGAAAAATGTTTGGCATGGGTAATCTGTGGGTTAGGTGCAAATTTAAGGGTGAATTTTGAAATGTCATGATTGTCACTGCACAGTGGCACCATTATTGATCCAGGTGTGTTAGACCAAAGTGTTGGAGGCTGTGATAAAATTGATAGGTTAGCAGGACACAGCCTTCAACTGGTTGAGGGGCGATTGCGCCAATATTTGGCAAGTGGTAAAGCATGTGGTGAGGTGGGAAGAACTGGGAAGTGGCCATGTGCTGTGTGCAGGAAGGGTGTCGGAGTGAACTCCATTCAATGTACAATGTGCGCTGAGTGGGTTCATCAAAAATGCAGTGGTCTGAGAGGGTCATTAACCAGTGTGGCAGCTACATTCAAAATAAGGTGTGCACAGAGGGAGCTGCAGATGGAGGAAATGTTGAGTTGGATCTTGGAGACGGCGTGAAGCTAGAAGGTGTGAAAATATTTTGCTACCTCGGAGACATGCTGAAGTGAGAAGGTGGATCAGACTCGGCAACGGTTGCTAGAGTGAGATGTGCATGGAAGAAGTTTCGGGAACTGAGTGGCGTGCAGATGAGAAGGGGAGTGTCGTTGAAGCTGAAGGGAAAGGTGTATGTTGCATGTGTGAGAAGTGTTATGATTTATGGGAGCGAGACATGGGTAATGAACGTAGAGCAGCAACGAAGGCTGGAAAGGGTGGAAATGCGAATGGTTCGGTGGATGTGCGGAGTATCGTTGAGAGAGAGGAAGACAAATGATGAATTGCGAAAGATGATGGGAATAGAGCCTGTGATGGATGCTGTGAAGAGGTACAGGTTGAGATGGTTTGGTCATTTGTTGAGGAAGGATGAAAGTGACTGGTTGAGAAGAGTGATGGAAATGAATGTAGAAGGAAGTAGAGGATGGGTAAGACCAAGAAAGACTTGGCTAAAGATGGTGGAAGAAGAAATGCGGGCAAGGGGGTTAACAAGGAGAGATGCAGAATATAGGGCAAAATGGAGAAGATTGTCATGGGGACCGCAAGGCTAACCGCCGCTCTAGCAGGGAAAATGGCCTTAAAATGCATGTTGTTGTGTTGTTGTATAAAGTTTTTGAAACGCAGTCAAATCCAAAATGGGTTCTTGATTACCGTTGCTTTCACACACCTTTTTGTAAGACTTGTCGGCTTCCGCATAATCATTTTTTTCCCAATCAATTTCCAATCTATCTCGCGGGTAAAATGTACCATCAAGAGAAACCCGAAGTTGTTAGTCACCTACCGGTGTACACTGGAGGGGACTATAGGTTTGCATGCCGTCCCTCCGTCTGTCAGTCCGTCAGTCCGTCCGTCCGTCAGTCCGTCAGTCCATCAGTCCGTCAGTCCGTCAGTCCGTCAGTCAGTCAGTCAGTCAGTCCGTCCGTCACGCAAAGAGCAGCTTTCCGGACTTTTTTTCCTGAACCCTTAATGCTAATGATTTCAAACTTGGTACATGGTTTCCTCATGATAAGTTACAGATCAAATTCGAACTTCATGACGTTTCGATCATTTATGACAAAGTTAGGGCACTTTGAACTTTGGTAATTTCCCCAACAGTTTTCCGGACTATAATTTGGAGTGAGGTAAGTCAAAGCTGTTAATATTCCTTGTTTTAACTCCAATTTACATTCTGTTTCCACTTTTAGTGAGAAGTAGGGTTCTGTGCAACCATTCCTAAACTTTATTTGGTGCAAATTGGATAATTTTTAGCCGAGGTACCTCAGACCGTGAGTTGGTAATTATATAATTCACACAGTGCAATACGTGTAATTTCCCCAACAGTTTTCTGGATGACAGACTGCCGGTAGGGGACATGTATTGCAGCGCAATACTCAGAATGCTTGTTTCACCTTAGCATTATCACTCAGCACATTATTCTTATCAGTAGCACTATCTCCATCTGGTTTCTTTAAAATAATGAGCCATAGGTATCGTGGCTTTCCTTGAAGAACACCCAAATTCCAAGTGTAGGTAGTGTGTTCCAGTTTAATGTTTTGACATCTTCTTTTAAGGTATGATACATTTAGCGGTTTCTTTGAGTTAAGTCTTCTGTTCAACATCTCTTCCGTTTTAAGATTAGGAGTACATTCACTAATATACCAACACAAATCATTAATAACAAATTTATTATTATCACCAAAAGCATTAGCAGCCCAAAAAGCAATCTATTTGCATTATCATTCCTTTGTAGTTGAAATCTAATTTTAAGACCACACAAAACTTTATCATAATCATAAAATCCAAATATACACTTAAGGGGTACTATGACAGTAAAACTATTCTCTGCTTTTGTTTCATCAGTATACATTGCCTTCCTTTGACTATAACCAGGGTCAGCATTTGTTCCCGTTGTCATATTAGGAATAAAACCTTCAACAGCTCCCTTACCCATTCTATCACGAAATGAATATAGTGTAAATTTCATCATTTCAGATGTAGCGGAGACATAATCAACCGCTTCAACCTCTTGTGTTCCAATATATAAACGGACACCATCAAACATTTTCCAGAAGAAATCATTTATGAGTGTAGCATTAGTATTATTCGCAGCCATAGTGAATTTAAATTTACACAACAAGAAACTCGCAGCTAGATTCAAGTATGTTTGTTGATTATTTATTTCAAAACTTTTTGTTCTGTTTGAATTCCAGTCTGTTCCTGTTATAGCATTTACCTTAAAATAGTCTTCCTTTTTTTGGAGTTTGAAATGATAATCGTATCATCCAAATCATAGATACTATCAATCGCTTCCATACTTGTATTTATTTAGTAAAAAAATATGCTAAACCTTTTGAAACCCTGACCCAAGTATTTGAATGATTAGTCACTGTAAGTTAGTCAATGTAAAACGTTTTGTCGTTCTTGTGAAGATAGTTGAGTTTTGCCTTTTTTAATTTCTTTGATTGCTTGTAATTTATGAGACTCCTTTTGGCTAACCCCCGTTCTAGTGGGGAAAATGGCCTTAAAACGATCATTCATTCATTCATTCTTTTGAGCATCTTTTATACTCTTTATAGCACCTGCAACTGAGCCCACAGCAGAAGCGGTTGAACCAATTTGGTCTTTATGTTTAAGAATGGTTGAACCAATACCCATTAGAGCATCAATTTTCCCATCTCTTTTATTTCTAAATTGATGCCCCACACCCCGTTGTCTCTTCGGTTTATGGTATCCTCTACCAAGAAACATACCTTCACCCTTATAGTATGGTGAAAGGAACATGCCTGAGCCTGTAATTATTTTATATTTTCTCAACTCGTGTTTTCTCACAATAACCATTATTTATTTATTTATTGGAAAACTTCACGTAGGTGAATTCTGATGGATATAATTTCTTCATTAAAGGAAATCATATGATTATCTTGATCGGTTATCCTAAAAGTTGTTCTGTATATGGTTTTTCCTGACAGGTAAATAGACAAGATTTTTTGGTTCCATATTGAATTTATAACCAATCGGGGTTGAGTATGCGCTGAATGAAAATATTGTATTAGTTATTATTCCATCGTCATAAGCACCATCAATCAAATCACAATGAATTAATACCGAACTTATACCGGAGGATATTTGAATAACATTATCACTGTAAAACGTCACGTTAGTCTCAAAACATTTTTGAAGAAAAACCCAATAGCTCTCTGAATGAATTTTCAATTGTGAAATCAACTTTATAATTATTTTTAAGTTTAATAGTTGATTTTTAAGTATGTTTTTGAATATCTATTACAATATTTTTTGGTTTATCACCTTGTTCTTTCATAAGGCAAGAAATTTCAGAAGATATTTGAGAAATCTCATATGCTCCGGATGAAACTGTTATAGTTTTGTATCCGCTTCCTGAATCATAACTAAACTTGTTATTTTTCTCTGTGATATTAAGAAGGGTATTGTACTTTGTACTCGCACTGAGGGTATTGTACTGGCACTAAAAAGCCAAGTTTGGGCTCGATCCGTTCAGCCCTTGCAGAGAAAAAGGGGTTTTTGTGTTTTTTCACGAAAAACAAGATGGCGGTCGAACCATGTGACATATGAGTTCGAAATTTTTTGCATTCTGAGTTTTTTTTAACTAAGCATCTGGGAAAAAAATCCCATTTTGGGGGGAGAAAATTTTTTGTTTGATGAATTCTAACCTCTTACGGTTAGCATTTTTAATATACTCGATACACATGTCTTTTGTTCCCATGGAAGAGTGCTTTAGAATGAGTGATTCTCAAATTTTTCCATTGAGCGGTTTCAGAGATACAGAGGGGCAATGTTGAATGTGTTTTACAAGATGGCGCCCATACCACGTGACCTATGACGTCATAATTAGCATTAAAAAATTATACGAGCCGAGACGATCATTTGATGAAAATTTCCTGTCAATTTGACCAGCGCGCTGAGAACGGTTGCTGAGAACATTAATTGTGAAATTTTCGGAGGTGCAAAATAGGGCGGAAGAATAATAATAATAATAATAATAAGAAAAACTCGCAGTAATAATAGGCTTCCTCTCCATTTCATGGAGAGTAAACCTAATTAAACCCCAATACATTTCCTCAATACACATAGTCTCTTCCCTTGTAAGAAATGGGGTATTATCATCATAATACTTAACATTCAACTCCCTTATTAATCTTGTAAAGTAATTCATTTTTGGTTCTAATTTAAGAGAGTTATATTTCTTTTTAGATTTTTAATCATCATTAATTAAAAGATAATCACAGAATAAACATTGTTTATGGGCTTTTGACTCTGTATTTAATCTTACTCTATCACAAGCCGAACAATTCTCCAATTTATGATATGGAGAATCAGGAAATTCAAGAGGCTCAATATCTGGTATGTCATTTGGATTTATCATATTTATATTGTAAAAGATTACTCAAACTAAAAATCATCTTCACTATAATCGGTGCTTTCATAATCATCAAAGATACTTGTACCAAGAACCAAGATCCAACATATTGTTTGTTAATATACTTGATGGTGATGAGTGTTGTAAGAAAATGAAATTATTCCCTAAAATAAAACATAAACAAATATTTGTCGGGTCTCTGTATGAGTATAATGAAAAATGGGGGGGAGTTAATAAGTTAAATACATGGAGAAAAAGGATGTAATTTTTTGGGAGAAAGGGGGTATCGTAAAAAGTGAGCGGGGCTTAGTAAAAAGTGGGTGGGGCTTAGGAGGGAGAAAAGGGGCACAATTTTTGGAGAGAAAAGGGGGTGTAATTTCAGTGGTTTTAAAGGCTTTTGTGTTAAAACAAATATCCAATTCCAATTCTCCGATCCCATCCTGTAAAACTCTCCTCTGCCCCCTGAAAACTCTCCCCTGCCCCCTGCAAACTCTTCCTTGCCCCCCTGCAAACTCTCCCTTTCGCCCTGCAAACTCTCTCCTGCCCCCTGCAAACTCTCCCCTGCCCCCTGCAAACTCTCCCCTGCCCCCTGCAAACTCTCCCCTGCCCCCTGCAAACTCTCCCCTGTCCCCTGCAAACTCTCCCCTGCCCCCTGCAAACTCTCCTCTGTCCCCTGCAAACTCTCCCCTGCCCCCTGCAAATTCTCCCCTGCCCCTGCAAACTCTCCTCTGCCCCCTGCAAACTCTCCTCTGCCCCCTGCAAACTCTCCTCTGCCCCCTGCAAACTCTCCTCTGCCCCCTGCTAACTCTCCTCTGGCCCCTGCTAACTCTCCTCTGCCCCCTGCAAACTCTCCTCTGACCCCTGCAAACTCTCCTCTGCCCCCTGCAAACTCTTCTCTGCCCCCTGCAAACTCTCCTCTGCCCCCTGCAAATTCTCCCTTGCCCCCTGCAAAATCTCCCCTGCCCCCTGAAAACTCTCCCTTACCCCCTGCAAACTCTCTCCTGCCCCCTGCAAGCTCTCTCCTGCCCCCTGCAAGCTCTCTCCTGCCCCCTGCAAACTCTCCCCTGCCCCCTGCAAACTCTTCCTTGCCCCCTGCAAACTCTCCCCTGCCCCCTGCAAACTCTCTCCTGCCCCCTGCAAACTCTCCCCTGCCCCCTGCAAACTCTACCTTGCCCCCTGCAAACTCTCCCTTGCCCCCTGCAAACTCTCCCCTGCCCCCTGCAAACTCTCCTTTGCCCCCTGCAAACTCTCCTCTGCCCCTGCAAACTCTCCTCTGCAGGTGGCAGGGGAGAGTTTGCAGGGGGCAGGGGAGAGTTTGCAGGGGGCAAACTCTCCCCTGCCCTTTGTAAACTCTCCCCTGCCCCCTGCAAACTCTCCACTGCCCCCTGCAAACTCTCCCCTGCCCCCTGCAAACTCTCCCCTGCCCCCTGCTACTTTACCCTGCCCCCTGCAAACTCTCCCCTGCCCCCTGCAAACTCTCCTTTGCCCCCTGCAAGCTCTCCTTTGCCCCCTGCAAACTCTCCTTTGCCCCCTGCAAACTCTCCTTTGCCCCCTGCAAACTCTCCTTTGCCCCCTGCAAACTCTCCCCTGCCCCATGCAAACTCTACCCTGCCCTCTGCAAACTCTCCCCTGCCCTCTGCAAACTCTCCCCTGCCCTCTGCAAACTCTCCCCTGCCCTCTGCAAACTCTCCCCTGCCCTCTGCAAACTCTCCCCTGCCCTCTGCAAACTCTCCCCTGCCCTCTGCAAACTCTCCCCTGCCCTCTGCAAACTCTCCCCTGCCCTCTGCAAACTCTCCCCTGCCCTCTGCAAACTCTCCCCTGCCCTCTGCAAACTCTCCCCTGCCCTCTGCAAACTCTCCCCTGCCCTCTGCAAACTCTCCCCTGCCCTCTGCAAACTCTCCCCTGCCCTCTGCAAACTCTCCCCTGCCCTCTGCAAACTCTCCCCTGCCCTCTGCAAACTCTCCCCTGCCCTCTGCAAACTCTCCCCTGCCCTCTGCAAACTCTCCCCTGCCCTCTGCAAACTCTCCCCTGCCCTCTGCAAACTCTCCCCTGCCCTCTGCAAACTCTCCCCTGCCCTCTGCAAACTCTCCCCTGCCCTCTGCAAACTCTCCCCTGCCCTTTGCAAACTCTCCCCTGCCCTCTGCAAACTCTCCTATGCCCCCTGCAAACTCTCCTCTGCCCCCTGCAAACTCTCCTCTGCCCCCTGCAAACTCTCCCCTGTCCCCTGCAAACTCTCCTCTGCCCCCTGCAAACTCTCTTCTAATAGATATATATCTCATTCATACTAAAATATGCAATTTCCTGTCTGTCTGTCGGTCTGTGTCTGTCTGATGATTTTTGACCATGATACATTCGGTCATTACGTATCCAATCTCAACCAATCTTGGCAGGAGGACGAAGGGTCACATGATGAAGGTTGCAGCAATTTAATTTGCCCCCCTCCCCGAGGGGTTATCCCTCCTTGATCAAATGCCGTGTTAACGTGTGTATACAGCGTACCGTGCCGTTTTGGTGGGAGCAACGGGCCAGCGGCCTCTACCAGAAGTAAAAATATGACAAACCACAAACATGTATGATTACCTTATGAAACAGTTGCTCCTGGTGTTTAACACTAAACTGAACGGGAGCAAACCTGGGGTATGTTTACTTTACCAAGCCAGCCGTTCCTTATCAACAGTTTCTAATGGAGTGCTTGCTCGAATGCTTAAACCACTTGGCGAGCTCTCCCAAGAAACTTGGTAACTGAACACACCCCTGATGTTATTGAGGCCCAACCCTAGATCTACTATAATGTATATACCCCAAGGAGGAATGATCCTTCCATAGGCATAGGGAACGGGTGTACTGGTATCCACAAATTCACTTATATAGTATAGACTATGCTGCATGAGTGGTGGTATGGTACCGCCCTGGACCCCCCAAGGATCAATAGATTGATTGCCTTTCAGCCAATGAGAAATCTCTGAAACTTGCTACATAACATTAGGGATAGAATTCGACCTTTGGTTTGCAATGGGTGTTCTGTGTTACGAATGTACTCCTGGGAGGATGTGAAGGGAGGTGTGAGGTGAGAATGAGAAGAACATTGCAGCCACCACTGAAGGAGCACAATGTCGCCATGGGCCGGTGGTATTGGAGATGGGCCTTACTCTTGACTGGGAGAAGATGGCACACATCTGGTACAATAAACCGAATCAAAAAGGGAACAAATTCCTCGAGGGAAGGCGTACGGCACAGCACAACAGCAAGTTTATGGAAGCTGTGGTTTCCAACCTCCCCCTTCCTCCTTTCCATTTGCACTATTACTAAGGGTGGAATTGTGTGGGTGAGCCAAGTAATTTGAGAGATTGTCACATGCCTCTCCCATAACTGGCTGCCTATCAAATGCAATCCGGAAACACAGGGCCGTGGAACCCAAAAGGTGTCGACTGTTAGTTTACTTGTTACGGAAGTCAGAGAGCAATGGACGATGGAATGTGAAGCATGTTATTGCCATGTATGTTACTAAAACGAGCCAGATTTGCAGGCGCTGTGTCTCCAAACCTTGGTATTCCGCAGCAAGGCCCTCGTCATGCACAGTAATTGTCGTTCACCCACGGACATGTTCTCGCCATTTTCGAGAACCATTGTCTGGAGCTTTTCTGGCAGATTCACGATCTGTGGAACAGAACAATCAACATGGGATCTCCATCTAATTTGAGTAACAAAGTTTTTATATAACAAAGCAAGTAAATTAGTTAGCAACAAATAATCAATCAATCAATGGTTAAAAAAATCTATTTTTGGGGGGAAATTAGAATTAAAGAGAAAATGCATCTTTATTTATTTTTCTTTATCAAAGAAAGTAAATGGTTGTTGGGAAATGGATATCCATCCCCAGCACTCCTCAGCTTCCAATTTAATTTTTCTATTTCAAAATTTTATAAAAATAACATTTAAATTTGTTTGTCACCGAACTACAAAAAATGCCCCAAAAAGACAAAGTGAAAACATGTTTTTAGAAATGTATACAAATTTATTGAAAATGAAATATGAAAATATCGAATTTACACAAATTACAAACACATAGGTATTCAACCTCCAGAGTGAACACTTCCTAGAAAATCCTTTGGTAGTGATTACATCTTTGAGTCTTCTTTGTATCAGCTTTGCACAACTGGATTTGGGGAGTTTCTCCCATTCTTCCTTGTAGATTTGCTCAAGCTCTCATTCCAGTTTTTTTTTTTTTTTGTATACAGGATCGAGGCTCGTGAAAGAGCCAACATTTATCACACAAAAAAAATCAAAACAGACACAAAGTATATAATAAGGGGAGCGGTAGACAATATGGGGAGAGAAGGGGAAGCACACAAACACAACATTTGAGAGCAGGGACATCGGGAGATCTGTGGGAAGGAGAGGGCTTGGGGGGAGGAGGCGTGGGAAAAGGGGGGCAGGGGGGTGGGAGAAGTATATAACACAAGGACACTGCAAGGACTTCCAGGAAAGAAGTTGGCATTTCAAAATAGTGGATCTGGGGTGAAATTAGCGGGGGTAGAAAAGATCAAGGTTTTCGATGGGGGACGATAAGAGATGGTGCTGAACAGCTGTTTTAAAGACCTGGAGGGAGGAGTGGGATTGAAGAGAGTGAGGGGGTTTGTTTCAGAGGCGGGAGAAAAGAGGAATGAAAGAGTGAAGGTGAGTAGAGAGTCTTGATTTTGGCAGTTTAACCATAAGAGGGTTGCAGGCGGATCTTGTGCGATCTGTAGGAATATCTGGGGGACAGAGCAAAGAGAGAGCTGGGGGAGCAAGGCCTTAGAGGAGTCTGTAGAAGACAGAAAGACCACCAACCTGCCTGCGGTGAGTGAGTGAAAGGCCCTCGGAGTTAGCTTCATCGCAGGAGATTCCAATGATTCTGAAAGCTTTGGTTTCAACAGCGTGAATTCGAGCTAAGTGTGAGGCAGGAGCACCGGCCCAGAGGGGAGAACAGTATTCCATTGAGCTGCGGATGAAAGCCTTGTATGTGGTGAGGAGCTCAGGTGTGCCAAGGAATGACTTCGCACGACGGAGGATGCCCAGTTTGTGACTGGCTTTGGAGGCCAGATTTGAAATGAGGCTTTCCCAGGAAATATCGTGGCAGATAGTGAGACCCAAAAGCTTGAGTGACAGACCTTCTTGGAGAGGATTGTTGAGAAAGTGGATAGGGGGGATGTCCAGTCGGTCTTTTCGGAGAGACATAGTAAGAGTGTGAGATTTGTCAGGATTGAAAGACATGTTTCACTTGTTTGACTAGTCTGATTTTGTCCAGGTCTGCAGAGAGTGAGGAGGCTGCAGACTGCCGATCTGAGGGATGAGGAATGGAGCAGCAGAGAGTGGAGTCATCAGCAAAGAGATGGAGAGGATTTCCAAGAGAGTCAGAGAGATCATTGATGAAGACTAGAAAAAGCACAGGGCCCAGAACACTACCTTGGGGAACTCCAGCCTGAACAGGAAGGGGAGAGGAGAGAAACCCATTCAGGGCCACACATTGACTACGAAAAGAGAGAGGAAGTCCGCAAGCCATGCGTGGAGATTTCCATGGATACCATTGTAGGAGAGTTTGGTGAGCAGAGCGGGGTGCCAAACCCTATCAAAGGCACATGATATGTCAAGGATATCCCACTCCACTCTGATATCCCACTCCTCCCTCCAGGTCTTTAAAACAGCTGTTCACCACCATCTCTTATCTTCCCCCATCCAAAACCTTGATCTTTTCTACCCCCGCTAATTCACCCCAGATCCACCTTGTTTGAAATTCCAACTTCTTTCCTGGAAGTCCTGGCAGTGTCCATATGTTTTATACCTCTCCCACCGCCCCCTTCCCATGCCCCCCCCCCCCCCAAAGCCCTCGCCCTCTCTCAGATCTCTCGATGTCTCTCGGTCCCTGCTCTCAAATGTTGTGTTTTGTGTCCTTCCCCCTCTCTCCCCATCTTGTCTACCGCTCCCGATGTTGTATGTTTTATGTGTCGGTTTGTCTTTCTGTGTGATTAATGTTCGCTCTTTCACGAGCCTCGATCTTGTATACAAAAAAAAAAGAAGAAAAAAAAGAAAAAAAAAGGAAGACAGCTCTAATTTCCTGTTTGACATTGAGGACCTCCATCCTTCTCCTCAAAGTGTTGCTTTTGCTGTATGCTTGGAGTCATTGTCCTGTTAGAACATAAATCTTCACCACAGTCCAAGTTCTTTTACACTCTGAAGCAGGTTCTCCTCAAGGATTTGCCTGAAATTAGTTCCATTAATTGTTCCCTCTATCCTTACAAATCTCCCAGTCTCTGCCACTGAAAAGCATCCCCATAGCATGATGCTGCCACCACCACGCTTCACAGTCGGGATGGTGTTAGATGGGTGATGAGCTGTGTTGGGTTTGCACCAGACATAGCACTTTGTATTCAGACCAAAGAGTTCAGTTGTTGTCAATTAAGACCACATAGTCTTTTGTCTCATGCTGACACTTTCACGTGCCTTTTTACAAACTCCAGGTGTGCGGCCATGTGCCTTTTTACAAACTCCAGGTGTGCTGCCATGTGCCTTTTTACAAACTCCAGGTGTGCTGCCATGTGCCTTTTTACAAACTCCAGGTGTGCTGCCATGTGCCTTTTTCTCAGGAGTGGTTTCTGTCTGGCCACTCTCACATAAAGCTGAGATTTGTGAAGTGCTTCAGAGAATGTTGTCCTTCCTGCAGGTTCTCCCATCTCAGCCAAGTAACTCTGTAGTTCTGTCGGAGTGGTCATTGGGTTCTTGGTCACCTCCCTGACCAAGGCCCTTCTTGCCCGGTTGCTCAATTTGGTCAGGTGACCAGCTCTAGAACGAGTCTGTATAGTTCCATATTCTTTCCATTTCCTAACGATAAAGCTCACTGTGTTCTTGGGAACTTTCTGGATTTGGGAAGTTTCTCCCAAATTACAACACTATAAATTGTTTTATACCCTTTCCCAGATCGATGTCTCCTCACAATTCTAGTTCGGAGTTCTACGGACAGTTCCTTGGACCTCATAGTGGAGTTTCTGCTCTGATGTGCACTGTCAACTATGGAAGCTTATGTAGAAAGGTATGTTTCTTTTTAAATCATGTCCATTCAATTGAATTGGCCACAGGTGGACTCCAATCAAGTTGTAGAGACATCTCAAGGATGATCAAAGGAAATTGGATTTCGAGTGTCATCGCAAAGGGGTTGAATACTTATTGACTGAAGACATTTCAGCTTTTCATTTCAAGTTAATTTGTAAAAAATGAAAAAATTCCACTTTGACATTATGGTGTATTCTGTGTAGATCAGTGGCAACAAATCTCAATATAATCTATTTTAAATTCAGGCTGCAACAAAATTTGAAAAAGTCAAGGGGTGTGAATACTTTCTGAATACACTGTACAGTTACTAATTCATTGTTTTCTTTCCTCAATCCAAGTTCCATTCTCACATCCATTCCATCATCCCCAAGTGGTCTACGTGCACCCCATCCATAATATGCTTGTTAACCATGTCTGCTTTATCAAACTGCAGCTCATGTAGTCTTATTAAATGTTATTTCTGTCTCTTGTCCATCTATTTCCCTCATTCTGTCATGTCAGCCTGCCAACAGGTGTCATGCATCTCTTCCATGAGCCATGACCGTCCTGCCACCAGATGTCATGCAACTCTTCCATGAGCCATGACCGTCCTGCCACCAGATGTCATGCATCCCTTCCATGAGCCATGACCGTCCTGCCACCTCTTCCATGAGCCATGACCGTCCTGCCACCAGATGTCATGCACCTCTTCCATGAGCCATGACTGTCCTGCCACCAGATGTCATGCATCTCTTCCATGAGCCATGACCGTCCTGCCACCAGATGTCATGCATCTCTTCCATGAGCCATGACCGTGCTGCCACCAAATGTCATGCATCTCTTCCATGAGCCATGACCACCCTGCCACTAGATGTCATGCATCTCTTACATGAGCCATGACCGTCCTGCCACCAGATTTCATGCATCTCTTCCATGAGCCATGACCGTCCTGCCACCAGATTTCATGCATCTCTTCCATGAGCCATGACCGTCCTGCCACCAGATGTCATGCATCTCTTCCATGAGCCATGACCGTCCTGCCACCAGATGTCATGCATCTCTTCCATGAGCCATGACCGTCCTGCCACCAGATGTCATGCATCCCTTCCATGAGCCATGACCGCCCGGCCACCAAATGTCATGCATCTCTTCCATGAGCCATGACCATCCTGCCACCAGATGTCATGCATCCCTTCCACGAGCCATGACCGTCCTGCCACCAGATTTCATGCATCTCTTCCATGAGCCATGACCGCCCGGCCACCAGATGTCATGCATCTCTTCCATGAGCCATGACCGTCCTGCCACCAGATGTCATGCATCCCTTCCACGAGCCATGACCGTCCTGCCACCAGATTTCATGCATCTCTTCCATGAGCCATGACCGTCCTGCCACCAGATCTCATGCAACTCTTCCATGAGCCATGACCGTCCTGCCACCAGATGTCATGCAACTCTTCCATGAGCCATGACCGTCCTGCCACCAGATCTCATGCAACTCTTCCATGAGCCATGACCGTCCTGCCACCAGATTTCATGCATCTCTTCCATGAGCCATGACCGTCCTGCCACCAGATCTCATGCAACTCTTCCATGAGCCATGACCGTCCTGCCACCAGATGTCATGCATCTCTTCCATGAGCCTTGACCATTGTACATATATTATATTATAAAATGATTTTATAAACCTTACCGTTTCCTTCATGTATGTTCTCTCCAAAGCCTGCCAAATTTGATCATCCATGTACTTGTTGAATGGGTCCAAGTTATACCTGCAACATCAAACGTTCACAGGTTTCCACATGTTTTTATTTGTGCTCAACATCAGATAGTTATTAAAATGGTTTCAAAATACTGTACAAGTCTATTTTATACAGAAAGTTGTATTTTAAACACTGTTGAAAAAGTAATTCAGTTTCAAAAGTTTTTTTTTCATACAGTACAGAGATTAGGCATGTGGCCAAGCGAGAACACAGGTCCTGTCCTGTTGACTTGTGGACCTGTGGCCAGATTATAAAAAAAACACAGGGGCAATGAGAGAGAGGGGGGCGCACCGACAGCAGGGTAAAGGGACAAAATGGAGGGGTGCATGCAGTAATAAATGACATGAACAACGACAGTAAGAGGAGGGCACAGGGAAAGAGGGCTTTTTTGCAAGTTGGATGACCCAAAAAGCACGGAAGGCGTCTTTAAACAAAGCATCTTTGAGAAGACTGGTATTGAATTTCCAGTTTGCACTTTTGCGTAAGGGTTGAGGGAAAAAGAGGCCCATGGTAACTAAATGATGATCAGAAAACAAAGATGGAAAATGATTTGGAGAGATAACCGCATTCCTGAACTTTGAGTTTATGTACCAACGGTCAAGTCTAGCGAATCTCATTCTCCCATTGGCCAAGGAAGGACTTTGCACAACGGAGGATGCCCATTCTGCTACAGGCTCTGGATGACGAGCTAGATATGTTGTTTGCCAAAGAGAGATTGTGGCTGACAGTAAGTGAGGCCACAGGGTTTGAGTGACTGAAGTTCTTGTGGAGGATTGTTAAGGAAGTAGATGGGAGGGTTTGCCAGACGGTCTTTTTTGATTGGGACAGTGAGAGTGTTAGATTTGTCAGGATTGAAAGATATGTTACAAGGGTTTGACAAGCTCGTGATTCTATCCAGGTGTGTAGAGAGGGAAGAGCCTGCTGACTGCATGTCTGAATAAAGTATGAGAGATGTCATGGCAGAAGGTGGAGTCATCAGGAAATAGATAAAAAGGATTTTCCAGAGAGTCAGAGAGATTGATGATGAAGATTAGAATAAGACTGGGCCCAGAACACTGCCCTGGGGGCACTCGTTGAGGGTCACATGGCTGCGAGAGAAGAGGAAGTCAGTAAGCCATGAACGGAAGTGGTCCAGAGAGACGGCCATGATTTCATATCTGGCATTGAGGACCTCCATCCATTATTGAGAGAGCAGAAGCAGCATGTCCAGGGTACAGTAACCTGGTCTGAATCCAAATTGATGATCTGAGATAGGATGTTGAAGAAAAGGAAGGATTTTATATCAGAAGCGATGATGGATTCCATGACCATGCTGACGATTGGTCTGTAGTTAAGAGGATCATCTTTTGCGCTTTATTACTCCGCGCACGTGAAGCAAAAAGCAGAGTTCAGCGATCGGTTCACTTCTGTCTGTCTACAAACATCGGTTGATGATCGAGGAACAACTTAACTTCAATTGAATGTTTTAGTTTGAACATACATCAGAATATGAATGGGTAAACGAACCTGTAATTTCGCAGAACTTTGGCTCTGAATTCGTCCTGATTGCGCATGCACAGAGAGGAGCGACATAAACAGTTTTACTTCGTCTACCTGTCTGGCAATCGAGCAAAATTTAAAACCATTCCAAACAGGAAACTTAATGTTGAAGGACGTCATAAAGGACGCAAACAGCAGGAACGAAGAACTAATGTAACGTGCTAAACAGCGAGCGTGGTGGACGAGCAGGGCCGGCGCTACCATTAGGCCAACTAGGCAGCCACCTAGGGCGCAGACATTAGAGGGGCGCATTACTGAACCTTAAAGGGACAAGCCTGGTGTTGGGCTAGCAGCTAGGGTGCCAGCTTGGGATCCTAGGATCCTGGGTTCGAATCCCGGTCGATCGCTGAATTAACGCCAGGGGGGTTGACTCAGCCTGTCATCCTTCCGAGGTCGGCTAATTGAGTACCAGTTCACTGGTAATTCCCTGTTTGTCGTAAAAAGGCGACAAAAAGGGTTGGCGTCAGGAAGGGCATCCGGCCGTAAAACATTGCTTCAAAAAGGGGACCAAAAAACAACAACAACCACGGTGCCCGAAAAAGGCCAACCCCCGCCTTGCGGGGAAAAATGGCCTCTAAACGGTGGTTAAAGGGTCACAATTTTATACAAATTATTGTTTTAAGAAAAAACATAATAAAAGGAAAATATAATAGTTCATTGTTCATAATAGTGTAAGTGATTAATTTTGAGCATGTACGCTTCGTGGCATACGTCACATCCTGTTTGAAACGGACGTAGCCTGCTCCCATGCGCCTTCTCCCATACGTCACATCCAGCATGTTCAAAACGCTGCCGCCATTTGGTCGTGGGGCGCATGGATTGATCATCGTCAGGAAAACGGGAGGATTAATAATCGGAGTAGGCAAAAAAAATAATTGGGGGGGGGGGGGGGTTGCAATTAGCTGGCCTTGCCTAGGGCACAAGATAGTCTGGCGTGTACGAGACGCTGCATCAACGGTGCTAAACCTCCGATTAGTTTTCTGCGACTTTAAAATCTTTGTTTTATTTCGATTGAATTATACACACTTGAGCACTCGAGAACCCAAAACACCTCTTTAGAATTTACAAAAACCTCCTGTTCACCAGGACTTGGAGCACATAATACTGCATTTTACGTCACCCCGACCAATCAAATATGCCGCTTGTAGAACCCGCCCATGTCCTTGTTTCTCCCGACAGTGCGGGGGTGATGTGTTCTACGAACTCTCTAATTACCCTGCGCTCACGAAGCGAAAAGCAGGGTTAAGCATTAAGTTGCGCAAGTGTGCCGTGTGCTATACGTGTGCCGTGTCTGCACCATAGAAGCACCACCGCCTGTATAATTTTTTCATTCATAATATTATTACGTCATAGGTCACGTGGTACAGACGCCATCTTCGAAAAAATTTACACCTCTATATCTCACAAACCGCTCAATGGAAAAAATTGAAACATGGCTCATTGTCAAGTACTCACCATGGGGAATCCGATATGTTAATGAGGAAGGCATCGGTGCCTTAATTATGACGACATCATTAGACAAGTACAATGCTTGATCTGATCAGTATGAATATAACAAAAATTCCTCTGCAACTGTTAATCCGACAGAAACGAAATTTTCACCATAGGAGCGCCTCCTCCTGTGGAATATTTTAATGATAATCATGACGTCTTATGTCATGTGGTACACACGCCATCTTGGAAAAACCGAAAAATGTTGCACCTTCATATCTCCAAAACCGCTGCATGGAAAAAATTGAAACGTGGCTCATTGTAAATAACTCCATATGGGGAATAGGTGTTGTTAACAATGACGTCATTGGTGCCATAATTATGACGTCATAATTCGACAGGGACAACGCTTAGTCTGATCACTTTGAAATGTATTGAGCGTGATCTATGCAACAATTATATGAGAGAATATAAATGTATGATGTCATCGCTCACGTGGTCTGGCAGCCATAATGGATCAAATAAATAAAAAATGTTCAAAAACAGAAGAGTTGGCTCGCAAAAAGGTGACTGCGCAGGATAGGTATTCTATGAATACCTTCTAGTTTATATAATGTGCTGATGTGATGAGAGGTTGTTTCAGTTGAGGGGATGTAAAAACACCAGTGAATGAGAAACAGGTTGTTCATAAGACATCGTGCGATGTTCAAGCACCGAGTCAAACAAGCAACTTCACAAATTAGTTTTTTATTTGATTCGTGAATGAAAGCAAATGTGGATGGCGTAGTCAGTGACCCGGTTTGGAAGAATGGTGCTTGTAATGTGTGTGTGTGTGTGTGTGTGTGTGTGTGTGTGTGTGTGTGTGTGTGCGTGTGTGTGTGTGTGTGTGTGTGTCTGCAGGAAAGCACACCTGATGGTGCCCACAAAGAGAACAGGGTCTTGCGGGATGACTGAGATGCGAGACCTCAGCTCTCTCAACTCCACGTTATTTGTTTCAATCTTGTCGATCACGATTGCTCCTTCACAGGCGTCGACGAGTCTGAACAAGGCAGTTCCCAATGACGTTTTACCTGTTCACTCACAATGTCAGGTGGTCGAAGCAGGTCTTGTTGAAGAGATTTACTCAAACGGTGTAATATAGAGTAAATGCAATTTTGAGGACAATTTTACTATAATACTGCGTACCTGCTCCAGTTCTTCCTACAATTCCAACTTTCTCTTTGGGTTCGATGGTCAAATTCAGGGATTTCAGCACTAGTGGAGTCTCCTTGCGGTATCGCATTGAGTAGTTCAAGAAGGTTATTTTGCCTTCGGATGGCCAGGATTGTGGCAGAGCAACAGTCTCGGTCTTTCCTTCATCTTCTTCTTCACATCTCTGTAACACAGCAGCAACACGATAATAATAATTATTTTTTAAATACAAGATCGAGGCTCGTGTAAGAGCGAACATTAATCGGAAAAAAATGGACACATAAAACATATAATAAGAGGAGCAGTAGACAAGATGGGGAGAGATGGGGAAGCACACAAACACAACATTTGAGAGCAGGGACATCGGGAGATCTGTGGGAGGGAGAGGGCTTGGGGGGAGGAGGTGTGGGAAAGGGAAGGGGGTGAGGTATAAAACATATGGACACTGCTAGGACTTCCAGGAATGTTGGTACTTCAAAAAGTGGATCTGTGGAGAATTAACGGGGGTCGAAAAGATCAAGGTTTTGGATGGGGGGAGATAAGAGATGGTGGTGAACTGATTTGTAATTGCATTTGTAACTGTATCCTGATTTGTAATTTTATAAACAAAGCTAATCTTATGAATTAAAGTCTTGTTGGAAACTCACTTGTCATGGTGTTTCAGTGGAACTCAATGAGGTGGTTAACTTTGAGATCAACGTAAACGGGTAATTTGGTCAGGGTAATCCACCATAACTATAAATAGGTACAAACACATGGGATAACAAATGGAAGTAAACAAATACCTGTTGATTGACACGTTGCTCCGATTGACACAAAATGTTACCACAAGAACGCCCGCGCCTGCAAATTTTTTATTCATAATTATGACATCATAGGTCACGTGGTTCAGACGCCATATGGGAAAAACATGACACCTCCATATCTCTGAAACCGCTCCATGGAAAAATTGAAACATGGTTCATTGTCAAGTACTACCCATTGGGATAATATTTGTTAATGATGATGTCATCAGTACCTTAATTATGACGTCGTAACTTGACAAGTACAAAGCTTGATCCAATCAGTATGAATTTTTTTTCTCCACAATTCTTGGTCCGATGGACACAATTTTCACCATAGGCGCACTTCCTCCTGTAGAATCCTTCGAGGTAATTATGACGTCATAGGTCATGTCGTACACGGGCGCCATCTTGGAAAAAATTTGCACCTCCATATCTCTGAAACTGGTCCATGGAAAAATTGAAACATGGCTCATTGCCAAGTACTCCCCATGTGGAATAACATCTATTAACGATGATGTCATAGGTGTCTTAATTATAACGTCATAATTCGACAAGTGTGACGCTTCGTCTGCTCAGTATGATTTTTTTCCCTCTGCAACTGTTCATCTGATGGACACGAAATTTTCACCAGAGGAGCACCCTCTCCTGCAGAATATTTTATTGATAATTCTGACTTCATGGTCATAGGTCACGTGGTACAGGCGCCATTTTGGGAAAACCGAAAAAAGTTGCACCTCTATATCTCTGAAACCACTCCATAGAAAAAATTGAATTGTGGCTCATTGTAAAGAACTCCGCATGGGGAGTAGGTGTTGTTAATGATGACGTCATTGGTGCCTTCATTATGACATCATAATTCGACAGAGACAATGCTTAGTCTCCGGTTTGAAATTTCTTGAACATGATCCATGCAATAATTATTTTGGAAAATATAAATTTATGATGTCATCTGTCACGTGGCCTGGCAGCCATATTGGATCAAAGAAAAAAAACCCTTCAAAAACAGAAGAGTTGACTCGCACCAAGTTGACTGCGCAGGGTAAGTATTCTGTGAATATCATCTTGAATATCAATGATGGTGAATGAAAGTGTCAATGATGGTGAATGAAAGTGTCAATGATGGTGAATGAAAGTGACAATGATGGTGAATGAAAGTGACAATGATGGTGAATGGAAGTGCCAATGATGGTGAATGGAAGTGCCAATGATGGTGAATGGAAGTGTCAATGATGGTGAATGAAAGTGTCCATGATGGTGAATGAAAGTGTCAATGATGGTGAATGAAAGTGTCAATGATGGTGAATGAAAGTGTCAATGATGGTGAATGAAAGTGTCAATGATGGTGAATGAAAGTGTCAATGATGGTGAATGAAAGTGTCAATGATGGTGAATGAAAGTGTCAATGATGGTGAATGAAAGTGTCGATGATGGTGAATGAAAGTGACAATGATGGTGAATGAAAGTGTCAATGATGGTGAATGAAAGTGTCAATGATGGTGAATGAAAGTGTCAATGATGGTGAATGAAAGTGTCTATGATGGTGAATGAAAGTGTCAATGATGGTGAATGAAAGTGTCAATGATGGTGAATGAAAGTGTCAATGATGGTGAATGAAAGTGTCAATGATGGTGAATGAAAGTGTCGATGATGGTGAATGAAAGTGACAATGATGGTGAATGAAAGTGTCAATGATGGTGAATGAAAGTGTCAATGATGGTGAATGAAAGTGACAATGATGGTGAATGAAAGTGTCAATGATGGTGAATGAAAGTGTCAATGATGGTGAATGAAAGTGTCAATGATGGTGAATGAAAGTGTCCATGATGGTGAATGAAAGTGTCAATGATGGTGAATGAAAGTGTCAATGATGGTGAATGAAAGTGTCTATGATGGTGAATGAAAGTGTCAATGATGGTGAATGAAAGTGTCAATGATGGTGAATGAAAGTGTCAATGATGGTGAATGAAAGTGTCAATGATGGTGAATGAAAGTGTCGATGATGGTGAATGAAAGTGACAATGATGGTGAATGAAAGTGTCAATGATGGTGAATGAAAGTGTCAATGATGGTGAATGAAAGTGACAATGATGGTGAATGAAAGTGTCAATGATGGTGAATGAAAGTGTCAATGATGGTGAATGAAAGTGTCAATGATGGTGAATGAAAGTGTCAATGATGGTGAATGAAAGTGTCAATGATGGTGAATGAAAGTGTCAATGATGGTGAATGAAAGTGTCAATGATGGTGAATGAAAGCGTCAATGATGGTGAATGAAAGTGTCAATGATGGTGAATGAAAGTGTCAATGATGGTGAATGAAAGTGACAATGATGGTGAATGAAAGTGTCAATGATGGTGAATGAAAGCGTCGATGATGGTGAATGAAAGTGTCAATGATGGTGAATGAAAGTGTCAATGATGGTGAATGAAAGTGACAATGATGGTGAATGAAAGTGTCAATGATGGTGAATGAAAGTGTCTATGATGGTGAATGAAAGTGTCAATGATGGTGAATGAAAGTGTCAATGATGGTGAATGAAAGTGTCAATGATGGTGAATGAAAGTGTCAATGATGGTGAATGAAAGTGTCAATGATGGTGAATGAAAGTGTCGATGATGGTGAATGAAAGTGTCAATGATGGTGAATGAAAGTGACAATGATGGTGAATGAAAGTGACAATGATGGTGAATGAAAGTGACAATGATGGTGAATGAAAGTGACAATGATGGTGAATGAAAGTGTCAATGATGGTGAATGAAAGTGTCAATGATGGTGAATGAAAGTGTCAATGATGGTGAATGAAAGTGTCAATGATGGTGAATGAAAGTGTCAATGATGGTGAATGAAAGTGTCGATGATGGTGAATGAAAGTGTCAATGATGGTGAATGAAAGTGTCAATGATGGTGAATGAAAGTGTCAATGATGGTGAATGAAAGTGTCAATGATGGTGAATGAAAGTGTCAATGATGGTGAATGAAAGTGTCGATGATGGTGAATGAAAGTGTCGATGATGGTGAATGAAAGTGTCAATGATGGTGAATGAAAGTGTCGATGATGGTGAATGAAAGTGTCAATGATGGTGAATGAAAGTGACAATGATGGTGAATGAAAGTGTCAATGATGGTGAATGAAAGTGTCAATGATGGTGAATGAAAGTGACAATGATGGTGAATGAAAGTGTCAATGATGGTGAATGAAAGTGACAATGATGGTGAATGAAAGTGACAATGATGGTGAATGAAAGTGTCAATGATGGTGAATGAAAGTGTCAATGATGGTGAATGAAAGTGTCAATGATGGTGAATGAAAGTGACAATGATGGTGAATGAAAGTGACAATGATGGTGAATGAAAGTGTCAATGATGGTGAATGAAAGTGACAATGATGGTGAATGAAAGTGACAATGATGGTGAATGAAAGTGACAATGATGGTGAATGAAAGTGACAATGATGGTGAATGAAAGTGACAATGATGGTGAATGAAAGTGTCAATGATGGTGAATGAAAGTGTCAATGATGGTGAATGAAAGTGACAATGATGGTGAATGAAAGTGACAATGATGGTGAATGAAAGTGTCAATGATGGTGAATGAAAGTGTCAATGATGGTGAATGAAAGTGACAATGATGGTGAATGAAAGTGTCAATGATGGTGAATGAAAGTGACAATGATGGTGAATGAAAGTGTCAATGATGGTGAATGAAAGTGTCAATGATGGTGAATGAAAGTGACAATGATGGTGAATGAAAGTGACAATGATGGTGAATGAAAGTGTCGATGATGGTGAATGAAAGTGTCGATGATGGTGAATGAAAGTGTCGATGATGGTGAATGAAAGTATCGATGATGGTGAATGAAAGTGACAATGATGGTGAATGAAAGTGTCAATGATGGTGAATGAAAGTGACAATGATGGTGAATGAAAGTGTCAATGATGGTGAATGAAAGTGTCGATGATGGTCAATGAAAGTGTCGATGATGGTGAATGAAAGTGTCGATGATGGTGAATGAAAGTATCGATGATGGTGAATGAAAGTGACAATGATGGTGAATGAAAGTATCGATGATGGTGAATGAAAGTGACAATGATGGTGAATGAAAGTGTCAATGATGGTGAATGAAAGTGACAATGATGGTGAATGAAAGTGTCAATGATGGTGAATGAAAGTGTCGATGATGGTCAATGAAAGTGTCTATGATGGTGAATGAAAGTGTCTATGATGGTGAATGAAAGTGTCGATGATGGTGAATGAAAGTGTCGATGATGGTGAATGAAAGGGTCAATGATGGTGAATGAAAGTGTCAATGATGGTCAATGAAAGTGTCTATGATGGTGAATGAAAGTGTCAATGATGGTGAATGAAAGTGACAATGATGGTGAATGAAAGTGTCTTTGATGGTGAATGAAAGTGTCTATGATGGTGAATGAAAGTGTCTTTGATGGTGAATGAAAGTGTCAATGATGGTGAATGAAAGTGTCTATGATGGTGAATGAAAGTGTCAATGATGGTGAATGAAAGTGTCAATGATGGTGAATGAAAGTGTCAATGATGGTGAATGAAAGTGTCTATGATGGTGAATGAAAGTGTCTATGATGGTGAATGAAAGTGTCTATGATGGTGAATGAAAGTGTCTTTGATGGTGAATGAAAGTGTCAATGATGGTGAATGAAAGTGTCAATGATGGTGAATGAAAGTGACAATGATGGTGAATGAAAGTGTCAATGATGGTGAATGAAAGTGTCTATGATGGTGAATGAAAGTGTCAATGATGGTGAATGAAAGTGTCTATGATGGTGAATGAAAGTGTCTTTGATGGTGAATGAAAGTGTCTATGATGGTGAATGAAAGTGTCAATGATGGTGAATGAAAGTGTCAATGATGGTGAATGAAAGTGTCAATGATGGTGAATGAAAGTGTCAATGATGGTGAATGAAAGTGTCGATGATGGTGAATGAAAGTGTCAATGATGGTGAATGAAAGTGTCAATGATGGTGAATGAAAGTGTCAATGATGGTGAATGAAAGTGTCAATGATGGTGAATGAAAGTGTCGATGATGGTGAATGAAAGTGTCAATGATGGTGAATGAAAGTGTCAATGATGGTGAATGAAAGTGTCAATGATGGTGAATGAAAGTGTCAATGATGGTGAATGAAAGTGTCTATGATGGTGAATGAAAGTGTCTATGATGGTGAATGAAAGTGTCAATGATGGTGAATGAAAGTGTCTATGATGGTGAATGAAAGTGTCTTTGATGGTGAATGAAAGTGTCAATGATGGTGAATGAAAGTGTCAATGATGGTGAATGAAAGTGACAATGATGGTGAATGAAAGTGTCAATGATGGTGAATGAAAGTGTCTATGATGGTGAATGAAAGTGTCAATGATGGTGAATGAAAGTGTCTATGATGGTGAATGAAAGTGTCAATGATGGTGAATGAAAGTGTCAATGATGGTGAATGAAAGTGACATTGATGGTGAATGAAAGTGTCTATGATGGTGAATGAAAGTGTCTATGATGGTGAATGAAAGTGTCTATGATGGTGAATGAAAGTGTCTATGATGGTGAATGAAAGTGTCGATGATGGTGAATGAAAGGGTCAATGATGGTGAATGAAAGTGTCAATGATGGTGAATGAAAGTATCGATGATGGTGAATGAAAGTGTCTATGATGGTGAATGAAAGTGTCTATGATGGTGAATGAAAGTGTCTATGATGGTGAATGAAAGTGTCAATGATGGTGAATGAAAGTGTCAATGATGGTGAATGAAAGTGTCAATGATGGTGAATGAAAGTGTCAATGATGGTGAATGAAAGTGTCGATGATGGTGAATGAAAGGGTCAATGATGGTGAATGAAAGTGTCAATGATGGTGAATGAAAGTGTCAATGATGGTGAATGAAAGTGTCTATGATGGTGAATGAAAGTGTCAATGATGGTGAATGAAAGTGTCAATGATGGTGAATGAAAGTGTCAATGATGGTGAATGAAAGTGTCAATGATGGTGAATGAAAGTGTCGATGATGGTGAATGAAAGTGTCAATGATGGTGAATGAAAGTGTCAATGATGGTGAATGAAAGTGTCGATGATGGTGAATGAAAGTGTCAATGATGGTGAATGAAAGTGTCAATGATGGTGAATGAAAGTGTCAATGATGGTGAATGAAAGTGTCAATGATGGTGAATGAAAGTGTCAATGATGGTGAATGAAAGTGTCAATGATGGTGAATGAAAGTGTCAATGATGGTGAATGAAAGTGTCAATGATGGTGAATGAAAGTGTCGATGATGGTGAATGAAAGTGTCAATGATGGTGAATGAAAGTGTCAATGATGGTGAATGAAAGTGTCAATGATGGTGAATGAAAGTGTCAATGATGGTGAATGAAAGTGTCGATGATGGTGAATGAAAGTGTCGATGATGGTGAATGAAAGTGTCAATGATGGTGAATGAAAGTGTCAATGATGGTGAATGAAAGTGTCAATGATGGTGAATGAAAGTGTCAATGATGGTGAATGAAAGTGTCAATGATGGTGAATGAAAGTGTCGATGATGGTGAATGAAAGTGTCAATGATGGTGAATGAAAGTGTCGATGATGGTGAATGAAAGTGTCAATGATGGTGAATGAAAGTGACAATGATGGTGAATGAAAGTGTCAATGATGGTGAATGAAAGTGTCAATGATGGTGAATGAAAGTGTCAATGATGGTGAATGAAAGTGTCAATGATGGTGAATGAAAGTGTCGATGATGGTGAATGAAAGTGTCAATGATGGTGAATGAAAGTGTCGATGATGGTGAATGAAAGTGTCAATGATGGTGAATGAAAGTGTCAATGATGGTGAATGAAAGTGTCAATGATGGTGAATGAAAGTGTCGATGATGGTGAATGAAAGTGTCAATGATGGTGAATGAAAGTGTCGATGATGGTGAATGAAAGTGACAATGATGGTGAATGAAAGTGTCAATGATGGTGAATGAAAGTGTCAATGATGGTGAATGAAAGTGTCAATGATGGTGAATGAAAGTGTCAATGATGGTGAATGAAAGTGTCAATGATGGTGAATGAAAGTGTCAATGATGGTGAATGAAAGTGTCGATGATGGTGAATGAAAGTGTCAATGATGGTGAATGAAAGTGTCAATGATGGTGAATGAAAGTGTCAATGATGGTGAATGAAAGTGTCAATGATGGTGAATGAAAGTGTCAATGATGGTGAATGAAAGTGTCGATGATGGTGAATGAAAGTGTCAATGATGGTGAATGAAAGTGACAATGATGGTGAATGAAAGTGACAATGATGGTGAATGAAAGTGACAATGATGGTGAATGAAAGTGACAATGATGGTGAATGAAAGTGTCAATGATGGTGAATGAAAGTGTCAATGATGGTGAATGAAAGTGTCAATGATGGTGAATGAAAGTGTCGATGATGGTGAATGAAAGTGACAATGATGGTGAATGAAAGTGACAATGATGGTGAATGAAAGTGACAATGATGGTGAATGAAAGTGACAATGATGGTGAATGAAAGTGTCAATGATGGTGAATGAAAGTGTCAATGATGGTGAATGAAAGTGTCAATGATGGTGAATGAAAGTGACAATGATGGTGAATGAAAGTGACAATGATGGTGAATGAAAGTGTCAATGATGGTGAATGAAAGTGTCAATGATGGTGAATGAAAGTGTCAATGATGGTGAATGAAAGTGTCGATGATGGTGAATGAAAGTGACAATGATGGTGAATGAAAGTGACAATGATGGTGAATGAAAGTGACAATGATGGTGAATGAAAGTGACAATGATGGTGAATGAAAGTGTCAATGATGGTGAATGAAAGTGTCAATGATGGTGAATGAAAGTGTCAATGATGGTGAATGAAAGTGACAATGATGGTGAATGAAAGTGACAATGATGGTGAATGAAAGTGTCAATGATGGTGAATGAAAGTGTCAATGATGGTGAATGAAAGTGTCAATGATGGTGAATGAAAGTGACAATGATGGTGAATGAAAGTGTCAATGATGGTGAATGAAAGTGTCAATGATGGTGAATGAAAGTGACAATGATGGTGAATGAAAGTGTCAATGATGGTGAATGAAAGTGACAATGATGGTGAATGAAAGTGTCAATGATGGTGAATGAAAGTGACAATGATGGTGAATGAAAGTGACAATGATGGTGAATGAAAGTGTCAATGATGGTGAATGAAAGTGACAATGATGGTGAATGAAAGTGTCAATGATGGTGAATGAAAGTGACAATGATGGTGAATGAAAGTGACAATGATGGTGAATGAAAGTGACAATGATGGTGAATGAAAGTGTCAATGATGGTGAATGAAAGTGACAATGATGGTGAATGAAAGTGTCAATGATGGTGAATGAAAGTGACAATGATGGTGAATGAAAGGGTCAATGATGGTGAATGAAAGTGTCAATGATGGTGAATGAAAGTGTCAATGATGGTGAATGAAAGTGTCAATGATGGTGAATGAAAGTGTCTATGATGGTGAATGAAAGTGTCTATGATGGTGAATGAAAGTGTCTATGATGGTGAATGAAAGTGTCTATGATGGTGAATGAAAGTGTCAATGATGGTGAATGAAAGTGTCAATGATGGTGAATGAATGTGTCAATGATGGTGAATGAAAGTGTCAATGATGGTGAATGAAAGTGTCGATGATGGTGAATGAAAGGGTCAATGATGGTGAATGAAAGTGTCAATGATGGTGAATGAAAGTATCGATGATGGTCAATGAAAGTGTCTATGATGGTGAATGAAAGTGTCTATGATGGTGAATGAAAGTGTCTATGATGGTGAATGAAAGTGTCAATGATGGTGAATGAAAGTGTCAATGATGGTGAATGAAAGTGTCAATGATGGTGAATGAAAGTATCGATGATGGTCAATGAAAGTGTCTATGATGGTGAATGAAAGTGTCAATGATGGTGAATGAAAGTGACAATGATGGTGAATGAAAGTGTCAATGATGGTGAATGAAAGTATCGATGATGGTCAATGAAAGTGACAATGATGGTGAATGAAAGTGTCAATGATGGTGAATGAAAGTGACAATGATGGTGAATGAAAGTGTCAATGATGGTGAATGAAAGTGTCAATGTTGGTGAATGAAAGTGACAATGATGGTGAATGAAAGTGTCAATGATGGTGAATGAAAGCGTCGATGATGGTGAATGAAAGTGTCAATGATGGTGAATGAAAGTGTCAATGATGGTGAATGAAAGTGACAATGATGGTGAATGAAAGTGTCAATGATGGTGAATGAAAGTGTCAATGATGGTGAATGAAAGTGTCAATGATGGTGAATGAAAGTGTCTATGATGGTGAATGAAAGTGTCTATGATGGTGAATGAAAGTGTCTATGATGGTGAATGAAAGTGTCAATGATGGTGAATGAAAGTGACAATGATGGTGAATGAAAGTGTCAATGATGGTGAATGAAAGTATCGATGATGGTCAATGAAAGTGTCTATGATGGTGAATGAAAGTGTCTATGATGGTGAATGAAAGTGTCTATGATGGTGAATGAAAGTGTCTATGATGGTGAATGAAAGTGTCAATGATGGTGAATGAAAGTGTCAATGATGGTGAATGAAAGTGTCAATGATGGTGAATGAAAGTGTCAATGATGGTGAATGAAAGTGTCAATGATGGTGAATGAAAGTGACAATGATGGTGAATGAAAGTGTCAATGATGGTGAATGAAAGTGACAATGATGGTGAATGAAAGTGACAATGATGGTGAATGAAAGTGTCAATGATGGTGAATTAAAGTGACAATGATGGTGAATGAAAGTGACAATGATGGTGAATGAAAGCGTCGATGATGGTGAATGAAAGTGTCGATGATGGTGAATGAAAGTGACAATGATGGTGAATGAAAGTGACAATGATGGTGAATTAAAGTGACAATGATGGTGAATGAAAGTGTCGATGATGGTGAATGAAAGTGTCGATGATGGTGAATGAAAGTGTCAATGATGGTGAATGAAAGTGTCGATGATGGTGAATGAAAGTGTCGATGATGGTGAATGAAAGTGTCGATGATGGTCAATGAAAGTGACAATGATGGTGAATGAAAGTGACAATGATGGTGAATGAAAGTGTCAATGATGGTGAATGAAAGTGTCGATGATGGTGAATGAAAGTGTCGATGATGGTGAATGAAAGTGTCGATGATGGTCAATGAAAGTGACAATGATGGTGAATGAAAGTGACAATGATGGTGAATGAAAGTGTCAATGATGGTGAATGAAAGTGTCAATGATGGTGAATGAAAGTGTCAATGATGGTGAATGAAAGTGTCAATGATGGTGAATGAAAGTGTCAATGATGGTGAATGAAAGTGTCAATGATGGTGAATGAAAGTGTCAATGATGGTGAATGAAAGTGTCAATGATGGTGAATGAAAGGTCTTTTTCACATTTTGTCATGTTACATGATGTGTAAAATGGATAATATTGAGATTTTGTTGTCACAGATCTACAATTAATACCCTGTAATGTCAAAGTGGAATTTTTTATTCAGAAATATTTACAAAATAAATTAAAACGAAAAGCTGAAATGTCGAGTCAATACGTCTTCAACCCCTTTGCTATGACACTCCAAATTAAGCTCAAGTGCATCCAATGTTTTACAATTTTGGCAGTTTGAACCCCTGCTATATCCCATTACAATATTGATGTAGAAAACAGCTGAGTTAAACAGCATTCACAAGACAAATGGCCTGCTATGCAAAATCTGATGTTTATGGGGTGGATTGGGGGGCGAAGGGGGTGTGAGTGGGGAGTCAGTTATTAGAATTAAGGGACAGACTTTGTATTTTCGTAGTTTATAGGACTTTTTTGTTTGTATTAAGAACACGTGGATCGGGGTAGGTTGTCCTGTCTGTTCATGTGCTGCTGGGAGACTGAGTTGTAACCTCTAGTAGCTCGAGAGGGTGAGGATGTATTGTGACGTGTCTCTTGTGTCGAACCAGGCGAGTCCGGGCAAGTGGGAAGGAGTTGATGATGTGTCGTTTTCCCTCCCAATCACGAATGGAGAAGGCTCCTTTCCTGCAGCTGTCCATCAACATGAAGAGGTGGGCCGCAGACTGTTCCTGGTCTGTGATCGGGAGGATGTGTGCTGATGATTGGTCCGTTGGGGCCTGGGCGAAGACTTGCTGCAGGGGAGGAGAGAATGGTGCCTCAGGCACTTCACTTAGTTCAGTTAGTTGTCTCTTGGTTTTGCCAGTTGGTCCAGTCAACTTGTTTTTTCTGGGTTCCCAGTACTGGGCACGAGACAAATTCCCTCGTGTGTTCTACTGCCGCCGCTACTTATCATCACCTGGTACCTGCCTGCTCCCTCTCAGGTCCAACTTTCCTGCCATTCAGACAAACTTCCCGCTATTTCCCTCACTCATCGTATTCTCCTATTGCCTGTTTTAAGTGTCATCATTATTTACCGTGTCATCGTCTCCATCTGGGATTCCGTTTTTTTTTTGTTCTGCACTCTCCTTCATTGAATATTTATTTATCTTTAATAAGGAAGTGTGCACGTTGTCCTGCCGTCATTCTCATGCAGACCATTTGGGTTTTAGAGAGTACCCCTGGAGGATTAAATCAGGGTAATTCAAGTGTTATTAGCCAGCGTGGTATTAGATGGGAACTAGAACGCCACTCAGTGGAGCGCATACTCCCACCGTGGGTTTAGTTGGAATAATACGTTTTGTTTAACATCCCCTCTCTCCAAAACAATAAATGAGAAAGAAAGTAGGCCCTAACTGTCAGAGAATTTATTTTGATATATCTCGGAATTGGAGGAGAAAAACATCATTTAAGAATAAGAATAAAAGCTTTAATGCAGTAAAACAGAAAAAATCTTTCCCAAAAAAATTCCTGGATCCGGAATAATATCCTGAGCTTCACCAAAAACTAAACAATTCTTCCTTATCCCAAGAGCAATCATCCCACCAACTTTCATCCAAATCCGTTCTGAACTTTTCCAGATATCTTGTTTACAAACACACGAACACATGAACATACGAACACACACACACACACACACACACGGACGGACACGATCGAATGCATTACCTCTGGCGGGAGTAATAAACCTGAAAATCGCAGAGCCAGAACCAGAATTATTTATTTGGTCTGGGAAGCCCATGCGAGGTTTCTTCTTCTTCAGCCTCTCACAACCCTGGGTGAATATGCGATCTTTTTTTTAAAAGTTCGAATTTTGCCAAATCTGTTTTCTTCGTTTGTTAGTATACCTCAGCCATTGACAAATCTGGAATTATAATTTTATTTGAGGTTCAAATTAACCCGGGAGATTGTGTCAAACGATGCCTGCAAGTCTGTACATGTGATAAATAATAATTAATCGTCCACAGTCAAAGACTCTTCTTCTTCACGCAATAACAACTTCCAGCTTCCAGACTGTACATCCAATCATCTTCAAATTTTTGCACACTTGTTACTCTTCATGACTTCCACTACAGTATGAGGTTTCACGTCGAACAATGAAGTGGTTCAAGAGATATAAATGTTTTTATTATTTGCGTTTAATTAACGATATCTGCCAAACCACGTGACCTATCGCAAATTCCAAAAGGGCATTTTAGTAGAATGATATGCTGAACAGATTTGTGAAGTTTCCCCTCGATTGGATCACAAATGAGGGAGGAGCTAGGTTTTAAATGTTTGTGCTTTAAAACGTCATAACTCTGAAACCATGTGATGTGTTACGGATTCGTCACTTCCGTTGTGGTGGTTTTCATCCACTTGAAACCTTTTTGGTTCCATGTACTATCATTGTTTTCCAAAGGTTTATTGTGTATGAACTGTTTTCAAAAGGTGAAAAAGTTAGTGTTAAAAAGAAACAGGAAACCGGATCGGGAACCGGACGTGATGAGGAAGAGGAGAAAAAGAAGGCGGACTGAGTGAGTCGGACAAGAAGGAGCCGAGCTATTTGCGGTCTGGAGCGAACGTTGGCAAACAACAGTCACTAGCGAACTTTCGGGTTTCCCAGGAAAGGGATTCCTGCGACAGAGTGGTTATCTCTGTGACAGATTAACCTGCGTGTCAGATTTTGCGATCGATTCAGGAGAGAATCATCGTCGTGCCGTTGCGCCACGAGACTGGGCCGTCGGCCATTTTGACTCGCGCAGGACTTGCACTTCTTTCACGGTTTCGTCTCGTTTCGACCATTTTCACTGCATTCAGACGTCGATCTGGGGTGTGTGTGTGTGACGTGTCTTTTGAGTGGAAAGTCTGCGTGTCGCCGACTGTGAGCTGTGGAATGTCCATACCCGAGGGTGTGATCTCTCAGTCGCCTGGAGGGCGCCTTTGGATTTCCCAGTCGCCTTGAGGGCGCCTTTGCCCCGCTTTGGCAGCGGGACTGTTCTTGCCATCTGAACGGGATTCTGGTCTCGATTGGACATCGTTCTGGCGATCGCTGGAGCGAAACAACTTTGGCTTGAAGCCGGGAATAAGAGACATTGGGGATGTTCTTGTTTCACTCACTTGGAGCACAGTGAGTTATATATTACAAAACTGATGGTACCATCATAGGACATATTGATTGTACTTTTGATTACTATTATTGTTGTACTGTTATTCTTGTGTGATCTTAATACAATATTTGTTTGTGAGTAACAATTGGGGTGGCTTCTCCATTGATCTTTGACATACAGAATAATGGTGCTCTCGGGGCTCGGGGCTCGGGGAGGAGCACGTGACACTCGTGACAGATGCATGACGTCATGCTCGCTGACTTTTTTGTTCATCATGGGTATGGGATTCATCCTGCAAAGTTTGGCCTCGATCTGTTCAGGTGTTTTGGAGAAAATTGGATTTTAGTGTTTTTCACTCAAAACAATATAGCGGCCAAACCACGTGACCTGTGACGTCATAATTACCATTAAAATATTCTGCAGAACGAGTCCCTCCCATGGTAAAAATTTGCTCTCAATCGGTCCAATTATTGCAGAGAAAATGGTTTTTAAAGGAGAACAGAAAAAAAAATTCCCCAAAAAATTCCCAAAAAGCCTTCCTGGATCCGGAATAATTTCCTGAGCTTCACCAAAAACTAATCAATTCTTCCTTATCCCAAGTACAATCATCCCACCAACTTTCATCCAAATCCGTTCAGAACTTTTCCAGATATCTTGTTCACAAAAACACGAACACACACGCACACACACACGGACACGATCGAATGCATTACTCCCTGGCGGGAGTAATTACAAACCACATTTTCCACTTGGGTGCACTTTGTCCCAAATTTCTACAAGGATATAACCAATCTCAGAGTTAATCTCTAGCGTGGACAACCTCCACCACAACTCTGCTAAAGCGGTTGACGTGGGGGCATTTACCACAACTCTGGTAAAGCGGTTGACGTGGGGGCATTTACCACAACTCTGCTAAAGCGGTTGACGTGGGGGCATTTACCACAACTCTGGTAAAGCGGTTGACGTGGGGGCATTTACCACAACTCTGCTAAAGCGGTTGGCGTGGAGGCATTTACCACAACTCTGGTAAAGCGGTTGACGTGGGGGCATTTACCACAACTCTGGTAAAGCTGTTGACGTGGGGCCATTTACCACAAATCTGGTAAAGCGGTTGACGTGGGGGCATTTACCATAACTCTGGTAAAGCGGTTGATGTGGGGGCATTTACCACACCTCTGGTAAAGCGGTTGACGTGGGGGCATTTACCACAACTTTGGTAAAGCGGTTGACATGGGGGCATTTACCACAACTCTGGGAAACGATTCAGACTGACACGTTCAGAGGATCTTGGTAAAACTTTGTGGGTGAGAGCATTTGATGTTAGTTACATTTAAAGGATTAATATTTTGGTGTGTGGGGGAAGAGAAGATACAATTGTGGATGAAGATGCACATGGAGTAGACATTATGACATGAGGCCAATGGGGAGAGTCTAGTGGGAAGCAGCTACATGAAGGAAGTCCCCTCACCCTTCATGCCATCCGGAGTCCCTCCCAACGGGGGAAGTGGGTTCGGGGGAGTGGACAGGGGGGCCGTCAGCCACAGGGTGTGAGGCTGCACCAGCTAAGGTGTGAGGGCCGGTGCCTGAGGCATGTGATCTGGCACTGGCCGTGGTGTGC
>NC_136262.1:6529232-6584232 GCF_964187855.1 Myxine glutinosa | reverse complement strand
AAAAAGTCATTTTCGGGGGAGAAAAATTGTGTTTGACGAATTCTAACCTCTTAACGTTAGCATTTTTAATATACTGAATAAACATATTTTTTGTTCCCATTGCAGAGTTCTTTAAAATGAGCCATTCCTCAAATTTTTCCATTGAGCCGTTTCGGAGATACAGAGGGGCAAAGTTGAAGGTGTGTTACAAGATGGCGCCCATACCACGTGACCTATGACGTCATGATTAGCAGTAAAAGATTATAAGAGACCAGCTGATCATTTGATGAAAACTTCCTGTCAATCCAACCAACGGTTGCTGAGAACATTAATTATGAAGTTTTCGGTGGTGCAAAATAGGGTGGAAGAATAATAATAACAAGGACAGATACATTCAAAGTACACCGCCCCCATGCCAAATAATTAAATATCCCACAGCGCGGCATTGCCGGGGCGCCTCCGCCACCGTGCACCTCATGGAGGCTGCATTGGGAGGGAGAGGTGTACGCTAATTGATTGATTAATTGTATAATTAAAATCAATAAAAGATTATCACAAAATATTTTCTTAATCAATTGGCTAATACCATAACTAAACCACTAGTGCTTCATCTGAAGATGTATCTTTTAGAAATTTAATTAAATAAGTCATTAATAAAAAATAAAAAAATTAATTGATTAATCAATATAATTAATCAATAAATAATTAATCGATTAAATGATTAATCAATAAATCAAAAATATCCTTGATAGCCACATCACTTGGTCACTGTCATGCCCAAATATTAGCTTCCCAGCTCAAAAGGTGCCTGAGATATTGGCCAAATGAGAAAGAAAACAAAGAAATGATTAATAATGAAAATAAATAAATAATAATCATTAAAATATTAAATTATTAATAAATTCGGTCACAGAACACATAAACCACCACCATTTCATCAGAATCTGTAACTGCATATTTTTTCTTTTTTTTTAGTAATTAATCGAATAAGTAAATAATTCATCAATTAATTGATTAATTGATTAATCAATAAATCAAAAATATCCTTGATAGCCACATCACTTGGTCGCTCATGTCCAAATATTAGCTTCCCAGCTCAAAAGGTGCCTGATATATTGGCCAAATGAGAAAGAAAATAAATAAATGATTGATAATGAAAATAAATAAATGATAATCATTAAAAAATTAAATTATCAATCAATTCGGTCACAGAACACATAAACCACCACAATTTCATCAGAATCTGTAATGATTTTTTTTTTTTTGGCATTAATCAAATAATTAAATAATTAATCGATTAATTGATTAATTAATAAATCAAAAATAGCCATTGCAGCCAAATCACCTGGTCATTGGCATGTCCAAATATCAGCTTCCTAACTCAAAAGGTGCCTGAGTTAATGGTCAGAAGAGAAAGGAAATTTAATTAATTAAATAAGTACTTAATTACAACAACAACAACATGCATTTTAAAGGCCATTTTCCCTACAAGAGCGGGGGTTAGCTAATAATTAGGGTTAATCGCTAATAATTAAATAACTCCTCAATTAAATGATTATTCAAAAAACAAAAAATACCATTTTTGACAAAGGACTTGCTCACGACTGCGCCGAAATTACAGCTTCCTAGCTCAAAGGATGGCTGAGATATCGCCCGGACAAACACACAAGAAAGAAAGAAAGAAAGAAAGCAAGAAAACAAACAAACAACCAGAGTGAAAACTGAGTACTCCCTTTCAGCGTGCGTCACTGCCGAGCCCCCTTTGGTGCCCGGCAATGACGATTTGCAATGCCTGGAGATAGCATAGGAAAGGTGCGGTGTACAACAAACAAACAAAAATAGTGAAAACTGAGTACTCCCTTTCAGCGTGCGTCACTGCCGAGCCCCCTTGGTGCCCGGCAATGACGATTTGCAATGCCTTGAGATGGCATAGGAAAGGTGCGGTGTACAACAAACAACGAGAGTGAAAACTGAGTACTCCCTTTCAGCGTGCGTCACTGCCGAGCCCCCTTCGGTGCCCAGCAATGACGATTTGCAATGCCTGGAGATGGCATAGGAAAGGAGCGGTGTACAACAAGAAAACAAGAAAGCAAGAAAACAACCAGAGTGAAAACTGAGTACTCCCTTTCAGCGTGCGTCACTGCCGAGCCCCCTTGGTGCCCGGCAATGACGATTTCAAATGCCTGGAGATGGCATAGGAAAGGTGCGGTGTACAATAAGAAAAACTCGAGCAGAAATAATAGGTTACTCTCCATAACCTAATAAATAAATAAATAAGTGAATGTTGAGCTTTTCAAATGCAGTGTGGGAAGTGGCCGCCGCAAATGGGAGACAGACGAACACCCGGACAGACACCAAGTTTACAATATACAGTATATATATATATATACAGTATATATATATATATATGTATATATATATATATATATATATATATATATATTATCAATCAATTCGGTCACAGAACACATAAACCACCACAATTTCATCAGAATCTGTAACTTTAAAAAAAACAAAAAACTTTATATATATATATATATATATATATATATATATATATATATATATATATATATATATATATATATATATATATATATATATATATATATATATATATATATATATATATATATATGTATGTATATATATATATATATGTATGTATATATATATATATATATGTATGTATATATATATATATATATATATATATATATGTATATATATATATATACACAAAGAATTAAGTTAAGCACCCCTACACAACGAATTAAGGTAAGCACCCCCTAATATATATTCTTTGTGTATATGTATACATTGGCATATATTCTAAGGTATGTGAGATCAAATAATGATTGGTATGACATTAGCAATTATCCATTGATGAAATTGAGTGATCAAAGTGAAAAAAAGTGATTGGTTGAGTCAGTGATCCGATCACGTGGGTCCTACACACGTTATTGACGCAAAGATCGCTAGAGGTCTTCTCAGAACAATGACTGTACGTTAGAAAACATAAACGTCATCCACACTGTCCGTGATGGACCTATAGCTCCATACTTAAATTGAGGTGAAAATATGCCTAAAATTCCCAAAAAATTTCACCTTAAATTATTCAGAATAAAATATTGAAAACGGCATGATTGTTATGTTTTTATGTGACCATAATATCACTTCTCCAGAAAATATAGCAATATCATGGGCATATTACACTGTTTTGACGACAACAAACTTGTAATGTGCGAGGTTGTAAAAAAACGGGGGGGGGGTGCTTAACTTAATTCTTTGTGTATATATATATATATATATATATATATGTATGTATATATATATATATACAGTATATATATATATATATATATATATATATATATATATATATATATATATATATATATATATATATATATATATATATATATATATATATATATATATATATATATATATATATATATATATATATATATATGTATGTATATATATATATATATATATATATATATATATATATATATGTATGTATGTATATATATATATATATATATATATATATATATATATATATATATATATATATATATATATATACAGTGAAACCTTGACTTACGAGTTTAATTCGTTCTGTGACCGAGCTCGTAACTCAATTTGCTCGTTTCTCAAATTAAATTTCCCCATTAAAATGCATTGAAATGCTATTAATCCGTTCCAGCCCCCAAAAAACCACACCAATTTTTTTTGTTACGTGTTTTTAAATAAGAAAAATGTACTTTATAAATAACAAATAATGTATAAACAAGCACGACCTCGTATATACTGTACATAATAAGCAGCGTTACGCGCGCTGCTTGTAAACAAGGAGGAAGCGGACAACGCGGTAATTTGTAAGAGTCTTTATTCAAGAGCTCACTGTAACACTGGCGCTAGCGCACTCCGTGCTGCGCGCCCGGTGTATATCCTGAGGCCACGCCTACCCCTCGGCGTGGCCACCGCCCACTTGGTGCGCGGAATGATGTCACCACGCCAGTGAGCTTCCGTGTCCGCCACAATGCAAAGAAATAAACTGGTTTTATTAAGTGTATTTACCTTGAAGATCAGACGAAGATGCTGGCGGAGGTGGAGGAGATGACTTTTGCCTTTTTCGCCACACTTTCCTCGCTTTCACTTGCAGGGCGTTTCAATAAAAACCTGTCCAACGAGGTTTGTTTCTTCCTCCCTTTCAAAATGTTTCGATCGTACTGCTACGATCGTACTGCATCGCCAAGTCGACAACACGCACACCTCGCTCATGTTTTTCGACAATTGCGTGTTTTATATCCAAGCACATCATCCTCTTCTTCTTCTTCTCAGTACTGCCCTTGGCACTCAATTTCTTAGGACCCATGGTTAAAACTAAGAAATTTTCCAAAATAACCAACATGCGAAAACAAAGCAGCAGCGATATACGGCAGAGATGCTTGCACGGCAAGATAACCACGTGACCGGAACGCTCGTTGGGCCACCTAGTGGCGGGTGGCGTAAGCTCGTAACTCAGATCTCGGCTCGCATCTCAAAGCAAAAAACCGCCCGAGCGACGGCTCGTATCTCGGAAAACTCGTAAGTTGGTGCACTCGTAAGTCAAGGTTTCACTGTATTTCACTGTATGTATATATATATATATATATATATATATATAAATATATATATATATATATATATATATATATATATATATATATATATATATATATTGTTGCGGAGATGAGGACTGTATTTTTTGTTGATTGTGTGCTGTATTATTATTATTATTGTTTATTCTGCGCCCCCCTACCTCCGGAGCTGTGTAAAGGTGAAAGGGCATCCCATAATTAGTCCACGAGCATACACATCAGCCAAGTAATAGAATACCCCTGTTGGTAGTTATCTCTTATTCTGTGTTTTAGGGTAAGGCTGTGTCTCCCATTAATTGAAGTACTCCATTGCACCAGTGAAAGAGATAGATTCCCTTCATTCCCACTCCCAACACTTCCATTCCCCCCTTTCCGTCAATTGCAATTCGCATTGCCAACTGCATGTTGGGCGGTTTTCCCTTCATCCGCCATTGACCACGAGGCAGGGTTGGGGAAGAAAGGCGTGTCTCCACCTCGTCATAGCGGGGAGGAGGGGCGTGCCCGCCCGTCGTCATCCAGGGCGGAGCCCGAGGGTCGCGCGACCAACCAGGGCCGAGGTGAGCACCCCGATGGGCGTGTCCAAAACGCCGGCGGCGTAATCGCTGGAGGCGCTATAAAAGGCGCAAACGGAAGTGAGTAGTGAGTTGGTCTGAGTCGGTTGCCAGAGGAGGGTCAGTGGTTGCGTTGGTTGCGGTGGTAAGAAGTCGGTGGTGAGAAGTGGTGGCGTCGAGGGGACAGTGGTTGCGTTGGTTGCGTTGAGTTGTCAATGGTGAGGAGACACCAGGGCCAAGAGAGAGAAGGTGCCAAGGGCCATTACCAGCAGTTGCGCCAGAGACGGCAGACGCGCCCTGAGCTGAGCCAGAGAGGCAGCGTTGACTCCACCAGGCAGCTTCAACCCGTTACCCCGCGGGGACCAAATAGCGGTGGCATCGGTGGCCGTCGAGGTCCAGCCAACGTCCCGTGCGGGATCAAGCCAGAACCATCTGCCCCAGCTGAACCTTCCCATTCCTCCTTCCAACATTCATTCCATTCCATCCTTCTTGTATACGTGAGTTTGTTTTGTTTGTTCTGTCCCTGGGTATTTAATTAAGTCTGTAGGTAAGCTAGTATTTTCCCTGTGTCACGTGCGTCTTATGTGTTGTAAATAAAACTTGATTGCTCCTTTTTGCTTGTGTGTGTAAATAATAAACCCCATTACTCGTCTGTACGTCTTCTCGTTTTATTCCTTTTCCTCTTGCATTGCGTCGTTTTTGTCTTTTCCCTCATTGAGCAGCTGTGGTGCGATACGGCCAAAGTTCTGGGTGAATCGGGTGAGTCAGGGATCCTGTAACGGTCGCGGCAATACCAAACCGCTCGGTAACTAACATCTTAATCCGCGATCTGTAACAATATATATATATATATATATATATATATATATATATATATAAATATATATATATATATATATATATATATATATATATATATATATATAAAAAAAAAAATATATATATATATATATATATATATATATATATATATATATATATATATATATATATTGTTGCGGATATGAGGACTGTATTTTTTTTATTGTGTGCTTTATTATTACTAGGGCATGCCCGTACTATATATATATCTAAAATTATATCCCCCCCCCTATTTACATGAAATGGTTTGGTCCAAAGCGAACGGCTTGCGAGTGGTGACAATCCCCCCCCTCTATTTACATGCAATGGTTCGGTCCAAAGCGAACGGCTTCCGGAGTTTGGTAAAGAAATCGCCATCGCGTACACAAACGCGCAGGAAAGCGAATGAATCGCAAATTCGTTTTTATTAGTTGTAAAACATAATGCCCAATTATTCAATTAGCGCCAACGTATTTTGGCTGTTTGCAATTTAATCGCAAGGCAAAGTAGAAAGAGAAGAGGGAAAAAAAGAAAAGCCTTGCCTTGCTGCAAACAGCTGCTGCAAACAACAACAACATGGAAGGCTGCACTGTCCGGAAGTTGGCATATCGCAGTTACGATTATTTTAGTGTTAATGGCCAATTATTCAATTAGCGCCAACGTATTTTGGCTGTTTGCAATTTAATCGCAAGGAAAAGTAGAAAGAGAAGAGGGGAAAAAAGAAAAGCCTTGCATTAACGCATTAACGCTTGCATTGCATTAACGGTTCGGCACACGTGATAGCTCGCTGCTCTCTGATTGGTTGAAGCGTTTTTTGGACATAGCTCGGTAGGTACTTGTCCGATTAATTACAAACCTTGAAAAGGCACATCCTCGGGTCCCCAGCAATATACCTGGCAAGTTTCAAGTATATCGGACCCGTGGTTGTCGAGAAACAGCGGTCACAGACAAACACACAGACACACAGACAGACACACAGAGATTACTGGCATTATAGATAGATTATTGTTTATTCTGCGCCTCCTGCCTCCAGTGTTGTGTAAAAGTAAAAAGGGCGTCCCGGTAGTTATTCCATGAAACACCACATTGCAGGACCCGATAAAACCCTTGTTCAGCAGTTTATATCCTTATTATGTGTTTTAGGGTAAGGCCTTGTCGTCCATTAACATGACACTCCATTGCACCGAGTAAAAGAGATAGATTCCCTTCAAAAAAATTCCCATTCCAAAAAACCTCCATTTCCCCTTTCGTAATGGCCAAGCCTCAATTTGGCAATTACATCCCCTCCAAAGCCGCCATTGACCACGAGGCAGGGTTGGGGAAGAAAGGCGGGTCTCCACCTCGTCATAGAGGGGAGGAGTAAGTCGGCCCCGCTCATCCAACCCAGAACGAGGGGTTTGGCTTGAGAGGGCGGAGAGAGAATGCTTGGGGGAGGTTCGCAAAGGGTGAAGGGCGGGGCCTATATAACCCGCCGCGGGACGCTCCCCAAAGAGACAAGCAGATGAGTCCAAGAGATGAGCTGAAAGGCTGAGCTGAGCTGCGTGGCGAGGTGGACAGGAAAGAGCTGGGTCGTCAGAGCAGGGCTGAGTCGTGAGGTCCAAAAGCAGATCATCCAGAGAAGCACAAAGCCTGCTATTCATCACCTTGCTCGCCAGCAGCAGCGTCTACAGCAGCAACAAGACTCGACAGCCGTTTGGGGCCTGGACGGCAGTTTGGAGCAGGGCCGCGAAGGGACGGCGGCTGCCGAACGCGCCGATTCGTGCTGCCAAACAAATTGGACTTTCCTCTCCTTCCAGCCAATTCCTATCATCATTCCCCGTGTGAGTCGTCTTTGTTTGTTCTGTCCTGGGTATGTAATTAAGTCTGTATAAGCTAGTATTTTCCCTGTGTCTCTAAAAGCTTCTGTATATTATTTTCTTATCTTTCCTTCTCCTTGGTTATTTTGAGCCTGTAAATAGTAAATAAATTTAGTAGTATTTTCAACCCTTTTCTCGTCTTCTTCTTCCTCTTTGCATTCGTCGTCTTAGTCTTTTCCCCATTGAATAGCGGTGGCGCGATACGGCCAACGTTTGGGTGAATCGGGTTTAGTCGGGGAACAACTGTTCGGTCGCGGAGCCTCCGCTCGGCAAACATACCATCCTTAACCGCGTACCGTAACAATATATATATATATATATATATATATATATATATATATATATATATATATATATATATATATATATATATATATATATATATATATATGTGTATATATATATATATATATATATATATATATATATATATATATATATATATATGTATATACATATATATATATATATATATATATATATATATATATATATATAGATATATATATATATATATATTGTTACAGACGTGGCTTAGATGTTATTTACCGAGCGGTTTTGGTATGACCACGTCTGCACAAGTTACCCGATTATACTCGAACGTTGACTAATCGCGCTACGCTAGGTCAATAAAGGCAATAAAGGAAAAGGACACACGGCTGGGTTTCAAATGACACGACACCCAGGGTTCAGTTCTCAAGACCTCCGGAGGAGGTTATATTAAGGCGGAAGGTTAGATTACAACTACAAGAGGTACAGCATAGAAAGACAAGCACTTAGACACACTCTTATATTATTCCCAACAGACGACAGATAAACGGGACAAAAGGCTGACTCACACGGGGTTTGATGGCTAGGAAAGGCAGGATCGATGGCTCCAGGTGCACCTGGGCTCAAAGGTCAGAATCGACTCGGTCCGGTCCAGAGATGCGGGGAGGTATTCAGCGCTCGTACGTGGCAACTTCTCTCTCCAGGCTGGGGGCGCATCTGACGTCACGTCCGCTACGTGGCCGCGTATATCCGGCGGGGAGTGACACGCCCTCGGCTCGTTAGCTCCGCCCCAGATGGAATCGGCTCGTTGCTTCTCATTGGGTGCGTGCGGGGGGGTTACCGGCTCCGCCCTTGACGAGGAGCTGACAGCCAGTCCCTTCGTGGTAACCCCGTGGAGCGCATGGTCCGGCGCGCATTGTCAATGGCGGCTAACCGAGCCGGTGTGATGACGCACACTCCCCCGGTGCAGCGTCGTTGTTGTTGTAATTGTTGTTGTAGTTGTAGTTGTAGTTGTAGTTGTTGTTGTAGTTGTAGTTGTTGTTTGGGGAAGAAGATGGAAGGAGGTATGGGAAAGGTCCTAAACTCACTACTGGTGCCATATAATCACATTCTGGTGCAACGAAGAGTCAGAATTAATGGAAAGGAGTCCTTAACTGACATAGACTAAGAATAACTAGCAAGATGTCCGAAAGTTGTCTACGTGAGATGCGGTGGACCTGGGCACGACATTTAATGGGGGAAAAAGGGGAAGGTCGGCTCTACTGATTGTTGTTTACAGACAATGGGACTAGGGAATGGGGGATTGGGGATAGTTGGGGAGTATTGGGGAAATAGGGGAATATTTACAAGCGGATATGGAGGCCAAATTCCATATTCGCAACAATATATATATATATATATATATATATATATATATATGTATGTATGTATGTATATATTGTTGCGGACGCGGTTAAAGATGTTATTTACCGAGCGGTTGGTATTACCGCGACCGAACAGTTATTCCCCGACTAATACCCGATTTGCCCCAAACTTTGGCCAGATCGCGCCACCGCTATTCAATCGGGAAAACTCTAAAGCGACCGAATGCAAAGAGGAAAACGAAGGCAAAGAAAGGCAAAGAAAGGTTTGGAAATACTACTAAATTTATTTACTATTCACACACATAAGCAAAAAGACAGCAGTCACGTTTATTTACAAGCACATGAGACGCAGGTGACACAGTGAAAATACTAGCTTATACAGACTTATTGTTACTACCCAGGGACAAGACAAAAGACAGACTACGAGCACACTTACACGGGGAATGATGATAGGGATGGCAGGTGGGTGGCTGGTGGATGGCTGGCGGGATAGGGAGGTCCAACTAGTTCTGCAGCTGATCGACTCGTGGGCAGCCGCCGCTCCTTCGCGGCCCTGCTCCAAACTGCCGTCCAGGCCTCACGCTGCTGTGGCTGCAGTTTCGGTGGCTCCAGCTGCAGCAAATGCAGTTTCAGTGGCTCGAGCTGCAGCAAGTGCAGTTTCGGTGGCTCGAGCTGCAGTGAGTGCAGTTTCGGTGGCTCGAGCTGCAGTTCAACCCTGGCCTTCTTCTCGTCTCTCTGTCGTCAAAGCTCATCTCCCTTGTCTCTTTTTGGAAACGCCCTGCCGTGGGTTATATAGGCCCCACCCCTCAACCTTCGCGAACCTCCTTGATGTTTCTTTCCTCCGCCCTCTCTAGCCAAACCCCTGGCTCATGGTTGGTCGAGTGGGGCTGGCTCACTCCTCCCCTCTATGACGAGGTGGAGACACGCCTTTCTTCTCCGACCCTGCCTCGTGGTCAATGGCGGCAATTGTTGGAGCGGAGGTAGTTTCCAATCGATGAAAGGGGGAATGGAGGTTTTGGGAATGGGAATGAAGGGAATCTATCTCTTTCTCTGGTGCAATGGAGTATTTCAATTAATGGGAGACACAGCCTTACCCTAAAACACAGAATAAGATATAACTATCGAACAGGGGTATTCTATGATTGGCTGACGTGTATGCTTGTGGACTAATTATGTGACGCCCTTTTGACCTTCACACAGCTCCGGAGGCAGGAGGCGCAGAATAACCAATAATAATAATAATAAAGCACACAATCAAAAAAAACAGTCCTCATATCCGCAACACTGCACCCTCCTCCTCTTAGGCACGACCCGGGCCTACAACTTTTATTTAGTGTGACACGTAGGTGTAGTTCCCTCTACTTTTAACCTGACCCTGAGTGCGACAGTTTTAAAACATAAATAAATGTGTCCCGCTGCTCCATTGCACCCTGCCTAACAGACTTACGCCCACAGTTAACCGAATTGCGGAATGGTCTTCAAACTATACATTGACGGTGGGGAGCATTATTTACAATGACCCTGCTTTTATTTACAAAACGAACCCAGGACCTGTAATTGTTCTTTCTGGGGGGAGACAGTCTGCTCTGCATCAATGCACCATGAAAGCACCTATAACGCACCAACACACCCTCAAGCACCAATCGGTGCAGTCACCATAGTTCATCAGTGTTCAATGCATGTTCAATAATAAAAATAAATCAACAGCCCCTAACCCTGCAGGTGGTCTCTTGCTCTTCGGCTCCCTCTGCTGGCTATTATTATCTCTTCCAGTTGTTGTCATTCTTTCATTTTCTTACTGGCGGCCTATTTGTATTAAAACTTGCACCCAATGTGTCCTTTTTATTTTATTTTATTTATGGCCCACAGGGCCGACTACGTGTGGTTCACCTGTGGGGCATCGGTGCCCTGTGGCCAAGGTCCGCCAGCAAGATTTCGGGCCCTCATGGCCGGTTCCAGCAGAGGGGCCATGCCCCAACCCATGGGGTCCATAAGTGGTGCTCGGCCACAGACATGTGGTCCATAATGTGGTGCATCGATGCAGACAGCTGGTTCTGAGAGTGCCGGGCGCACAATGGCCGACTCACGCACGCTCCCCTCGGCGCCCAATGGCGCACAGGTCATGTGGGAGACAAAAGAGACAAATGAGCGAGGGGTAAGGTCACAAGGGTACACATCAATAAGGCAATGCAAGGCGAAATGCGTACGGAGGGCGAAGTGAGAAAGCTCGTCCCTACCGTACGTCACCCCCTGTCACCTACACTACCCTTGCCCTTACCCCATATGTACAAAATCTACACATTTACAAATTCGTCGCTACCGTCACGTCTTCCCCTTATTTCCCTTCTACACCAAATTCGTCTCCACAATCCCTCTATCCAAAATTTGCCATCACCCAATTCGTCATCAATCCTCATAAGGAGGAAGAGATGGAACATCAAAGCACAATGTCACACCCACGTCATGATGCGTCTCACAATCCACAACATTTGCATCAAATATAATTAAACATGGCATGGTGCGGAGTACCTGTCACCTCAGGTGAGTGGATGCAGATGGTGCGAGGAGACTTCCTAAGCCTAACTATCCTCTAAATGACTTTAACACACTTTACACTACCCGGGGTCTTTCCCTGCCAATCCATTGGCCAACTTACACTATGGGTTCTAAAAACCAATTCCCATTGACCAAACTGTGGTGCTTCTCAATTTGGGGTCTCACTCCCCCGATTCATCTCCCGGTGCCCTTGCACAATTTCTGGGCTGTGACGTGTAGCTGGCAGGGTGATGGGGGAGGGTGATGGGGGAGGGTGATGGGGGAGGGTGGTGGGGGAGGGTGATGGGAGGGTGATGGGAGGGTGATGGGAGGGGTGTGGGAGGGTGATGGCAGGGTGATGGGAGGGTGATGGGAGGGTGATGGCAGGGTGATGGGAGGGGGATGGGAGGCCGTTTGTTTTGACGTTCCGTGACTTCTTTCCTTTTTTTCTTTCTTTCTTTCTTTCTTTCCTCACGCCTGACAGGCGCTGACTGACACACACTGACTTTCACTGTCTTTCTCTTTCTGTCCCTATTTCTGATTTGTTTACTTGTAACACACGTCAGCGTTCAACAATTTCGCCCTCTACCTGTTCAGGGCTGGGTTACTGACTCAGATTCACGATTTCCTCTGTCGCACCACGAGCATTCACCCGCATGTCTACCCTCACCGCGTACCAGCAGGTCTATTCTTCAAATTCAAATTCAAATTCAAATTCAGGTCTATTCAAATTCTTCAAATCAAAACCCAGCAGGTCTATCCACCTGCACACCTCCACCACTGTAGTTGCCACCCGAGCTTACCTAGCTCCTCACCCTAACCTAACTAACTGGGGAAGGCCCCTCCTGGCTCTGTCACCCCCTGGTGCCCTCTGGCACTGGGCTACCCGGGTCCGTCCTCCGGATCCTCAGGCCCCATCCACAACAACTACTACCGGCTCCCAGAGCCCACCTGCGGCCTCACCTGGCCGACATCCTCACAGTGGTGGAGTGCCCAAACCAACTACACACACTAACAGGCTACACGCCCAGCCATTTCCACAACACTAATGCACCCATCCAAATACCATTCTCTCACCCGCACCACAGATGCCAATATTCAACCACAATTTACCTATACCCTCTACCTAACACTTACACTACCCACCCCGGGTATTCGTGATGGGGGTCCACTCTTCCCCCATTCACACCTCTGCACCATCCACTCCACTCCACAGTTCCCACCATACTCACTCCACGACCATCCATTCCAATCCTCCATATACTCCACACCATTTATTCCACACAACCACATACACCTGTTGTTGCACACCTGTGCAATCACACCTGGTGCCACCTGCACCCTCCTCCTCTTCCGAGACCATTTGGTCAACACAACACCCATCACCTTCACCCACTCATACACTGCTCCATACACCTGTTCAGTTGCACACCTGTGCAATCACACCTGGTCAATCACACCTGTTCACAATACACTTCTATACACCTCCAACACTCACACGGCATCATCTCATCTAACTGCTCCCCTCTGAAACTTGCGCTTCCCAGTCGCCCCTTTAAACTATTGCGCTCCCTCGTCATTATAATCCACACTAATCTACCTGCGTCCCCACTACAGGTATCCTTGTCACTAACTAATCTTAACGTTACCTAATGTCATCTTCTAGGTCCCTACACACAATATCCTAACCCACCCGGGCTAGTTTTCACTGCCATAAACCCCATAAGCTCGTGCTCCTTTGCCCCCCCCTGTGAGGGATGGTGGATTTGCCATCCCACCACATCGGGGAGGTCCTACTATCAATTTCGCTCGTCCAAATCCAACAAATCAAAAATTTGCTAATCATCTGCCAATCACCGTACCAATCATCAAATTTTGCCTTTTTCTAATTTTGGGTCCAAAACACTAATCTCATCACCCGTCTACTTATTAGATCCTCAAGGTGCGCCAATTCACGTCGACAGCCCGGCTTCGTACAGCCGAGCAATGAATGCGGGTTCTTTGGTACCGGCGGTTGGATGCGTCCGACATTCGGTGCAGGGAAGGAGGTTTACCCGGGCCGAGATCCCATGCACCACCTCGGCGTGGAGCCATCCAATGTCCCGATCTCGACCTGCCGGAACGTCTCAATAAAAAGTGGTCGCCATGACGACCCTTCCTATCGGGCTGCCCGTTCCGCCTAGCGGAGCACGGACGCGGCCGTTCCAAGCGCGGCCCAGCGTGGATCGCGTACGGCGGTCCTTTCGGACCCGCCGCGGTTCGGATCCCCGCTGGTTCTCGCGGCACGCGAAACCCGGCACGCACCGAGGGCCCGATTCGGCTAAATGTTGTTCTAACCGCTAATCCGGTTACCGTCGATGCCTCACCTGCATGCTTACACGCATACGCTACCCCTTTCACCCTCACCGAGCTCGGTGTTCCAACGCCACCCGTACACCCCGCATACTTCGTCATTGCATTCGTTCTTTCGCTCACAGACTTGGTCACACACCTGACCACCGAACACCTTGGCACACATTCGTCGCTCGCACACCTCACCAACACACCTCTTCGCGCCCCCTTCTCTGTCACCTCCTCTGTGACAATCACAGGTGTGCTCTCACTCGCACACCCAACAACGTGCCTCACGACCAATTCCAGCGTGCATTCCCATACACGCTCTACCATTCCAGGTGTGCACCCTTCCATTCCAGGTGTACATCCTCGCTCACCTGTCACAACCAACTCACGCTCCGTGTCACTCTCACTACTTTCACCTCCACTCTCGGTCGCGCTCACCCTTACTTTTGACAGCGCACTCTTTCCCCATGCACCCGTCCGTTACACACCTTTCTCGCGCATCCTCTTGCGCACACTTTTTCGTTACTTCCTCCGTAACACTCACCACACCGCGCTTCCATGTGCTCCCTTGCACACGCGCTACTACCGACTCACTCTTGACAGCACACTCACTGGTCGGCGCGCACTTTTTCCTCACACACCCCATGTTCGGACATTCTCGCACACCTCTTTTTTCGCACACCAGACCTGTCGCACACTTCACCAACGGCCTCTCACGAACACCCGGGTCCACAACAACCCCCAAGCCGACTGAAGCTCCCCTCACATCATGTACATTTCCGATTATATCGCCACTCACCTTGGCACCTCCTCGTCGCACCTCTTCTGCCACCTGCAAACTCTTTATTTGGTTAGTGAGCAACACTTCATGAGTTGAGCACCGACCTTGGACATATTCCATCACCTCCTCCCGTATTTCTCTCTTAGTTTCTGTCCGTCTCTTCTTAATTTCACTCACCTCTTCTTCCACTTCCTCTAATTTTTGCTTCACCTCTTTTATTTCCCGGTGCGTCTCCTCTAGTTCGTCCTCTAAGGCTACCGTGACCGTTTCTATGTGCGTCCTCACCTCTCGGTCCTTCATCTCCATTACTTCTGTCACCTCGTCCAACCTCATTGTCAGTCCCTCACGTACCATCTGACATTGCTTCTGTGTCGCTATTAAGTCATTTTTTATTTCTTTTTGTGTCGCCTTTAACCCTCCTAGTACCGCAGTGTTCCTTTGAACCTGCTCCACTAACTCCGTTTGTCCCTCTGTCAGCTGTTCCACCTCCTCAGTCAGATCTTCTATTCCCCCTTGTAACCTTGCCGTTCCATTTCTCACCTCTTTCTCTATACGCTTTTCGCCTCGCTTTACCTCCTCGCGTACCCCCGAGACCTCCTCACTTACACCTCGTCGTATCTCCTCTTTCATCTCCTCCCTCTCTTTTGTAGATGCTACCCTCATCTGTCCCAATTCATCCCTCTGAGCATCCAATTTACTTTCTAACCCGATTTTCACCTCCTCTATCTGGTTCCCCATCTGTTCGATTTCCCGGGCGGATTGCTCCCCTATTTCCCGCAATTTGTCTTCCATCCTATTTTCTAACCCCATTAACCCATTTTTCACCCCCTCTAACTGATTCTCCTGGACAGCCATTCTATTTTCCACCCCCGTTAACCCACTCTTTACCTCTTTTATCCCATTGTCTAACCCCTCAATTTTTTTTTCTAATCCCTCACCGGTACCCCTCGCTTCGTCCCTCATTACCCCCAATTGCTCACTCTGAGCCCTCGCTTCGTCCCTTATTTGCTCACCCTGAGCATCCATCCGGTTCCCCAAGTCCTTCCTCAGGTCTTCACTTGTCTGGACCATGGGCGCCCTTATTTGTATCATAAAGAGGTCCCAATTCACCGGTGCTGCTACTGTCACGGGCGCCGCTAGATTTGGTGCCGCTGTAACCGCGTGCGCCAAGGCGCCATTTTGCGCGCCCGAGGCGCCATTTTGCGCGTCTGATACTCCCTCAACCACATTGCCAATGTTCTCCTCTACTTCGTCCCTCTGATCCTGGGTTACTCCTAACCCCTCCTCTAGCTCACCCACCGGCATCCGATCGCCTTGACCAGCCATGGCGCGATTTCAAAATTCGGGTTTTTGTAAAACAACACAAATTTCCAGCAGCTTGTAATTTTGAGCGCGTTAAGCGCGCTTCGGGTCCGTATCTCACTCCCCGACACCAATTGTTGCGGACGCGGTTAAAGATGTTATTTACCGAGCGGTTGGTATTACCGCGACCGAACAGTTATTCCCCGACTAATACCCGATTTGCCCCAAACTTTGGCCGGATCGCGCCACCGCTATACAATCGGGAAAACTCTAAAGCGACCGAATGCAAAGAGGAAAACGAAGGCAAAGAAAGGTTTGGAAATACTTCTAAATTTATTTACTATTCACACACATAAGCAAAAGGACAGCAGTCACGTTTATTTACAAGCACATGAGACGCAGGTGACACAGTGAAAATACTAGCTTATACAGACTTATTGTTACTACCCAGGGACAAGACAAAAGACAGACTACGAGCACACTTACACGGGGAATGATGATAGGGATGGCAGGTGGGTGGCTGGTGGATGGCTGGCGGGATAGGGAGGTCCAACTAGTTCTGCAGCTGATCGACTCGTGGGCAGCCGCCGCTCCTTCGCGGCCCTGCTCCAAACTGCCATCCAGGCCTCACGCTGCTGTGCCTGCAGTTTCGGTGGCTCCAGCTGCAGCAAATGCAGTTTCAGTGGCTCGAGCTGCAGCAAGTGCAGTTTCGGTGGCTCGAGCTGCAGTGAGTGCAGTTTCTGTGGCTCGAGCTGCAGTGAGTGCAGTTTCGGTGGCTCGAGCTGCAGTGAGTGCAGTTTCGGTGGCTCGAGCTGCAGTTCAACCCTGGACTTCTTCTCGTCTCTCTGTCGTCAAAGCTCATCTCCCTTGTCTCTTTTTGGAAACGCCCTGCCGTGGGTTATATAGGCCCCACCCCTCAACCTTCGCGAACCTCCTCGATGTTTCTTTCCTCCGCCCTCTCTAGCCAAACCCCTGGCTCATGGTTGGTCGAGTGGGGCTGGCTCACTCCTCCCCTCTATGACGAGGTGGAGACACGCCTTTCTTCTCCAACCCTGCCTCGTGGTCAATGGCGGCAATTGTTGGAGCGGAGGTAGTTTCCAATCGATGAAAGGGGGAATGGAGGTTTTGGGAATGGGAATGAAGGGAATCTATCTCTTTCACTGGTGCAATGGAGTATTTCAATTAATGGGAGACACAGCCTTACCCTAAAACACAGAATAAGATATAACTATCGAACAGGGGTATTCTATGATTGGCTGACGTGTATGCTTGTGGACTAATTATGGGACGCCCTTTTGACCTTCACACAGCTCCGGAGGCAGGAGGCGCAGAATAACCAATAATAATAATAATGATAAAGCACACAATCAAAAAAAACAGTCCTCATATCCGCAACAATATATATATATATATATATATATATATATATATATATATATATATATATATATATATATATATATATATATAATATATTTGACTTTGGTGCACAACACGTTTGTTGTGCTGGACTTTCCTGTATTGAGTCTATAGTACCTGTAAACATTTGGCAGATAATCAGACTTGCAAGAGCACAGTCGGTACTTACAGAACGGCAGGTCATATAATATAATAGGTAAATAACGTACCTCAATGTAATCTGTTATTCTCTCCACGGAGGTAAAACGAGCTTCGGTTTCCGTGCCCATCCTTACACAGAACTGTAACATTCCGGTTAACTGGAACAAAGAACATTCATCACATATAAAGTAAATGTACAAACAAGTCCATGGAAATAAATGAATAAATAAAGATTGTGTTTACCTGTTTCACTCTTTACTATCTGTGAGATTTGTCAGGGTCTAATTCACTGAAACTATATTTATCGATGAAACAAAGGTCTTATTGGTCTTTCCGGCCAAGTGAAGCAGTAACGCAAGAGAAGCTTTGTGAGGGGGAATAGAGGGAATTAGGAAGGGCACTGGGACGGTATGGAATATCGGTATGGAATATGGATCGATTCGCTCATAAGCTTTGTCACTTCTCTGAGAATATAAAATGCTTCAACTTTATTATCCGGTTGGTCAATAGATGAAGAATGCTCAAACCAGTTAGAACTAGAAGGGCACTGGGTATGGCGCGTACCTACGCCAGGATGAACAGTTTATGTTTTGTATCCCACGGATCCGGATTCGGATCTTCACCAAAATCGAATCCCAGGCCTGGTGTTGGCTTAGCGGTTAGGGTGCCGGCTTGGGATCTTCGCATCCGAGGATCCTGGGTTTGAATCCCGGTCGCTCACGGAATTAAAATTAACAGCAGGGGGGTTGACTCAGCCTGTCATCCTTCTGAGGTCGGCAAATTGAGTACCAGTTCACTGGTAATTCCCTGTGTGTCACAAGAGGCGAAACAGGGTTGGCGGCAGGAAGGGCATCCGGCCATAAAACATTGCTTCAAAAAAGGGGACCACGTTACCCAAAAAAGGCCAACCCCTGCTCTGCGGGGAAAAATGGCCTCCAAAGGTGGTTCTACTAGGTACGAAGGACGGTCCGTTATTGATTACATTACACGGTAAGCATACCCCACTAATACTTTTCTAATTTTATTTCGCTTTGATCTTCCCAATAAAGGAACAGCTGTTTGAGAAAACTAAACATGTCCTGTAATATCTTAGTATTTGCTTCCCTCCACGTGCTACCTTCACACTTCCAACTCAAACAAAGATTTACTCCATCTGGATGAGCTTGCTTCAGTAATGGATGTTGAGGAATGTCATCACGGAGATGTTGAGGTAACTACCCGCATGGCATAGGAGAGGGCGAGACCAGACTGTGAAGAGTCAATTAATCCGTTGTTGAGCACAACAAAAAGAGCAACAACGAAGGTGATTATCGTGGAAAGGAGGTCAAGGCGTATGGCAAGCCAGCGCATCCCACTTTGGAAGAGCAGGTACATGGATCCGTTGATGTCCGTCAATAACTGATGCCTGTACACAACCAGAAAAGGCCAACCGCATGATTAAATACAGGAAGTGGGAGAATGTCTTCCCTGTCCAAGGACAAAAAGTACGTTACCTTTCAACGAACTCGTCTGCTTTATTGTACGCATGGATCACACCCAATCCTTGAATAGATGTCGTGACGTGGGAAAACAGAGGTGACCGTGTTATATTTTCCAGCTGCTTTAGCTCTCGAATCGCAACCCGGAAGAGCCTGGGACAAAAAATACAGCTCTACTGAAAATGGATTCCATGATGATGTACGAACTCTACAACAACGTGAATATCCGGTCATTTGATTACCTGGTGATAATGAAGAAGATGATGACGAGTACAAAGACGAGAGCCAGGAATGGAGGGAAGATTATGGCGAGTGTGGCAAGGGTGAAAAGCATGAGGAATAGTTGAATTAGGAAGTTGTCAGCGTTGAAAGGCAGTTGCACGTCCACCTCGTCGAGGTCCTTGGAAAAGCGATTGACAATACGACCCACAGGCTCAGAGTCGAAAAACATCATTGGACTTCGGAGGACCTGTGGTGAGCAGACAGAAAGTCCGTTGCTTTGCATGGATTCTCTATGGTTAACAATCTTATACAGGATTTGTCACATCAAACTTGAGATAACTTTGTTATCCTATTCCGATATGTTTGTGGTGAATTAGGGTTCCTTACACGAGGAGCAGAACACATTTTTATAGGTGGTAGAAAATAATAAATAATAGTAAAATGAGTCGGTTTGTGTGGGGTATAAGTGGTGTGTGTGGGGTATAAGTGGTGTGTGAAAAGTAGGATCGGGAATCCTAGGGTAAAGGCTAGCTAGTGCGGAGGATAATAGAGAACAGTGGATTAAGGAAAAGGGCCGTGATCAAACGGTTCGGACAGGACGAGACACTAAACTCCCTTTCGGCACAACATTTAATAAAACAAGGCAAAGATGGCGGCAATCAACTCGCTCACACGAGCCATCAGCAAGAATCCGGAAGTCTCCTCCCTTTCCGGTGCAAATTAAGAGAAAAAAGTAAGAATTACAGGCTCGCACTAGACCAACATGGCATCAACATATTGCAATAAAACATTCATAAGCAAAGCAGGAAACGTTCACGTATATCGTACGCATAACATCAGAGACTTTCTAACAGCCACCCCCAAATTTGGGGAATAAATTTGTAAAAAGGGAAAGTCTTTCAGTCCATTCACTCCTCACCCATCATCTTCAAGCTTCGACAGCCGGATCAATTTAGAAAGTGGTCGAACATAGTTCTTGCCACGAACGTGAACGCTGGCAGTTCGAGCACGGCAATCTGAGCCCGGAAAGGTCTCGTGAGGTTTCCCTCTACGGGCGATGAGGCAACGGACGGACATTAGGAAGGCATCAGCATCAAGGCCCTCCAGGAGGCCCAGATGTACGCTGCGGGTAGTGAGGCACTTGAGGATTATACCCCAGCGCTTCTCCGTTCGTCTTCCAATTTTTATGGTGAAAGGACCGAAGCAGTCCACTCCAGTAGAGTAGAAGGTAGGCTTGTATAATCGTAACCGAGCAGGGGGTAGATCAGCCATCCTTGGCACCTCTGGATTGGCACGCCATCTTCGGCACTCGTGGCATTGATGTTGGTGTCGACGAATAGCCTCTCAACCACGCAGAATCCCGTACTTGCGACGTACCTCAGCGAGAATTCTCTCCAGACCACAGTGAAGCAGTTGGTCATCACATTCTTGAATGAGGAGCTTGGTTACTGGGTGATGAGGATCTAAAACAATAGGATGCACAGCATCTTGTGTAAGGACTTCCACACGGCGTAGTCTTCCTCCTACTCTGATGAGACCAAGGGTACGGTCATATTCAGGTGAGAGAGATGCCAGTCGACCTCTGATGGGTAAATCCCTACCCGTGGCAAGTATCTGGACTTCGTCCGGAAAACGATTGTGCTGTGAGCGTTGAAGCAGAAGATTCTCTATCTCCCCATGCTGGTGAGCGCTTAAGGTAGGATAGTCTTGATCGTAGGCCACCCCTTTGGGACACTGCTGTGCAGCCACAACCAGAGCGTTCCAAGTCTTGTACTGTGAAGTGTCAGGTAAGGCCTGTATGTCCACCGACATTGTTCCACAGAAGGTTGACTTCCGGAGCTTAGTCACATCACTTTGCTGTATACGCTGACCGGTCCTTGTAGTGACCAGCCCAGGTTGGTACAAACTGCTACTGGAGCACCCTTGGGGCCAAATCGCACAGTTGCTTTGGTAAGATGAGGTGCGGATAGTCTGACCCGATCAATATTGTTGGTTGAGCCTTGTTAATCAAAGGGAGTGGTATCCCAGCTAGGTGGGGGTGCCGTTTCTGAAGATCGGCCACTGGGTACGAATACTCAGATGAGCGCAGCATTGTGGCAGTGAATGCTGCATCTATCCCATACCTCTGGTTCGGGTTCTTGACCGATGATATCTGAAGCCTGGCAGAAGCCCCGGTACACTGCAACGTATCTTCTCGCACTGTCTTGAGCAGTAATGCTTCAGGTTTACCCACCAGGTTCAGCCGCTCCGTTATTGAATTCAAAAGCATAGTCCTTTCTGAACCATCGTCTAGAATGGCATAGGTCTCTATGGACCCTTGTGGGCCATGAAGAAGCACCTTTACGACCTTTAACAGGACATCATGTGGATGGGAAGGCTTCTCAAGGTACACTGCAGATGGTGCGGAGCCTGTCATTAGGACGGTATCGCTGGATCTCTGCGCTGCATCATGTAGGATGGTTAGGTGCAACTCGTTGCAAGCAACGCATGGCTTCCTAAGTGTACAGCGATCAGCTGGGTGTGACCAACCGCACCTCCAGCAACGGTCATGTTCCCTTATCCACTTAATAATATGGTCTGTGGAAAGCTTCTTGAATTCCGCACAGGAACCGAGGTAATGATCACTGGTGTCACAATGAGGACAATAAGGCTTGGTCTTGGTTGTTGAAGAAACATTATGCAATGGCTGTGGCCTTGCGCCAGCTATTGGTGACTCAGAGTTGTGAAACACCGAGGCCTGTGATTCTTTCTTCTTGAAAGATGAAGAATGCTGTTCCTTTCTCTCTAATCCCTGGTCCTCGCATTTGTAGAGGACAGCAGCTTGGTTCACTATACGTTTAGCTCGGGCCTTCGCCTGCAGCCAAGCTGCCAGATGGTGCAATGTGTAGGTCTGATTAGAATCTGCATTTAAAAGTCCTTGGTTAATGCAGTGCTCAATTAATCCATCACGATAGCTCGGTGACAGTTTGCTGATTAGCCTGTCTACATGTGAGCCACATCGTAGTTCAAATCCATGCTCACCCTCGAGGGATTGTAACATACCCACAAGGGAGTGTACTGCGAGAGCAAATTCTTCAAAGGCCTCTGCATCTCCAGTCCTCACTGGTGCCATGTCCATGATGGCACCAATTTCGCTCTGTTCGAGTTGCCTTGGCTTTCCATACTTGTCCTGCAGGGCCCGTAAGGCCACAGTGTATGGCTTCGGATCATGCATGTAGGCCTGAGCATGTTTGTATGCACTTGGTAGCTTAAGGTGGGTTAAGAGTACTTGATATTTGTACTCCTCTGACAAGTAGGTGTGATTACTTATCAGGCTATCCAATGCAAGCTTGAGAAGGGCAAAGTCACTTTCTCTGCCACTCTGGAAATAAGGCAGACTCGGTTTTGGTACGCCATAGGATGAAGCTGTTAGTAGGTCCATGAGGTTGGGTGTTGCAGGCGTCTCAGATGGGTGAACTGGATGCCCATGTGGTGAAGTCGAGGGTGGTAGATAGGGTGCATGATGACATGGTAACATGTTAGGATGAAAATTTGAAGCTTGAATGGAGCTGTGGTGGCGGATGAATATGCAGTTGGATGAGTTTGCTTCACCTTCTCTTTCGGTGATGGATTGTCATCTATATAATAATAGCGTAAGGACTCGACTTTGTTATCCCTTTTACGCCGCACCCAGTGACCCGATGCCCACGGCACTAATGGATTTACGATTTACGAACCGCGCACTTTGTTTATCACGTACAGCCATACTCGAAAAATCTGAATTAGCTGACCTTGGGGCCCAAAAGCATCCGATTAACTGCCGATACGACGCCATCTTACGACGCCATCGTATTGGCATCTGCTGGGCGAAGGTGAAGCAAGCCGTCCGCAGATTGGACAGTCGAAGGCGACAGCAAGCCGTCCACTGAGTGGACAATCCCAGAGTGGTGCTATGCCGATTCCTATTACGAATCCATTCATTTTTCAAAAGTATATCGTAGCGTTGTCATTTAAGTAGATTGCAATAAATACGTTGTTCATATACGCACTCTTCATTCTCATCTTTCTTCCTAACTCTTACTCGGACAAGCAAATCCCCTATGCCATCCGTAATGGTACACTCTATCCATACACCACATCCTCCCTTCCGTGGATGTTCCACGGGTTTTGGCTAGTTCATGATTAATTGAGGAGTGGATGTGGATTGTAGGTCGGCAGTGATGGCAATTTCCGGCTATGGCCACAGTAGCGGCAGCTGCGTTGGCAATGGTTTGTTTGGTTGAACTGAGGGAGTACATGACGCTCCACCACCGTGCAGAATCGTATGCTAGGCGGTAACGGTTGGACGCCCGGTGGGAGAGGTAGGCGCTTCATCTCCTGCATCCAAGAACGACACTATCAACCGTGCTTCCTCCAGTTCCTGGTCGGCCTTCCTCAGACGTCTCTGTCTTGTTAGCTGGACGGACAAGGCCTCGCGTTCCCTCAGAGCCTGGCGCTCCATCTCCTGAGCCTGAAGCGAAGGACTTCATCCTGCAGCTGCTGTCCACGTTTCTCAACTCTCTCATCCTCCCCAATTTGACATGTTAGTTCCTCCAGTTCATACTGTTTTCGTTTTTCCATTAGAATAGCCGATTGTATACCACTGAGTTGGGATGCAATGGATGTACGGCTGTAGCTGGAACAATGGCTGCATTGTGAGCTATGTGCACTGCATAGTGAGGCAGTCTTTGGTCGTGGGCTTCCTGACGAATGTCGTCGGTAAGAAGAACTCGGCCCACACTCCTGATTAAGGGAAGAACCACTAGTGTTTGAAGGTACGTAGTTAAGAACATAGTCTTTCAAACGTTCAGGAATACGAATATTCCTTTTGGGTCGGGAAGACGCCGTTAATTCATTGCCAGTGCTGATGGCCGGACCCGGTAATTCGGTGGCTAATACAGACGCGGGGCTGATCGTGGCCACCGAGACAGAGACAAATGGATTCGTGCCATGAGTGGTTAAAGGACTAACCGGGATAATGTCGCTGATATTGTCTGCTGTTTGAGTACACTCCGCAGTCAGGGTAGCGGCGACATTCTCGTCCATGATTTCCTTGTCCAGCTGTTCGTTATCCGGCTCGAAGGACCATGAAAAGTAGGATCGGGAATCCGACGGTAAAGGCTAGCTAGTGCGGAGGATAATAGAGAACAGTGGATCCAGGAAAAGGGCCGTGATCAAACGGTTCGGACAGGACACTAAACTCCCTTTCGGCACAACATTTAATAAAACAAGGCAAAGATGGCGGAAAACAACCCACTCACACGAGCCATCAGCAAGAAGCCGGAAGTCTCCTCCCTTTCCGGTGCAAATTAAGAGAAAAAAGTAAGAATTACAGGCTCGCACTACACCAACATGGCATCAACATATTGCAAGAAAACATTCATAAGCAAAGCAGGAAATGTTCACGTATATCGTGCGCATAACATCAGAGACTTTCTAACAGTGTGTGTGGGGTATAAGTGGTGTGTGTGGGGTATAACTGGTGTTTGTGGGGTATAAGTGGTGTGTGTGGGGTATAAGTGGTTTGTGTGGGGTACAAGTGGTGTGTGTGGGGTATAACTGGTGTTTGTGGGGTATAACTGGTGTGTGTGGGGTATAAATGGTTTGTTTGGGTCATCAGTGGTGTGTGTGGGGTATAAGTGGTGTATGTAGGGTATAAGTGGTGTGTGTGGAGTATAAGTGGTGTGTGTGGTGTATAAGTGGTGTGTGTGGGGCATAAGTGGTTTGTGTGGGGTATAAGTGGTGTGCATGGGGTATAAGTGGTGTGTGTGGGGTATAAGTGGTTTGTGTGGGGTATAAGTGGTTTGTGTGGGGTATAGGTGGTTTTTGTGGGGTATAAGTGGTGTGCGTGGGGCATAAGTGGTGTGTGTGGGGTGTAAGTGGTTTGTGTGGGGTATAAGTGGTTTGTGTGGGGTATAAGTGGTGTGCATGGGGTATAAGTGGTGTGTGTGGGGTATAAGTGGTTTGTGTGGGGTATAAGTGGTTTGTGTGGGGTATAGGTGGTTTTTGTGGGGTATAAGTGGTGTACGTGGGGCATAAGTGGTGTGTGTGGGGCATAAGTGGTTTGTGTGGGGTATAAGTGGTTTGTGTGGGGTATAAGTGGTTTGTGTGGGGCATAAGTGGTTTGTGTGGTTATCAAGAAAGTCAAGAACAGAGGAAATTACCATTATCTGCTTTGCTTTGCTGTGTACATTGTAATGATAGAATTCCAGGAACTAAAGTTACTACTCTGTCAATATCACAAAATATCAAGTGAATGATAGTAATAGTAGGGGAGCCAGAGTGAGCTATCGTGCAAAATAACGGTTGGAGGTGGGGATGGAAGCTATACTTTCTTTGAATGGATTTTCTGGTAGATATATTCATTCCGCATAGATTCTAGGTTGTGTGCTCTGCGAAAACTCTTGCGAACTGAAATTATGGCCATAACTTTGAATTTTTGCATGCAACAATTTTGGTCAAAAAATTAGGGGTAGGGGAAATACATTTGGGATTTAGATAGGGTCAGCTTTGACGAAAACACACATGTTAGGCATCAGTAGAAAGGTATTGGCCCAGGCTACAATTTGGTAGTAAAATTATTTTGATTACATCACCGATGACGTCATCACAGGTCAAAAGGTGACCGATTTGGAAGGGAAGTGAAAATTAAGGTATCTCGTCAATAGATTGCCCCATTTCATACATACCAATAAAGTTAGAATAACAAATATACTCTTTATATAAGAAGACATATAGGCAAAGTTTTTAATAGAAATAAAGTTTACCAAAGATGCGTATTTGTTATGTAAACCCATTTCAACGGAACGGTAATTTTTGGAAAAATCACCAAAATTGGGAAATTCTTGAGAAATACAGATAGCATTCATTATTTTCACTTTATGGTGTAGCAGCATAGATTCTATCTTGATCTAGCTTCATAATGCATTCAATAACAATTTTATATCAGATATTAACACTTTGGGTAGTAAAATTATTTTGATTACATCAGCGAAGACGTCACCAGAGCTCAAAAGGTCATTGATCTAAAATGGAAGTGAAAATCTGTTTTTATGTTATTCATATATCGAATAATGTGTCATTCATTTTTATTTCAGGCTTGTTGCTGCACCCATCTTGGAACATCTATAGGGGACTCATCGATTCAAGTTGGTCAGAAAAGAAAGACTCCTAATGGGACAAATGTGAAAATCTAGGTACCTCTTCGATAAGATGTCTTATATCACATAAACCATGAGAACGAAAATAACAAACATATTACTGAAGAAAGTGAACTCACGAACAAAGTTTTTGATAGCGAGATATTCATCAAAAGTAATATAATCATTATGTTGACCCCTTGTGTTGCCAAATTGTGTGTCGAGCCAAATTTGTGGAAATTGCTAGAAAAAGATGTATCCTGCATAATTTTACATTATAATGTTTTTTGTTATTTTACTCATCGGTACTCATGATGTGTTATTCATGTTACAGGTTTGTTGCCACAACAATTATGGAACCTCTGGGGGACTCATCGATTCAAGTTGGTCAGAAAAGGAAGACTCCTCATGAGACAGATTACGACTCCTGTCTAATCTGCCAGAAGAAGATATCATCTCCCCTTCAGAAAATCACAAGTAGAGGTTATGCATCATTATTGCAAGCTGTAACGCAACGGGGTGATAGTGTCGCATGCCGTCTCATAGACGATGCCAAAAATAAGGACTCATTCTTGCACAGAAATCCCAAGGTTCACGCTGACTGCCGCAGTGCATATGTCAACAAGAAAACCGTAGAACAGAAAAGTGTGAAGTTGCAAGCAGAGATCGATTCAAGTGAAGCACCTGTTGGCTTATCAACTCGCTCAAAGATTGTTTCGAAATTCGATTTTAAAACGACATGTTCTGTTTGTGGTAAAGAGAGAGACAGAAAAGGTGATAGAAAACTTCGTCTTGTTGCCACTGAGGATCGACAGCAATCGATATGGAACAAAGCGAAAGAACTACATGATGAAACAATGTTGCATTTATTGCAGGGAAGTGGTGATGATATGATTGCTAGTGATTTCAGGTATCATAAACTGTGCTTAGAGAACTTCTTAACGAAACGTGTTATAGCAAAAAATACTGATAAGGGGTTAACGTCATACGAAGAAGGATTTCTATGGTTAATTTCTAAGATTGAACCGAAATTGTTCAACGATGGTTGTGTTTATTCAGTTTCTTGTTTGCGTGATATGCTAAGAAGTTGGTTACTTGATAATAATGTTGAAAATGCAATGTCAGTTGGTAGTGATATGCGGCTCTTGTCTAGGCAGTTTCAAAACCATTATGGCGACAAAACCATTATAGCCTGGTGTTGGGCTAGCGGCTAGGGTGCCGGCTTAGGATCCTAGGATCCTGGGTTCGAATCCCGGTCGATCGCTGAATTAACACCAGGGGGGTTGACTCAGCCTGTCATCCTTCCGAGGTCGGCTAATTGAGTACCAGTTCACTGGTAATTCCCTGTTTGTCGTAAAAGGTGACAAAAAGGGTTGGCGGCAGGAAGGGCATCCGGCCGTAAAACATTGCTTCAAAAAGGGGACCAAAAAAACAACAACAACCACGGTGCTCGAAAAAGGCCAACCCCCGCTTTGCGAGGAAAAATGGCCTCTAAAGGTGGTTTTTTTTAATTTATTTTTTATGGCGACAGGGTAATTATTGTTCCACAGGTTGGAGCTTCCAATCTTTTATGCTCCTCTGAGCTAAATTTGGCAAAAGTACTTGCAGAAGTTAAAAAGGTAAAGAGTCAGTTAAAAGATTTTGATTAAATTGAGCTTGGCACTGAAAATGAAAAAGTTACCACAGAGTCTGAACAGGTAGGTGTAGGTCAATACTGTGTGTCTATGAAAGAATCACTCCATACCGCGAAAGCTATTCGTAGTCAAGTGAAATATATCAGTATTAAGGATAAGATGCAATCAAGTATGTCATCAGAACAAATGAATGTTCAACAAACTAACATGGCCATCTCTTATGAGTCTGCTGAGAAATGTGTCCCAACTGATCTTTACAACCACATTGCATGGATGATAACAGGAGCAGATGAAGAAATAGGGTCTGAAGGGCATGTTGTACTAGAAAAGAAACAGCATGAAAATGTTCTTAACCTAACTCAGGATATATGTGCTGCCATTTCCAATGTAAAAACTCCGAAACATGTAGGTACAGCTATACATATAATAAAACAGACACGGAGCAAAGACACAGTTACATTTATAAATAGATTTGCCAACTGTATTAGTTATACGGATGCCCAGAGATATATAGCAACTATGGCGGCTGAAACCGATGACCAGGAAGAGAGGCAAGGCTATTTCATCCCTCATAATATTGCCAAAAGTGTTTTTACCCAATTTGCTATTGACAACCTAGATTTCAGAGAAAATACTGTTGATGGAACTACAACTCATGGAACCACTCACATAATTTATCAATATCCTAACAATTCTTCCCAACATGTTAAATCAGGCATCCCACTGCAGAAATCTCGCACAGTGTCAGTAAAAGAACCAGAACCTTTACATCCACGGAAGCGGGATCACTCTTACTGGTCGACAGAGAAGCCGCTCTCTTTGTGGCGTTAAACGAATTCCAGATAACAGGAACCGATTTGAAGAAATACAGAACCATTATATCTTGTTCAAGCTATGTCAGACTGGCTCTACTAACTTACTGGATATTACACATGAAATGCAGCCAGTGTCCTGGAAGGAATTCAACGAAACTTTCACCAAAACTGCACAGAAAGCCTCTGTGATTGGCTATGGCCCATTCTTTCCTATGTCCCCAACAAGCCCAGATGTGGTCCAAGAGTCTGTCGATTACTGCATGTCTGTTGCAAAAGATCTAGGCCAAGAATTTTGTGTTTTGACTTGTGACCAGGCAATTTATGAGATTGTTTTAGCATTGCAGAAAAAACGTCCAGAGAAATATCAAAACCTTATCATACGAATGGGTGGCTTCCACATCGTCATGAATTTCCTTGGAGCCATCGGTTATTTGATGAAATGCACTGGTCTTGAAGACCTTTTTGTCGAATCAGGTGTGTGTTTACCAGGGACCTCCAAACAGATTATGGATGGGAAAGACTACTACCAGATGCTTCGGGCACACACCTTGGCTGAGAATGCGATCTACGCTCTTCTATGGGAAGCTTTCGAGGACTGGATCTTGGCTGAGTCATGCGAAACTGATGATATGTCCTTACTTTCAGTTCAAGTCAACAGGGTATGTGAATTAATAAACAACAGCAAAAACAATTATGATATTGAACATCTTCATTCAACATGTGAAGACGCACATGAGAGTATAATGGCTGTTAAGAGCAAGCTGGACGAATTTATAAAGACATGTCAATCTCCAACGAGCCAACTTTGGTTGATGTATATCGATTTAATTAGCATCCTGAAGAAGTACATCCACGCGGAGAGGTCTGGCAACTGGGACCTTCATTTAGCATCTACCGAAGAGATGCTGCCGTATATAGTGGCTGCTGGACATACCAAATATGTATCATGTCTTCCACATTACTTGGATGCTATGAAAACACTACCGCCTACAGTTGAGGCTGAGTTTAGGAACGCTAACTTTGTTGTCAGGCAGAAGGAAGGAAAGCTAAACGGAGTATGGACAGATATGGCAATGGACCCTTGTGGGCAGACATCATCTTGTGGGCAGAGCAGACGTATAATAAGGACGCGAAAACGAAGCTCTTCACAGGCATATCACAGCAGCCAGCTGCAATTCACAAGTACCTGAAGGCACTCCCGGGCATGACATCAATATCAGAACAAGTTAAGATGATGGCGAATCTGAAGAACGATCGCTTGTCTGGAGGAGAAGAGAGGTTGAAGAAAGAAAAGGAAACGGTCACCAAAATTAAACATCTAGTCAAAGAGAAGATGATCAATCCCTTCAGATATAATACTACAGACCTCACAAACATTTCAACAGGCCAATTAGCTTCATGCAACGAGCTAGTGGAGGCAAAAGAGAGGGGACTGAAAGCTCTCAACGTAGCACAAAATGCCAATAGCCACAAAGTGGAGCCTATACGCCTGAAAACATTCATTGAAAAAGGAAAAAAACAAACAACACCCGCACAGAAGACTAAACAACTACAAATGCAAGGAAGTGCAGTGATAAGAAGTCTGTGCTTTGCACAAAATCTAAATGACTCGGGAAAAATGGAAGCTTTTTCACATGAATGGGCAAACTACCCTAGCTCACTGTTTGACCCAGATGAAGGACACCCATCTGGATACGGGATGAGAAAAGGCAACAAGGCAGATTATTTTATGGCTTTGAAGAGTACAATGGGCTCTCACTGGGAAGAGATGGATGAACTGCCTCCTTCCAGAAGAAAAGACAGCCATGGTAGTTGATATGATGGCATTTATTCAACGTTGTCAAGGTATGGGATGCACCGATTTTGATCAACTACAGCAAAGGTACCTTCACAAGATTCTCAGTATGAAACCAGTAGGTTGTGATGTGATTCATGTCATTGGTGACAAATATGACATCAATCCATCAAGTAGCCTGAAATATGAGGAAAGATACCGCAGGCGAAAAGGTACACAGAATCTCAAGACCTTTTGTCCCCACTCTGCTCTGTCTGTACCACAGTGGAAAAACTTCATTTCTAAAATGGAGAACAAGGAGAAGCTACTGAACTTCCTTCAAGAGTCTTGGTCAAAGAACACCCAACATATCCCAGATCAGTGTCAAGTCATCATTGGAGGATTTTCACCTGGACCAGCCATCCGGTTAACAAAAAATACAGCCTCTGAATTGTCCGATTTAACTTGTCAACCCCATGAGGAGGCCGACACACGGATATTTGCGCATATTTCCCACTGCGTGCGAGAAGATAAATGCAACAGAGTGGTGATTGTAGCCAATGATACAGATGTCGTAATCATGGCCATCTACCATGTATCACACATGCCTGAATTAGATGAACTGTGGATATGTAAAACTACCTCATCATGCTCCAGTCCAATCGAGAGAACCAAAGTACTCCTGCCATGCCACAGAATAGCAGATTCTCTTACCTCTTCCTACCCAGCAGTAGACATAACAGCAGTACTCTTGGCTGCATATATAATAACAGGATGTGACACTGTCAGCTACCCTTATTTCGTTGGAAAAAACGCGCACTCAAAATTGCTTTGGACTGTGCTCCCGCTCTTGGGCCCCTGGCAGAATATGCCAACATTGGGGACACCTTAGATATCACAACAGATGTTGTCATTTCAGCCAAGAAATTCTTTTTTGCACTGTATGGAAAAAAAGATTTCTCTGGGAATTTAAATGAACTCCGTTGCCACCTCTTCATGACAAGGAAAGCGGATATTCGTTCTCTGCCAGCAACAGAGGATGCATGCCATCTCCACCTACTGCGAACCGTACACCAGCTAGCCATTTGCAAACGAGCATCCCAGTCTCAACCAACCCTACCAGATCCAATCAAATTTGGAAGGAAAGTAGAAAATGGCATCCTAATTGCAAACAGAATGACAAAGCCCCCAAAACCCAAATTAGTAAACACTTCCTGCAAATGCCAGAAAGGTAGATGCAAACGGCGTTGCCCTTGCAGGGAGGCAACTGTTAAATGTACCACTGATTGCTTGTGTTGTGGTGATCCAGAAAAGTGTGATCTATCATCAGATAGTGAATACTGAATTCATGAAACTACAAATAGCTTTTGGTATGATTAAAACTAGAGAAGTTACTTTAGTCTAGACTTCCTTGCTACCCAGTGCCCAGAATTACAAATCCAGATCGTGCGTATACGTTCATTGCCACCTTCTGAAGATCGCGTAACAATGTCTCTTTGGGGTTAACATTACGACTATTTTACTGAATGATGATTGTCTTGCTATCAATAATGTTTATGAGTTTACATTCTTAGTAATATTTTAGTTATCTAATGGAAGAGGTGCCCAGCTAGATATTCACTTCCAGGGACATTTACGATCGATGACCTTTTGAGCTCTTATGACGTCATCGATTATGTAATCAAAATAATTGTACTACTAAGGTATAGTTCAGTGTTATTTCTGATTTAAAATAGTTATTGAGTCCATTATGAAGCTGGATAAAGTTATAATATATGCTGTTACACCATAAAATGAGAAGAAATAAAGGATATATGTGTTTCTAAGAATTTCCCGATTTTGGTCATTTTTCAACATTTTCCCTTTCTGTTGTAAGGGGTTTACATAACAACTATGTATCATCTATAAACTTTAATGATATAAAAAACTTTGCCTATAAGTCTTCTTATATAAAGAGTATCTTTGTTATTCTACACTTTATTGGTATGTATGAAATGGGGCAGTCTATTGACAAGATGCCTTAATTTTCACTTCCCTTCCAAATCGGTGACCTTTTGACCTCTGAGGACGTCATCGGTGATGTAATCAAAATAATTTTACTACCAAATTGTAGCCTGGGCCAATACCTTTTTACTGATGCCTAACATATGTGTTTTCGTCAAAGGTGACCCTATCTAAATCCCAAATGTATTTCCCCTACCCCTAATTTTTTGACCAAAATTGTTGCATGCAAAAATTCAAAGTTATGGCCATAATTTCAGTTCGCAAGAGTTTTCGCAGAGCACACAACCTAGAATCTATGCGGAATGAATATATCTACCAGAAAATACAGTCAAACAAAGTATAGCATCCATCCCCACCTCCATCGGGATTTTAGGGCCTTGGCTCCCCTACTATAAAGGACTTGGTTGGGGTCAGGGGGTCAAATAGGAAGAGAGAAAGTTACTAAGCGACGCCTGGAATTGCTAGATGAACCTTCCCGATCAACTATTTGCAAGGATGAGTCCTATGGATGCCTAGTTTGGTCTTGTCCATGGGGTGGGCCAAGAGTAATGTGGTGAGATATAATTTGCAAAGATCTTATGGAGATTGAAGTACCAAATGATCAGCGGTATCAAGAGGCAAACAATATGGTGCGTACTAGAGCAGGGTTTACTAGAGCAGGGTTTACTAAAGCAGGGTTTACTAGAGCAGGGTTTACTAAAGCAGGGTTTACTAAAGCAGGGTTTACTAGAGCAGGGTTTACTGGAGCAGGGTTTACTGGAGCAGGGTTTACTGGAGCAGGGTTTACTGGAGCAGGGTTTACTAGAGCAGGGTTTACTAGAGCAGGGTTTACTAGAGCAGGGTTTCTCAACCTTTTTGCCTGAGCGGCCCCCCTTTGTCCAATAAAATATTCCAGGGACCACCAGGGGTAGGCCTACAGAAGATACCCCTCCCCTTTTGTATTGCCCCGCCCCTCCCCGACATGACTTCCCCTGCTGCTGCCATAGTGAGCCGGTATCTATATAATAATAGCATAAGGACTCGACTTTGTTATCCCTTTTACGCTGCACCCAGTGACCCGATGCCCACGGCACTAATGGATTTACGATCTACGAACCGCGCTCTTTGTTTATCACGTACAGCCATACTCGAAAAATCTGAATTAGCCGATGTTGGGGCCCAAAAGCATCCGATTAACTGCCGATACGACGCCATCTTACGACGCCATCGTATTGGCGTCTGCTGGGTGAAGGCGAAGCAAGCCGTCCGCTGATTGGACAGGTGAAGGCGACAGCAAGCCGTCCGCTGATTGGACAGGCGAAGGCGACAGCAAGCCGTCCACTGAGTGGACAATCCAGAGCATCCATTTGTGCTGGTGTCATCGATCGCGGTGTACGCTGACCTCATCAGGTGGGTTTACCATAATTTCTTCCAACCGCGCTCTTTGTTTATCACGTACAGCCATACTCGAAAAATCTGAATTTGTCGACTTTGGGGCCCAAAAGCATCCGATTAACTGCCGATACGATGCCATCGCCGAGTGACGTAAAGTAGGCGTAGGCCTAGCCCTACCTATCCAGTTGTTGTGTTTCCGTTGTGGCCATGATCTCAACAAATGGCATAGGCCATGTGGCGTAGGGTAGGTCATGATCAGCCCCCCCCCCCCTTTCGTTTCACCAACTCCTGCATCTGCCACCGTTCATGATTATCAAAGTAGGCTATACCCTGTTCACGATAAGGTAGAAATCAGTGAGTTGTACTTGTATACGAAGAGATAAAAGGATGGCATTGACTTCGAGACGGTACGTGATATTTTCAAAAGTATGTCGTAGCGTTGTCATTTAAGTAGATTGCAATAAATACGTTGTTCATATACGCACTCTTCATTCTCATCTTTCTTCCTAACACTTACTCGGACAAGCAAATCCACTATGCCATCCATAATGGTACACTCTATCCATACACCACATCCTCCCTTCCGTGGATGTTCCACGGGTTTCGGCTAGTACTAGTACTAAAAAGCAACCAACTGAAACACTAACACTCGACCAAGTCAATAATTTCCCCCCCCCCCCCCCCCCCGCCATCTTGCGGACTCATGGCGGCACACTGCATCCCCCTTGGGGTCCTCAGACCCCCGGTTGAGAAATCCAGTACTGGAGGACAACGCGTGAGTGCATGCCTCGTCACATTTAGCATTGGCCTTGCGCTTCCTAATATTTGCTTGTGACTCATGTGTGTGACATTCAAAGCAGGGAAAGCGATACGTGAGGTACCTTCCTACTTTTGAGGCCCAGGTATGTTCTGAGAAATTGACATGTCCTGGCCTCACTATCTGCTCGTCGTTCAAAAGCTACTCAGTAGATGGATGCCATTTACCGGACATGTGACGTTGCCTCATTTTAGGCACAAACACGTTCCTTTTTTTCTGCTACAAGGCCGAACGGACTACATGGAATATATTTGATGGTACCTTATAAAAGACGGTGTCATGGAGATGGGAGGATGCCCGCAAGGTGGCCCATCCATACACAAAGGCCTTGATTGAGCTGAATAACAACATGCCAATGGCTGCAGCTGCATACACTGCCTGGAACATGTGTATGTTCGGATTCTCAGTTATGTTCCCTAATTTGCACATCTCATTTGCAGGCAACGTGCAATTTTTCTGGAAATAGCAATAAATACAAATTAGAAAACAAACAAGGATGAAATGTATGTTACACACTGGCAGAAATGGAGAATGCAAACATCGAAGGCATGATGTATGACGTGCTCATTATCATGCGTGTGGGAGTAGATGATCCTCACCCCGTCACCATTTGCCAGCCAAGCAGTGAGCCACCAGCTACTGAAAATGATGCAACCAGTGCTAAAAAAGTAGGTTAGGAAAACCAGCAAGAGCATGAAGTAACCTGCACCGCCAAGACAAAGATCAGGTGGTTTTGGACAAGAAGCGACTGCCATCTATTATAATGCCAAGAAGCGACTGCCAAAAGCCGCAACTTTCACATATCTATTATAATCTTCTTGAAAAGGTCATTTTGTTCTTGGTTGCCCCAGGTTGATTTCTTTGATTCGCGTTTTGCAAAATAACTGCTTCATTCTCGTGAAGTATTTTGAAGAGTGTACATGTAGTTCAGGGTTCAGCAGGAAGTGGTAGCAACCATTTTTTACACTGATTAAAGGATCATGGATGAGATTGAGGGTTGAATGTTGAAAAAGTTATACAAAGGAGACTCCAGGACAAAGCCAACTTTTAAGCTTTCAATAGGTAAGCGTATATCATTTGTTACAATATCTGTATTTTAAATCTACTCAAAGTGATGTTAAAATTACAATACCGGTCAAAAGTTTTAGAACACCTCAGTTTTTCGTGTTTTTATTGAAATTTACGCAGTTTAATGTCTCAATGTACTCTGAAATTAAGCACAGAACAAATAAACAATTGGAGATTATAAAAAAGAAATCATAGAATCATTTTGTTTAACAAGATTTAATTTAAATTTTTGACCCCGCACAGTAGCCACCTTCTGCAGATATAACCGCTGAACACACTCGTGGCATTCTTTGTACAATGGAAATCAAATATTGTTCGGGAAGTTCTTCCCAACACTGTTGCAGAAGTTCCCACAAATGTGTTGCACTTGCAGGTTGCTTTGCTTTCACCCTTCTGTCCAGTTCATCCCAAACCAGCACGATGGGGTTTAAATCTGGAGACTGTGATGGTCATTCCATGATTTGAAGCTTAACGTCTTGTTCTTTTCCTCGAAGGTAGTTTTGACATAGCCTGGAGGTGTGTTCAGGGTCATTATCTTGCTGTAGGATGAACCCCAGACCAACTAGGTGTATACCAGAGGGTATTGCATGGCATGGCAAAATGCTGTGGTAGCCCTTTTGGTTCAGGGTGCCAGTCACAGCAAGTCGCCGACTCTGGATCCAGCAAAAGAGCCCCAGACCATCACGCTTCCTCCTCCATGTTTGACAGTTGGTGTCACACACTGAGGAGCCATCCTTTCACCTTCTCGACGGCGTACAACAACCCTGCGTGATGAACCAAAGATTTCAAATTTTCATTCATCGGTCCATAAGACCTTCTTCCAATCTTCATTAATTCACTGGCGGTTCTTCATGGCCCAGGCAAGCCTCTTTTTCTTATTTTGCCACCTCAGCAATGGCTTTCTTACTACCACTTGACCAGTCAAACCTGCAGCTCGAAGTCTTCTCCACACTTGCAACTGAGACTTGCTTACTTCGACCCGTGTTAAGCTGTGCTTGAAGCTGTTGTCCTGCAAGCCGCCTATCATGCAAGCTGTTGACTCTCAAAAACTTGTCTTCTGATTCTGTTGTGGCTTTGGGTCTGCCAGACCTCTTCCTGTCAGGGTTTCCTCCAGTTTCCAATATACTACTTCTAATATACTAATATATACATATACCTTTTTCTCACCATAATGAAAGCAATATACTACTTCCTGCAGTGCAATATTGTCCAAATAATGCTTCAGAGGGTGTAATAACAGTCTGTTCCAATACTGCTTTTATACAGACAGGGGGTTTGTAATCAAGTAATCAGCAGAGGTTGGGACACCTGTAGAAATTGTTTGCATCAACTTTCAAGGTTTAATTTACTTACATTGCTGCAGAAAAGCTGTAAGTTGTTAACCCATTACTTGTTCTCTGAAGAAGGCCTTTTATTTTTTTTTTACAATATAACTGTGAAATTAACATTATTTTCCTGTTTTTGCGAACCTAAACTTTTTTCTTAACCTCGATCAGTTTACTGCTTAAATTTGTACCATTTCAGGTTATTCACTGGAAATTAAACTGCGTAAATTTCATTAAAAACTGGAAAAATTGAGGTGTTCTGAAACTTTTGACCGGTCGTGTATATATACATAATGAAATTGATATATGTGGGAAATATATATATATATATATATATATATATATATATATATTGTCACGGATCTCAGAGTACGGCGCTCCCCTTACCGAGGGGGGGTTAATCCCCTCGTCTATTAAGCTGGCCGTCCGAGTCCTTAGAAATTATGACGTCACTCCCGGTCGGTAGTAGCCAGGGTCATTAGTCAATGAAGTCCCAAATACCTGCATACTAAGACCGGCCGTAAGTGAGGAGATAATTTCCACCTGAGCCGCAGCGTTAATGGATACGCTGAGCGAAGCGAGCTGCAACTCGGGCCGTTAACAAAAGACTAACCCGATTCCGAGCGTTGGCCAAATTGTGCCACGTATATTCAATTGGGGACAGGACGAAAGCGATCGGATGGGAAGAAATCAGATAAAGGAAGAACACCGAATTTATTGTACAATAATGAAGAGGAAACGAAAGAGGTAATGTACAAAAGAAGGAAATGAAAGGACACAGGGCAACCTTAAACACTCTTAATTAACACGCCCAGGACAATACAGACAGACTTACATGGGATTGGCAATGGAAGGAAGGAAGAGAAGGGTCCAAGCAGATGGTAGGCGTCGAGGTCTGGCCCCAAGTTCACGCTCTGCGCCGGTCCATGCTCCGGGTGTTCACTCGTACCGCGGCAAGCGGCCGGCAGCTTCACGTGGCGTTTAACGTGAGCGGACAATTATATCACGGGGGGTGACACCGTCACAATTTCGGTCTTCGAGGCCGGCCGATAGGCACAGTGTGACCGGAAGGGACGAGGTTCTCCTGACCACGTGGCCCTTGACTTGGTTTGTCCGCACAATGTGGGCGCTTTCAGGATGAACTTTAGCCGGGGAGCGTTTGGGCGCCCCGGTCTGATACTGCCGCCCACGCGCAGAACAACTTGTGAGTGCACGTGGGTCCCGGCGGTCCCACTGGCCTAGCGCTACCATGTTTAGACAGCGACCTCCGTCCCCGGGCACCACGTCTGACTCTCTTATTCAGGGAGCATGGCGACGTGGGCATGGTAGGACACCCGCGGAGCCCCGGCGGACCGGGGACGCGCGAGCCTACGCGTTAGCATGCTACGGCGGAATCAACGGCTCCGGCCACGGCCGAGCCGATACTCGGCCCGGTCGCCCGGAAATGAACTGGTTCGACGCCCGCGCTAGAGAGGTCGCGGGCGACTGAGATGTATTAACAAATTAGTTAATTAATTTGAAACGTCCGATTTCTAGTGTTTGGAAATTTGGAAGAGCTTGACCCTAGCCTTTCCCTTGCGAGGGTAAGGAGGAACTTAACACTTGACACTTAAGCTTAGTTTGAAGTACACCCTGCCAGCGCTCCCGGTGGGACGGCAGGGCAACCAGAAGGGACGAGGTTCTCCTGACCACGTGGCCCTCGATCTGGGAAGCGAGAGGCGTTCCATTAGTGGACGCGCCCCTCACGCCCGACTTTTGGGCGGCCCCGGCAGGCCGTTTGTTTTGACGTTCCGTGACAGGCCCCGCACCCCCACCTCCGGGCCGACCGGGCGACCGGAATGAATCCCGGTGTCCCGATCCGAACCTTCAGAGCGGGCCGGCTGGGGAGTGCCAAGCACCCCGTACCTGCACTTTCCGTCCCTGCGGTCCCAAATACCGGAACCACCCGAATACCACTTTATTTTGACAAAATGAGGTGCGGCCTACAGCCTTAGAAAACCAGCCCTAAATAAGTCAATACCTCCAACGATACAGGCGCGCATTCGTGCCGCGTGACGTGGTGACGTCATCGCGCTTTCACCTTAAAAGACTTATTTGATATAAGTTAATATCTTGATATAAGCCTTAGAAAACCAACCCTATAGAAGTCAAATGGTCCAATAAAGGGTGATGGGAGGGTGATGGGAGGGTGATGGCAGGGTGATGGGAGGGTGATGGCAGGGTGATGGGGGAGGGTGATGGGGGAGGGTGATGGGGCCTCCCTATAGAAGTCAGTACCTCCAACGACACAGGCGCGCATTCGTGCCGCGTGACGTGGTGACGTCATCACACTTTCACCTCAAAAGACCCATTTGATATAAGTTAATATTCTGATATAAGCCTTAGAAAACCAACCCTATATAAGTCAATACCTCCAACTATACAGGTGCGCATTCGTGCCGCGTGACGTGGTGACGTCATCGCGCTTTCACCTCAAAAGATTTATTTGATATAAGTTAATATTTTGAATAACTCGGTCAATACCAGTCCGAATTTCGCCAAATAAAGGTTCCCGTTATCCACAGATACCCCTGTATCCTCCTAGAGGCGAAGTCAGGATGAATTTCGCAAAAAATAAAGTCCTTCGGCAACGACAATTTAGCATGGGGTTTTCCTATGTAAATTTACCCTGAAGTAATTCCACCGAAAATCCTGGAAATTTCGCGGGTCCCGTTCTATTGAGTGTTAAGACGTACTAGCGACTGCGAAATCCGGAATCAGAATTAAAATCCGAGCCTCCGTTAGCTCTAAGGGCCCCCCAAAACAAATCGCATATATTCCTAATGAAAAAACTTCGAAGCTCCTAAATCCCGAATCTCAGACCATCCGATGTCAATCCATATATCTATACCTCACTACGAACGTTATGCATCTAATGATAAGCATTAAAACCATCAAAAAATATTTTAAAACCACTTTATTGGACAAAATGAGGTGCGGCCTAGCATCTAGTCGAGACCAAGTCACCCAGGCCGACCACCCATTCCGACCCCAAATTCCTCATCGACGATAACTAAACAATATATTATATGACTCGCACCGTACATACCTCCTTCTAGATCTTGTTCTTGTCTTGATATACTCACTCAGACTCACCCTATCACGACTGAGTCCTCTCAGCTCTTCCAAATGGCGTCCGCTCTGCCTCGTGTCCAGTCCAACTCTGAGCTCTTCTTCCTTGAAAGACCTTCGACACTCATGGCGGGGGCGTGATGACGTCACTGCGCTTCAGTCTTAGAAAACTAAGGGCGTGATGACGTCATTGCGCTTCAGTCTTAGAAAACTAATTTTTATATAAGTTAATATTTTCAATAACTCCTAGAGGCGAAGTCGGGATGAATTTCGTAATAAAAATAAAGTCCTTCGGCGACGGAAATTTAACCTGGCGTTTTCCTATGTAACTTTACCCTGAGGTAATTTTACCAAAAATCCCCGAAATTTCACGGGTCCAGCCCTATTGAGTGCCTGCGGCCACTCAAGTCCCCCCACAGAGTCGGGCTAGAGTCAAGCTCAAAAGGGTTTTCTTTCCCCACTGATTCCGCCAAGCCCGTTCCCTTGGCTGTGGGTTCGCTGGATAGTAGATAGGGACAGTGAGGATCTCGTTCATCCATTCATGCGCGTCACTGTTTAGATGTTTAGATGTGGTGAGGGTTACAGAGGATGTAACGAGAGAGTGTACACCTGTGGTGAGTGTTACGGAGGAAGTAACGAGAGAGTGTGCGCAAGAGGATGTGCGAGAAAGGTGTGTAACGGACGGGTGCATGAGGAAAGAGTGCGCTGGCGAGAGTAAGGGTAAGTGCGTGACCGAGAGTGGAGGTGAGAGTAGTAAGAGTGACACGGAGCGTGAGTTGGTTGTGACAGGGGAGAGAGGAAGTACACCTGGAATGGAAGGAAGCACACCTGGAATGGTAGAGCGTGTGTGGGAATGCACGCTGGAATTGGTAGTGAGGCACGTGGTTGGGTGTGCGAGTGAGAGCACACCTGTGATTGTCACAGAGGAGGTGACCGAGGAGGGGCGCGAAGAGGTGTGTTGGTGAGGTGTGCGAACGACGAATGTGTGCCAAGGTGTTCGGTGGTCAGGTGTGTGACCAAGTCTGTGAGTGGAATGAGTGTACCTGGGTGTGTTAGAGAAGGTGCAATGACGACGAGCATGGGAACAGCTGGATGTTTGAGCAAGGAACGGGCTGCGGGGTGTAAGCATGCAGGTGAGGCATCGACGGTAACCGGGTTAGAGGTTAGAACGACTTATAGCCGATATCGGGCCCTCGGTGCGCGTCGGGCAGCTTCGCGTGCCGCGAGGACCAGCGGGATCCGAACCACGGCGGGTTCGAAAGGACCGCCGTACGTGATCCACGCTGGGCCGCGTTTAGAACGGCCACGTCCGTGCTCCGCTAGGCGGAGCGGGCAGCCCGATAGGAAGGGTCGTCATGGCGACCCCTTTTTGTTGAGACGTTCCGGCAGGTCGAGATCGGGCCATGGGATGGCTCCGTGCCGAGGTGGTGCGTGGGATCTCGGCCCGGGTAAGCCCCCGTCCCTGCACCGAGTGCCGGACGCATCCAGCCGCCGGCACCAAACAACCCGCATTCATTGCTCGGCTTTACGAAGCCGGGCTGTGGAAGTGAATTGGCGCACCGAGAGGCACTAGTAAGTAGACTGTAATGATGAGGATAGTGGTCTGGACCCGAAATTAGAAAAACAAAATTTGATGATTGGCAAAGGATTGGCAGAGTGATGATTGGTAATGGTACAGTGATTGGCAGATGATTGGCAAATTTTTGATTTGTGGAAATTGGACGAGCAAAATTTATAGTAAGAGCTGCCCCATGTGATGGGATGGCCAATCCACCATCCCTCACAGCAGGGGGGCAAAGGAGCACTAGATTATGGGGTTGATGGCAGTGAAAACTAGCCCGGGAGGGTTAGGATATATCGTGTGTAGGGCCCTAGAGATTGACATTAGGTAACGTTAAGGTTAGGTAGTGACAATGACACCTGTAGTGGGGACGCAGGTAGAGTAGAGTGGATGATAATGACGTGGTATGTGCTTAGTTTAAAGGGAAGACGGGGAGCACTAAGTTAGCAGGGCAACAGGTAGTTGAGATGATGCCGTGTGAGTGTTGGAGGTGTATTTAGAAGTGTATTGTGAAAAGTGTATGGTGACCAGGTGTGATTGCACAGGTGTGCAACTGAACAGGTGTATGGAGCAGTGTTTGAGTAAGAGTGATAGTGATAGTGATAGTGATGTGTGTTGTGTTGACCAAATGGTCCAGGAAGGAAGGAGGGTGCAGGTGGCACCAGGTGTGAGTGCACAGGTGTGCACCAACAGGTGTGTGGAATAAATGGTAGTGTGAGATATATGGAGTATTGGAATGGATGGTCGTGGAGTGAGTATGGTGGAAACTACGGAGTGGAGTGGATGGTGCGAAGGTGTGAATGGGGGAAGAGTGGACCCCCATCACGAATACCCGGGGCGGGTAGTGTAAGTGTTAGGTAGAGGGTATAGGTAAATTGTGGTTGGATATTGGCATCTGTGGTGCGGGTGAGAGAATGGTATTTGGATGGGTGCATTAGTGTTGTGGAAATGGCTGGGTGTGTAGCCTGTTAGTGTGTGTAGTTGGTTTGGGCACTCCACCACTGTGAGGATGTCGGCCAGGTGAGGCCGCAGGTGGGCTCTGGGAGCCGGTAGAGTTGTTGTGGATGGGGCCCGAGGATCCGGAGGACGGACCCGGGTATCCCAGTGCCAGAGGGCACCAAGGGGTGACAGAGCCAGGAGGGGCCTTCCCCAGTTAGTTAGGTTTGGGTGAGGAGCTAGGTAAGCTCGGGTGGCAACTGCAGTGGTGGAGGTGTGCAGGTGGGTAGACCTGCTGGGAGAGCTACACGTCGCAGCCCAGAAATTGTGCAAGGGCACCGGGAGATGAATCGGGGGAGTGAGACCCCAAATTGAGCAGCACCACAGTTTGGTCAATGGGAATTGGTTTTTAGAACCCATAGTGTAAGTTGGCCAATGGATTGGCAGGGAGAGACCCCGGGTAGTGTAAAGTGTGTTAAAGTCATTTAGAAAGTAGTTAGGATGAAGTATCCTCGCACCGTCTGCATCCACTCACCTGAGATGACGTACCTCCACACCATGCCATGTTTTAATTATTTTATGATGCAAATGTTTTGGATTGTGAGACGCATCATGACGTGGGTGTGACATTGTGCTTGATGTTCCATCTCTTCCTCCTTATGAGGATTGATGATGAATTGGGTGATGGCAAATTTTGAAGTAGAGGGATTGTGGAGACGAATTTGGTATGGGGGAAATATGGGAAAGACGTGACAGTAGTGACGAATTTGTAGAAGTGTAGATTTTTGTACATATGGGGTAAGGGCAAGGGTAGTGTAGGTGACAGGGGGGGTGACGTACGGTAGGGACGAGCTTTCTCACTTCGCCCTCCATATGCATTTCGCCTTGCATTGCCTTATTGATGTGTACCCTTGTGACCTTACCCCTCGCTCATTTGTCTTGTCCCCCTTTTGTCTCCCACATGACCTGTGCGCCATTGGGCGCCGAGGGGAGCGTGCGTGAGTCGGCCATTGTGCGCCCGGAACTCCCAGAACCAGCTGTCTGCATCGATGCACCACATTATGGACCACATGTCAGTGGCCGAGCACCACTTATGGACCCCATGGGATGGGGCATGGCCCCTCTGCTGGAACCGGCCATGAGGGCCCGAAATCTTGCTGGCGGACCTTGGCCACAGGGCACCGATGCCCCACAGGTGAACCACACTAGTCGGCCCTGTGGGCCATAAATAAAGAAAATAAAAGGGACACGTTGGGTGCATTTTACTTTATTGCAAATAGGCCGCCAGCAAAGGAAAAAGTCATCTGGAAGAAAATAATAATAGCCAGCAGAGGGAGCCGAAGAGCAAGAGACCACCTGCAGGGTTAGGGGTTGTTGATTTTATTTTTTATTGAACATTGTTGAACTGTGGTGACTGCACCGATTGGTGCTTGAGGGTGTGTTGGTGCGTTATAGGTGCTTTCATGGTGCGTCGATGCAGAGCAGACTGTCTCCCCACCAGAAAGAACAATCACAGGTCCTGGGTTAGTCTTGTAAATAAAAGTAGTGTCAATTGTAAATAATGCTCCCCACCGTCAGTGTGTAGTTTGAAGACCATTCCGCAATTCGGTTAACTGTGGGCGTGAGTCTGTTAGGCAGGGTGCAATGGAGCAGAGGGACACATTTATTTATGTTTTAAAACTGTCGCACTCAGGGTCAGGTTAAAAGTAGAGGGAACTACACCTACGTGTCACACTAAATTTAAGTTGTAGGCCGGGACGTGCCTAAGAGGAGGAGGGTGCAGTGTTGTGGATATGAGAATGTTTTTTTTTTTTTTGTTGTAGTGTAAATTGTTGTAAAGATCACCCTTTGTAAATGTCATGATCCTTGTAAATACCTCCGTAGTGTAAAGGTCAAAGGGGCGTCTCGGTAGTTATTCCATAAACACCACATTGCAGGACACGATAAAACCCTTGTTCAGTAGCTTATATCTTATTATGTGTTTTAGAGTAAGGCCTTGTCTTCCATTAGAATGACACTCCATTGCACCGAGTGAAATAAGAGTAGATTCCCTTCATTCCCATTCCCAAAAACCTCCATTTCCCCTTTCGTCATTGCCAGGCCTCAATTGCCATTGCCAATTACATCCCCTCCAATTGCCGCCATTGACCACGAGGCAGGGTCGGAGGAGAAGGGCGTGTCTCCACCTCGTCATAGAGGGGAGGAGTGAGCCAGCCCCGAACAACCAACCGAGCACGAGGGGTTTGGTTTGAGAGGGCGGAGGAAGAGCGTTTGGGGGAGGTTCGAAAAGGTTGAGGGGCGGGGCCTATATAACCCGCCGTGGGGCGTTCCCCAAGGAGAGATGAGTCCAAGAGATGAGCTGAAAGGCTGAGCTGAGCTGCGTGGTGAGAGGAGCTTTTACGAGAGACAAGAGATGAGTCCAAGAGAGTTGCAAAAAGGTCCAAGGCTGAGCTGAGCTGCGTGGTGAGGTACAAAGGAAAGAGCTGGGTCGTCAGAGCAGGGCTGAGTTGTGAGGTTCCAAAAGCAGAAGATCATCCAGGGAAGCACAAAGCCTGATATTCGTCACCTTGCGCGCCAGCGGCAGCGTCTACAGCAGCAGCAGCAGCAACGCTCGCCAGCCGCTTAGGGGCCTGTACGGCAGTTCAGAGCAGGGCCGCGAAGGAACGGCGGCTGCAGAACGTGCGAATCATGCTGCCGGACGCAGTGGACTTTCCTCTCCTTCCAGCCAATTCCTATCATCATTCCCCGCGTGAGTCTGTGTCTTCGTTTGTTCTGTCCTGGGTATGAAGTAAGCCTGTTAGATAAGTTAATAATTTGCACTGTGTCACCTGCGTCTCATGTCCCTGTACATAATCGTGACTGCTCCTTTTTGCTTACGTGTACATAATAAACCCCGTTACTCTTCTGTACGTCTTCTTCTTCCTCTTTGCATTCGGTCGCTTTAGAGTTTTCCAGATTGAGTATCTGTGGCGCGATACGGCCAACGTTTGGGTGAATCGGGTTTAGTCGGGGAACAACTGTTCGGCCGCGGTTATACCTCCGCTCGGTAAAAATAACATCCTAATCCGCGGACCGTAACAATATATATATATATATATATATATCTCCAACCTTTAATTGAACAAACAATGACTCAACGTTTCGATTAACAACATGTGAAGCCTCCGTTAATCTTCCTCAAGAGTGATAAAATCATCTCAACATCCCCTTATATGCAAAGTGGGCGGGGTATATGCAAAGTGGGGTGGGCAAAGGTGGACAGCCAATGAAACCGTATCACACCGCTCTCGTGAACGGAGACGTTATTGACCAAATTCAAAAATCAACCGCATATTAACGGCTTAAAATAATCCTGTAAGCAATGCTGGATTATAACTCAAGTCTTTAGAAAATCAGGAACAATAATTACATTTAATTAAAAGTTAAACTTGTAAACAATTAAATTGTAAATTAAATTAAAACTGCAAATATATTAAAGCAAAAAAATTTTTTTTAAGGTAAAATAAAATTGCCATAAAATCAAGATCATCACATGTGGCCCTATGCGGTAAACGGGAATGCGGGATGGAGGGGGGTTATAGGGGGGGATATAATGGGGGGGGGAAACCAGATGGGGGGTGGAAGCGGAGGGGGGGGGGGGGTTGGGGAGAGGGGTGGTTTGGAGGGAGGGGGGGGGAGAGGGAGGGGGCAAATTGTCCGAATAAAAACCTTGTGACATATTATGTGGACTCGTTGTTCAAAGTACGGAATGCCTGCTTCGTTTACACAAGAGTGGGTCAAACGCTACCGGTAAGTCAACTACCTCTTGTGTGATCGAGGTAACAGTTTCTTCTGTGTGCCAAGCCCCCAAAACACGTCTTCTGTTTCTGTTGGATGTGGAACCCAAAATATTAACCCTATCCCATAAAGGTGTGTGGCCTTCCTTAAGGCCGTGTTTGGCAATAGCAGATCTGCAATAGTGCAGTCATTTATCTATATATCTACACATCTGGGCAGTGTCTTTGTTGTCACTTAACGACTCCCTCAAACTTTTGTTTCCGTGGTTGTGAAGTGTTTTTAATAACGTTGTGGTTGTTTTGAATCACGTGGTGGTGAGGTATTTTGAATTATGTGGTGGTGACGTGTTTTTAAATGACGTGGTGGTGAGGTGTTTTTAAATCACATGGTGGTGAAGTGTTTTAAAATCACATCGTGGTGAGGTGTTTTGAATTATGTGGTGGTGAGGTATTTATAATTACGTGGTGGTGGTTGTGTTTTTAATTATGTGGTGGTGAGGTGTTTTGAATTAGTTGGTAAAGAGGTGTTTTGAATTACGTGGTGGTGAGGTGTTTTGAATTATTTGGTGGTGAGGTGTTTTTAATTTTGTGGCTGTGAGGTGTTTTTATTACGTGTTTTATGGCTGTGAGGTGTTTTGAATTACTTGGTGGTGAGGTGTTTTGAATTACTTGGTGGTGAGGTGTTTTTAATTACTTGGTGGTGAGGTGTTTTTAATTTTGTGGTGGTGAGGTGTTTTTATTCCGTGTTTTATGGCTGTGAGGTGTTTTGAATTACGTGGTGGTGAGGTGTTTTGAATTATTTGGTGGTGAGGTGTTTTTAATTTTGTGGCTGTGAGGTGTTTTTATTACGTGTTTTATGGCTGTGAGGTGTTTTGAATTACTTGGTGGTGAGGTGTTTTAAATTACGTGGTGGTGAGGTGTTTTGAATTACTTGGTGGTGAGGTGTTTTTAATTTTGTGGTGGTGAGGTGTTTTTATTCCGTGTTTTATGGCTGTGAGGTGTTTTTATTGTGTTTTATCGATGTGAGGTGTTTTTATTACGTGTTTTATGGCTGTGAGGTGTTTTTATTACGTGTTTTAAGGCCGTGAGGTGTTTTTAATTTCGTGGTGGTGAAGTGTTTTTATTACGTGTTTTATGGCTGTGAGGTGTTTTTATTACGTGTTTTATGGCTGTGAAGTGTTTTTAATTTCGTGGTGGTGAGGTGTTTTTATGACGTGTTTTATGGCTGTGAGGTGTTTTTATCACGTGTTTTATGGCTGTGAGGTGTTTTTATTACGTGTTTTATGGCTGTGAGGTGTTTTTATTACGTGTTTTATGGCTGTGAGGTGTTTTTATTACGTTTTATGGCTGTGAGGTGTTTTTAATTTCGTAGTGGCGAGGTGTTTTCAATTTCGTGATGGTGAGGTGTTTTTATTACGTGTTTTATGGCTGTGAGGTGTTTTTATTATGTGTTTTATGGCTGTGAGGTGTTTTTATCACGTGTTTTATGGCTGTGAGGTGTTTTTATTACGTGTTTGATGGCTGTGAGGTGTTTTCAATTTCGTGGTGGTGAGGTGTTTTAAATTTCGTGGTGGTGAGGTGTTTTTAATTTCGTGGTGGTGAGGTGTTTTAAATTTGGTGGTGGTGAGGTGTTTTTATTACCTGTTTTATGGCTGTGAGGCATTTCAAATTACTTGGTGGTGAGGTGTTTTGAATTACTTGGTGGGGAGGTGTTTTGAATTATGTGGTGGTGAGGTGTAATCATCCCAAACTTCCAGTCTGCACCAACCCCTCCCCTATGTATGTGCTGAGGGGTTCTTTCTTGAAAAAAAACAAACACTCAACCTGAATCTTCAAACTAAATTGCCTATAAAAATGTAATATCACAAACACAACAAATACATTTGTGCAAAATAATTGTTTGTATTATGATTGGTGTAAGTCATGACAACACAGCAACTCAGGTACAGTCATTATTCTCAGCTAAAATAAGCCCGTTCCTCAGTAACGACGCTAGCTCGCCTCACCAAGCTAGTGTGTATATATATTATATATATATTGTTACGGAACCCAACGTCGGCCTCGGATCCCTTCTCGAGGGGGGATTAGACCCCTCGTTTGTGACTGACCGACGTGGTCCCTGAAGCTGCACAAGCTCCCTCCAGAGGCAGGTGAGCAGCTTCGTTCGCGACCGCGGATAAGATGTTAATTTGCCGAGCGGATGGCAGCCGCGGCACGAACTATTAACATTGACTAGACCCGATTCCTGAATGTTGGCCAAAATCGCGCCACAGGTATTCAATTTGGAAAAGACAGACGGATGTGAAGCAGAGGAAGACAGAAGTAGGAAATACGAATATAATTTATTACTACTATTTACAACCAAAAGAAACCAAGGAAGAAGGAAGGATAATAAAATAAAAACAGAAGAAGAAGAAGAAGTGGACACAGTGCACCTTAGCTTACCTATGCAGTCTTACTTAACCCAGGACAGAACAAACAAAAGACAGACTCACACGAATGGGGAATGAAGGGTGGATTGGCTGGAGTGGTTTGGGACGGCAGAGAAGGGGAGGAAGGCACGGAGCTGGCTGGAGCTTGATCCCGCACGGGACGTCGGGCTGGACCTCGACGGCCACCGATGCCACCGATCCTGGTTCCCGCTGTCGGAGCTGCCTGGTAACGGGTCGGAGCTGCCTGGTGGAGCCAACCTGCTGGTGGAGTCAAAGCTGCTGGTGGGGGGTCTGGCGTGACGGGTTCTCTCTCTCTCTCTTGAACTTAATCGTCTCTTCGTGCCGCCGTGGGGACGTCGCGTGCTTTCCCAGGACTCATCTGAGGTGGGGGCGTCTCCCGCGGGTTATATAGGCCATGCCCTTCAACCTTCGCGAACCTACTCGATGGTTCTCCCCACGCCCTCTCAAAGCCAAACCCCTCGTTCTGGGTTGGTCGGCAAGGGCTGGCTCACTCCTCCCCTCTATGACGAGGTGGAGACACGCCTTTCTTCTCCGAGCCGACCGCGTGCTCAATGGAGGCAAATGCAGTTGGTAATAAAGGCTTTGTGGGAATTTGAAAAAGGGGATCTATCTATTTGAATTCGGTGCAATGGAGTATTAATTAATGGAAGACAAAGCCTTAATCTAATACACATAATAAGGAAATAACTACGAACAAGGAGGAAATCTATGATTGGCTAACGTGATTGTATATGACCTAACTAAGGGACGCCCTTTGACCTTTATACACAACAACTGGAGGAAGGAGGGTGATATTTTACAATTTATTACACAATAAAAAAAGGCAATTCTCATGTCCACAACAATATATATATATATATATATATATATATAATATATATAATATAATATATATATATATATATCTATATCTATATCTATATCTATATATATATATATATATATATATATATATATATATCTATCTATCTATATATATATATATATATATATATATATATATATATATATATATATATATATATATATATATATATATATATATATATATATATATATATATATATATACAGACTTGGCATTAATTTTGGAATTTTTTTTTTGTGGGGGTGAACTTACTTTTCAAGATGACTTAGAACCAAAAGTTCATTGGAATTATGTTTGAAATTATTCTAGATTTTGTTAATGTGACCTTTAAAAGAAACAAAAACCACATTTGACATTTCGAAGCAAATAAATTGATCCTTGAAAGTGATGTAAACTGATATTTTTTATTTTTTTTATTTTTTGTATACTGAATCGAGGCTCGTGAAAGAACTAACATTTATTTCACAAACAAATCAACCAGACAAACAAAATATACAAAAAGAGGGAGCGGTAGACAAGATGGGGAGAGAAGGCGAAGCACACAACCACAACATATGAGAGCAGGGAGAAGTGTGGGAGGGAGAGAGCTTGGGGGCAGGAGGCATTGGAAGGGGAGGGGGGGGGTGGGGGGGGGGAGGTATAAAACACAAGGGGACCGAAATTAGCGGGGGTAGAAAAGATCAAGGTTTTGGATGGGGGAGGATAAGAGATGGTGGTGAACAGCTGTTTTAAAGACCTGGAGGGTGGAGTGGGATTGAAGAGAGTGAGGGAGTTTGTTCCAGAGGCGGGAGAAAAGAGGAATGAAGGAGTGAAGGTGAGCAGAAAGTCTTGATTTTGGCAGTTTAACCATAAGAGGGTTGCAGGCAGATCTTGTGCGACCTGTAGGAATATTTGGGGGACAGAGCCCAGAGAGAGCTGGGGGGGGCAAGGCCAGAGAGGAGTCGGTAGAAGACGGAAAGACCACCAACCTGCCTGCGGTGAGTGAGTGAAAGGCCCTTGCAGTTAGCTTCATCGCGGGAGATTCCAATGATTCTGAACGCTTTGGTTTCAACAGCATGAAGACGAGCTAGGTGTGAGGCAGGAGCACCAGACCATAGGGGAGAGCAGTATTCCATAGAGCTGCGGATGAAAGCCTTGTATGTGGTGAGGAGCTCAGGTGTGCCAAGGAAGGACTTCGCACGACGGAGGATGCCCAGTCGGCGACTGGATTTGGAGGCCAGATTTGAAATGTGGTTTTCCCGGGAAAGATCATGGCAAATAGTGAGACCCAAAAGCTTGAGTGACAGAACTTCTTGGAGAGGATTATTCAGAAAGTGGATGGGAGGGTTTTCCAGTCGGTCTTTTCGGAGAGACTTCGTAAGAGTGTGAGATTTATCAGGATTGAAAGACATGTTCCATTTGTTTGCCCAGTCTGTGATTTTGTCCAGGTCTGCAGAGAGTGAGGAGGCTGCAGACTGCCGATCTGAGGGATGAGGAATGGAGCGACAGAGAGTAGAGTCGTCAGCAAAGAGATAGAGAGGATTTTCAAGAGAGTCAGAGAGATCATTGATGAAGACCAGAAAAAGCACAGGGCCCAGAACACTACCTTGGGGAACTCCAGCCTGAACAGGAAGAGGAGATGAGAGAAACCCATTCAGGGCCACACGTTGACTACGACCAGAGAGGAAGTCCGCCAGCCATGCGTGGAGATTTCCATGGATACCAAAGGAGGAGAGTTTGGTGAGCAGAGCAGGGTGCCAGACCGTACGCCAGGGGGGTTGACTCAGCCTGTCATCCTTCCGAGGTCGGCAATTCGGTCGGCAAATATCGAACTCAATTCACGGACAGTACTGTGTTAAACTTCTGTACATTTTCCAGAAGTATTTCTTTATTTTGCACATTAGCCAAATAATTTTTTTAACAAAAACAAAAGTTAAATCACGACTGGGATTGCGGACAGTAAAATTACAGTTCAGTACTTCGTGTAACCCCCACGAGCATTCAGGAGAGCACGTACACATCGAGGCATGCTGTTCACGAGATTTGCCAAGGTTTGGACAGGAATCGCTTGCCATGCAGTGTCAATAGCCTGCTGCAATTCACGCACAGAGGTATGCTGCTGGTCGAAGTTGTCGATTTGACGCGTTAATTCTGCCCACAAGTTCTCTATCGGATTCATATCCGGGGACATGGCAGGCCACTCCATATGCTCTACACCACGGTCAGCAAGAAAGTGTTGGATCATGCGAGCACGATGAGGCTGTGCATTGTCATCTTGGAAGACAAAGTTTCCTCGAAAGGCTGCACGAACAAATGGAAGCAATGTTTCTTCCAGAATGGCCCTGTGCTTTAACTGGTTCAGGTTTCCATTCAGAACAACCAGGTCAGTTTTGCCCCCTGCATGAAAAGCAGACCAAACGGTCACCCCACCACCTCCAGCTTGGACTCTTGGCACTAGACAATCTTCGTTGTAAGCATCATGCACTTGTCTGCGCACTCGGACGCGGCCATATTGACGATAGACCAGAAATCTAGACTTGTCACCGAAGTTCACGTGATTCCAGTGTCCTGGCTGCCATTGACGGTGCTCTCTGGCCCACTGCAATCGGCGCTGGCGGTGTTGTCTGGTCAGACGTGGCTTTCTCAGGGGACGCCTGGCACGATAGCCTGCTTGAACCAGTCGTTGGTTGACTAGCCTTCTGGATACAGGCACATTTGTCAGTTGCTGCCACTCAGCCCTAAGCCGATTAGCTGACTTGGTACGGCCATTGCGGACAAACCGGTGCAGCTGGCGATCATCCCTCCTTGTGGTTCTGCGGGGACGTCCTGACCTCGGTATTGGAGTAGGGACACCCCTCTGAGCATTTCATTTCAGGATCTTTGACACCTGACCTTGAGTGATGCCATACTGCCGAGCAATATCACGCTGTTTCATGCCGGAATTTCGTAAAGCCACCACTAAATGACACACAGCATTGTCGAGTTGACCGACCATCTCCAAGGGAAGCAGCAATAACTTTTGTAGACGTGCAGCAGATGTTTTCCACTAATACAGAACGCAACAACCCTTATATACCCGATTGTGAAGCCAATCTTCAAATGTACCTGTCCGTACATTTTGTCACGCCACCTGTGATATAATCCTGTTATTGACTTCTTGCTGCGACAGACAATCAGTGACATGGTTCTTTTAACAAAGAAATCACCGAAGCGTAAAGAAACTCACCAGATTGATATACCGAGTTCAGAAATTAAACCCAAGTCAAGAAAAAAAAAAATTCCATATTAAATGCCAAGTCTGTATATATCTATATATGAAGAGTTCAGATGCAAAAACAGATATATCCATTTTTGCTGAAATGAGAAAATCAAGATTTTCTGCTGTGCATTCCAGGTGAAACCCATCAAAATGACATGGGCTGTATCTTAAAATACGTGGACGCGATCGGGTTTTGGGAGAAAATGATTTGCCTACTGAAACGGAGGTATTGAAACATATACTTCGGTAAACATAGTTCAGTTTCATCAAAAATGGCGTTTATCGGTTTTTGCGCCTGAACTCTTCATATATATCTATATATATATATATATATATCTATATATATATATATATATATATATATATATCTATATATATATATATATATATCTATATATATCTATATATATATATATATATATATATATATATATATATATATATATATATATATATATATATATATATATATATATCTATATCTATATCTATATATATCTATATATATATCTATATATATATATATATATATATGTATATATATATATATATATATATATATATCTATATATATCTATATATATATATATATATATATATATATATATATATATATATATATATATATATATATATATATATATATATATATTAGCAGAAGTACCCGGTATTGCCAGGCGGGGGAGGGGGGGAGGGGAACGGGGGGGGGGAGGGGGAGGGGGGGAAGTACCCGGCATTCCGTGTATAAACGTGAGGGAGAAGAGGGGGGAGGGGGAGGGGGAGAGGGGGAGGGGGAGGGGGAGGGGGAGGAGGGAAGGGGAGGGGGAGGAGGGAAGGGGAGGGGGAGGGGGGAGTGGGGGAGGGGGAGGGGGGGAGGGGGAGGGGGGGAGTGGGGGAGGGGGAGGGAAGGGGAGGGCCAGTCAACAATGACGTTGCAGTTCTCATGGTCGGAGAGCAGCACAACAATCGCGACATCATCCTGAATCTTCGCAACAGCACGAAGCGGATTTTGGAGACTCACCGATCCTGTGACGCCCTCCAGTACCGGCGTTGCCGGGTGGGGGAAGGGAGACCCGTACATTCCCAACCCGTACATTCGCCCTTTCGACTCAAGCTCACTCGGACAAAAGCCTCGCACAAATTACACCGTGAAGGCCCAATGGCCATGTCTATGCCACAGGCCATGTCTATGCCACAAATCAAGTACGTGAGCGAGTCGGGCGCACTGAATTGAAAATATATAGAACGCTCATACTCCGTGAAAAGTGAAGCCAACTGGCGGCGGGGATGGAATAACTCACATTATTTCAACCTGAGAGGTGTTTCACCTCGCTCCGGTGGATTTACCTGCCGATGCGCT
>NC_136262.1:6241732-6519232 GCF_964187855.1 Myxine glutinosa | reverse complement strand
CTTCATGTCACCACGCTCCTCCTCAGTGAAGGCAAGTTTCATGATGTGTTGATAGATGGCTGCATCGATGAGAAGGTGAACACGGATTGCCTTGTCAAAACATCCTCCATCCATGATGTGGTTGGCTGTCGTACTTCCAGGATAGATCAACTGGATCACATCTAGTAGTCCAGAATCTTCCATGATGTTACCCATTGATCCAAGATAAGACTTCAGCAGGTGAAAACCACCCAACCTTGGAATGACGGGTAGATTTGCCTGCTTTATTATATTCACAGCCTTCAGCCAAATCGGAAGATCAAAGGTCACTATAGCGACCCCAGCGCACCGTATGCACTCTTTCAGAGTGGTGAAGATGGTGTTGAGGTCATTAGGGTCTCCTTCAATAACTGGGAGGAACTCGATCTGTGTGCTCTGCTTTGCATCATTAGCATGGATTCTCTTCATCCAGCCATTCCAGTTGGAGTGTGGGAACTCAGGATCGTTGGCTTTGATCACCCACCCCGCTGCCCAGTGTGTCACCTGGAGTGAGGAGTGGCTGATCATGAGCCAGGGAGGAGGAAAGCTCAGCGAGGGGGAGAAACATGATCGCGTTCGTTCCTATCTGTTTCCTGTTCGTAAATGGAATAATCTTTACTTCAGTTCCTCTCAGGATCTTAGCTTTGTCGAGTGCCTTCAACTTCACCCGGGGGAAAGCTGCTGTTGTCTGTGGATCTGGCAAAGGTGGTGCCGGAGAGGTGACTTCGATCCAACCCATTGAGTGAAAGGGAGTGTTTCCGTGAATAGAGACAATGTTTAAATCTATATTGTCTCCAACAAACTGAGTGACTGCATTGTTTGTTTCCCCAACCTCCATAAAGACCACCTGATCATTACTTGACAATTCACTTTCACTGGCTGGCACTTTGGCTGTCATCACTGATTGATCCTCATCGCAGCATCAACCGCAACCTCATCATTGATCTGTTCATCGGTTTCCTCCACAATGGTGTCAAGAGTGCCAGAAGTATCTGGAACATCATCTCCACTCCTACTATTAAGAAAGCAGTATTTGTAGTTTTGTGTCTCCGTGTAAGACTCAGTGTATCCCAGCCGGTGGAACTTGTTGAGCATCCATTTTGACCCAAATCTATGATCAAGTTGTATGGCAAGCCCCATTTGGTGTGGCAATACTCCAGACCGAGGTCGACAGGCCTTAATAAAATTCTGCCCCCAAACGGCAACTCTTTCGTCTGTCTTGACAATCGGTCTCAAGAACATCTGAAGGCTTGCAGAAACAAGTGTCAGCTGACTATCGATGTCAGTCATACTGTGTGTGGTGGGGTATGACTTTGGACCTAAATCAATCAAGGCAATATCATTGGATATGAACTTGAGTGCCGTCTTTATGATCTGAGTCTTCTCATCTCCATGGTCAAGATTAGCATGATGCTCTCGCAGAATATTGTCGGTGCCATCTTTGAGACAGAGTACATCTGCCCTTCTTTCCTGTGTTGTGAAATACAAGGTGTCTTCGTATTTCTCTAGAAGTTTTATCTTTAGCCAATGCTTTGAATAAGAAAGGCTCTTCTCTGGTGACTGATCAAACTCCTGCAGCTTTTCATGGACTTGGTCCATGTTCATTACCCCATGCTCTAATTCTGAGTCTAACCATTCGCAGAATTCAATAAAAACTGCCCTCTCTCCTCATCAATACTCCTCTGTCCTCTCTTCCTTTTTCCTTCCTCATCAGTCTTGGACAAACTGTCACCTCTCGCAAACATAAGTTTGCATCGCAAATGGTACAGTGTTTCTTCTGCTACCAAGTCGTTGATCCCTTCCAGGCGTCCAGTGACTTCAGTGCCCCAGTCATCCCCGCGACTCCGTGCTGTCTTCAGCAAGCTTGCCTTCAGTGTATCTGCAGTCAAATTATCTGGCACTCTATTTCTTTCTAGCTTGTGCTGGATTATTTTTGTAGAGCTGGGCTGGTTGGTTGCAAAGAATGCATACATCCTTATACAGGAGGTCAACTGACTGTGATCTTCTAGAACTGCAGCCAGTTGATGAACTGAACTCACAAGCAGTGCGCCTTCTCTTCAACTTTGATGACTCTTTCTCTGCCTTTGATGCTTGAGCTGACTTCTTGGTGGTTGCAACAAAGTTGTTGTACAGATCATTTTTACACTTCTGGTGGTACCTCAGTTTTCCTTCCTTTTGAGCCTCCTTCATACGTTCCACAACAGTAACATTTTCGACAGTTTCTGCTTGTTTCAATAAAGTTGAGTATCCCTTTGGAGTTGCCTGTATGAGCCTTTCAGCTGGTGTATCCGAGCGTGCACAGATGAAGCAATTGAGCACAGGTGGAGTAACGTCTTCATCCATATTGCTAGACTCCATGTCCTGCAAAGTAGAAAATGAGATGTATTTAGAAATTATTGGCGCTGAGGAAGCGCCTCTAGCGATTGACTTCCAGCCAGTGTAACGCTAATTCCTGTCACAGGAATTCTGAGATCATATAAGTGGGCGTGGCAGTTCCTGATTGGTTCGTGTTGGGGGACATCTGGGAGAGGCTTCATAAACAAATATCCACCATTTTATTAACTCGCATAGCTTTGAGGCCTGCTTAGTTAGGCCCGTGCTGTCTTTCTCCCTCACACAGGTTTATTTCAATTCTAATTCGATATATCATTTCATTTTTAACAGTCGCTAACATAGTGTTAGACTCGGTTGAAAAAATTGCCAAGATATATTTTTTTTAAATCGCTGCACGGTCGGTCATACACCGCCTAAAATAACAGACGGGAAAATGGCGAGATATATTAAAAATTCGTGGCGGACTTTCCAATTCCTTTGCATTAATTAAATAAAATGTATACTGATTTTTATTGTCATATTCTTCATTATGCCTATGTACTCTGAAATAATGAGGAATCGGGAATAACAAAAGTGGATATGTCAAATCTTACTCGATCCCATATTACATGTACTTTCATTGCATACAAATTATACTTCCTCCTAGAAATTCCATGCCCGAACCTCAGCGCAATCCAAGAGGATTCACTTGTTTTTCCACAAAGGAGTGTCTGTGGTGAAATATAAATGTTAACAATCAACTCAGAATCATGAAAAACCCTTATTTGACCCCTCATAAGTTACTTAAGGGCCGATTAAAAAAAATAAAAATTCTCGAAAATAATTTTTCGGTACCCGAATTCAACAGCTTTTTTTCTGGGTTTCCCACGGGAGTTGACCTTCAACATTTTAACACATGTTATTACACACCTTTACAAACATATTGGTGAAGAAATGTTTTGGTAACAATTTAGTTAACAGATTTTCATATGTTTCCCTTACTAACAGGACTTTACAGATTCTTGATGGTTGTGCAGTGATCTTTTCCCTCCTCCCCACACCACCAACCTCCACTTCCTGAGTCATGATTACTGTTTAATACCTTTTGGCTGTGGGGACTGGAGAAGAATGGTTTAAGTATACCTATGTACCTTTAGCTGCACACATGACAATAAACTTACAGCATCCATTTGAAAATTCTTTATCAGGCCTGCATATTTCCCTTTCACGTTAATGAGATCCTCGTGCCGTCCATTTTCCACGATTTGTCCATTTTCCAACACCGCGATATCATCACAAAACTTGAGGTACTGAAACAAACGTCCGGAAGTTAAATTAACGATTTGCACAGATTACTTTGGTGTAGACATTGAAAATTCTTATAACTTAAACCATTTTGTTGAATGAAACCAGGCCTCAGAGCTTTAACAATGACTAGATTCACGCAGCGGTCGAAGAGTGAGTCAGGATGTTAGTTGTTGGAGGGTCGAGCTGGAGAAGAAAGATCTGTTGTCATATAGTTGTACAAATGAGATATATTTACGTGAGGACATGTTTCTTGTGACCTTTGGAGGGTGATTTTCAATAAAGTTACCCTGTATTTTATTTTGGGTTGTCTGGAGGTTACCGTTTATCTTTATCCAGTTGGTTGTATGTCTGTAGGTTACCTTTTATCCTGCAGGTTGTATGTCTGTAGGTTACCTTTTATCCTGTACGTTGTATGTCTGTAGGTTACCTTATATCCTGTGGGTTGTATGTCTGTGGGTTACCTTTTATGCTGTAGTTTGTATGTCTGTAGTTTACCTTTTATCCTGTAGGTTGTATCTCCGTAGGTTACCTTTTATCCTGTAGGTTGTATGTCTGTTGGTTACCTTTTATCCTGTAGGTTGTATGTCTGTTGGTTACCTTTTATCCTGTAGGCTGTATGTCTGTAGGTTACCTTTTATCCTGTAGGTTGTATCTCCGTAGGTTACCTTTTATCCTGTAGGTTGTATGTCTGTTGGTTACCTTTTATCCTGTAGGTTGTATGTCTGTTGGTTACCTTTTATCCTGTAGGCTGTATGTCTGTAGGTTACCTTTTATCCTGTAGGCTGTATGTCTGTAGGTTACATGTCTGTAGGTTACCTTTTATCCTGTAGGTTGTATGTCTGTAGGTTACCTTTTATCCTGTAGGTTGTATATCTGTAGATTACCTGTTATCCTGTAGGTTGTATGTCTGTAGGTTACCTTTTATCCTGTAGGTTGTATGTCTGTAGGTTACCTTTTATCCGGTAGGTTGTATGTCTGTAGGTTATCAAATCACCCCCATCCAAAACCGTGATCTTATCCACCCTATAGTTAACACGCCCACCCCCACTTAAGCCAACCCCTTTCCAAATTTCCAGATTTTCCTTCTGGAGAGTTTGCTTCTGCATCCATCTTGTCCACCCCACTCATCCTCCGCTACCGCTGCTCTTTCCTCCCCACTTCCCTTATTTGTCCAATTCTCAGTCCATTCTGTCGTTCAACCCTCCTGTTTGGGTTTCCCCCCCTCTCCTGCTCATTTTGTTATATTGTGTCCTGATCACTTCTCTGTACGATCTAGCTCTTCCATGAGCCTTGACTTTGTATTAAAAAGCCCAATTGAGCTGTGCAGGTTCTTCAGAGCTCAGTTGGACGGACACGAACTAGAGGTAGAATCAGACACCTCTAATGTCTTTGTCTGAGTTTGATTACGGTTACCAGTGTAAAAAAACATTCTACAAAGCTAACACTGGTGTGGAATGAACAAGACTCTCACATCAGGGAGAAAGCGGTAAATAAATAATTATACTTCATGGAATAGATTACATAAAGGAATTGGATAAGACATGGTATGTGGACAAAAGAGGACCCCGCGTATTTGCAGTTCATAACATGTCACCTGCTTCCGGATTACAAGCTGAAAGAAGTAAAGTTCCTGAGCAGCAACTGCTTTAACACAGGTCTTTCGTTGATGGTTTGGAAGTTTTAGCAGAAGAGTTGATCAGGCAAGATTAATGATGTGATGGAGGAAATAAAGAAATCTTTTGTTTATAATAATCTCCAGAAACTCCTTATTTTGGGAGCCAGGGAGAGTTTCGGGCTGTTAGAGAATACCTTGAAAAGTAATGCAATTCTTTTTGTAATTTACAAACAGGCCTCACAGTCCAAACAGAAGTCCAGTTGAAGTTTTAATTGTCATCTTCTATCAGGTTTGATGAAGCCATTCCCAGAATGTTACCTATGCAGGTTTAACAGCTCACCTGAAGTTGGTGTGTGACCAGCAATACCGTCTTGTGACGAAGAGCAGACAGGATGCAATGCTGGAAAACATGGCTGCCCACATGAGAGTCCAGAGCTGACAGTGGATCATCGAGTAGGTAGATGTCCCGATTGGAGTAGATGGCCCTGGCAAGGCTCACTCTCTGCTTCTGGCCTCCTGAGAGGTTAAGGCCTCTCTCACCAATCTTATCACAAACACAAACATTTTGTTTTTAAATGAAAGAAGGTTAATTGAGACACTTCACTGAACTTTCTCATGAATATGCAGCACATATTTTCCATGAAAATCGAGATTTCTAGTTTGTGAAGATTTTATACAATTTAGACATTCCATCATAATTCACAATTTAACTCACCTCGGTCTCATCTCCATGCATAAGGATCTCCAAATCTGACTTCAGTCCACAAACTTCTATGACTTCATTATACCTAGAGATAAAACAATGAAGATTTCGTTTTCTGCAATTCAAAAGTATTTTTTGTTCTCATAATTTACATGATTTACGGTCACTATCACAGTACCTGCCCGATGGGCAACCTTGTTCGAAGCATGCAACACGTTCTTCTGACACATACCTTTATTTGGACGGTGTATAGGAACATGACAGGTGCTTCAATTGCTCCCAAACATAAGAGTAAAAACCCAGGTTATGTGCATAAAGCCAAAACATGCCGACTGCTTACAATTCAAAACACCTCACTGCACTGGAAAACGTGGGGACAGTACATACTGCACGTACTGTAAAGGGTGGGACTTGTAATACCCTCTCCCACCTGGAGGTGGCACCAGGATACAAACGATACACATTTACATAGACAAATTGTGTTCCACCTCTCCCTCCTCCCTCCCCCCAAGACCACCGGAAAATATAAAAACACCCCTATAAACTAACTAGGTTCATGCTGATCCTATGTAGCACATCTGGATGTAATTGGCCCAAACCTGTAGGAGGAGTAGCGTGACAAACACACACACACAAACACCATTCCTTGAATTATAGTAAGGATTATCATTTTACAATTCACTACTGACCTACTTTTTTTTTTCTTTCTTTTTTTGTATACATAATCGAGGCTCGTGAAAGAGCTAACATCTATCACACAAACAAATCAAACAGACAAAGAACCAAAGTATATAAAAAGGGGAGCGGTAGACAAGATGGGGAGAGAAGGGGAAGCACATTAACAACATTTGTGAGAGACATCGGGAATGTGTGGGAGGGAGAGGGCTTGGGGGGACGTAGGGGGTGAAGGGGGGGGGGGGACAGGGGTGGGAGAAGTATAAACACAAGGACTTCTAGGAAAGAAGTTGTTATTTCAAAAAAGAGGATTTGGGGTGAAATTAGTGGGGGTAGAAAAGATCAAGGTTTTGGATGGGGGAAGATAAGAGATGGTGGTGAACAGCTGTTTTAAAGACCTGGAGGGAGGAGTGGGATTGAAGGGAGTGGGGGAGTTTGTTCCAGAGGTGGGAGAAAAGAGAAATGAAAGAGTGAAGGTGAGCAGAGAGCCTTGATTTTGGCAGTTTAACCATAAGAGTGTTGCAGGCAGATCTTGTGCGACCTTTAGGAATATTTGGGGGACAGAGCCCAGAGAGAGATGGAGGAGCAAGGCCGGAGAGGAGTCGGTAGAAGACAGAAAGACCACCAACCTGCCTGCGGTGAGTAAGTGAAAGGCCCTCGGAGGTAGCTTCATCACGGGAGATTCCAATGATTCTGAACGCTTTGGTTTCAACAGCATGAAGACGAGCTAGGTGTGAGGCAGGAGCACCAGCCCAGAGGGGAGAGCAGTATTCCATTGAGCTGCGGAAGAAAGCCATGTATGTGGTGAGGAGCTCAGGTGTGCCAAGGAAGGACTTCACACGACGGAGGATGCCCAGTCGGAGACTGGCTTTGGAGGCCAGATTTGAAATGTGGTTTTCCCAGGAAAGATCATGGCAGATAGTGAGACCCAAAAGCTTGAGTGACAGAACTTCTTGGAGAGGATTATTCAGAAAGTGGATGGGAGGGTTGTCCAGTCGGTCTTTTCAGAGAGACATCGTAAGAGTGTGAGATTTGTCAGGATTGAAAGACATGTTCCACTTGTTTGCCCAGTCTGTGATTTTGTCCAGGTCTGCAGAGAGTGAGGAGGCTGCAGACTGCCGATCTGAGGGATGAGGAATGGAGCGGCAGAGAGTGGAGTCATCAGCAAAGAGATAGAGAGGATTTTCAAGAGAGTCGGAGAGATCATTGATGAAGACCAGAAAAAGCACAGGGCCCAGAACACTGCCTTGGGGAACTCCAGCCTGAACAGGAAGAGGAGATGAGAGAAACCCATTCAGGGCCACACGTTGACTACGACTAGAGAGGAAGTCCACCAGCCATGTGTGGAGATTTCCATGGATACCAAAGGAGGAGAGTTTGGTGAGCAGAGTAGGGTGCCAGACCGTATCGAAGGCACGTGATATGTCGAGGGAGACAGCTCTAATTTCCTGTTTGCCATTGAGGACCTCCATCCATTGTTGAGACAGCAGAAGCAGCATGTCCAGAGTAGAGTGAACAGGTCTGAAACCAAATTGATGATCAGAGATCAAGCCATTGGAGAAGAGGAAAGATTTCATATCCAAAGCAATGATGGATTCCATGACTTTGCTGATAATTGAGAGAAGGCTGATTGGTCTGTAGTTGCTAGGATCTGTTTTTGCACCTTTTTTGTGTAAAGCGATGATGTTGGCTGATTTCCAAGCAGATGGCAGTTGACCTTGAGCAAAAGAGAGGGTGAAGAGAACAGAGAGAGGGAGTGAAAGAGCGGAAGAACAGAATTTTAGGACCAGTGGGCTGATTCCGTCATGTCCAGTTGCAGAATCAGAGTCGAGGGTTGACAGAAACTTTTCCACCTTGTCAGGAGGAAAGGACAGAGTCCAGGAGCAGCTGGGTACGACTGGGTACGGTGGGTACAGAGAGGGATGGGTTTGGGACACAAGATTTAGAGGCAAGCACAGAGTTGAGGCATTCAGCTTTTTCACGTGCGGAGTCAGCTGTGTAGCCGTTTGAGGTAAGGGAGGTGATGGAGGGGGAACAAACACCAGAAACAGATTTGAACAGACGCCACCAGGATTTGGATACTTTAGAACAAATTGAACGCATACAGTTTGAGCGAAAAGCACTGAAAGAGCAGAGTGCAAGACCAGAAAGGGGAGACCACTCCGTCTTCTACCAACTCCTTTCTGGTCTTGGAACCTCTGATCTTTCTGTGCTAATTGTCCCCTCTTTTCACGTTATTTCCCCCCTCTTTTCCGTGTTTTTGTCCCCTCTTTTCCGTGTTATTTGTCCCCTCTTTTCGTGTTATTTGTCCACTCTTTTCGTGTTATTTGTCCACTCTTTTCGTGTTATTTGTCCACTCTTTTCACGTTATTTCCCCCCTCTTTTCCGTGTTATTTGTCCCCTCTTTTCCATGCTATTGTCCCCTCTTTAATGTGTTATTTGTCCCCTCTTTTCCGTGCTATTTGTCCACTCTTTTCGTGTTATTTGTCCCCTCTTTTCGTGTTATTTGTCCACTCTTTTCCATGTTATTTTCCCCCTCTTTTCGTGTTTTGTCCCCTCTTTTCGTGTTTTGTCCCCTCGTTTCATGTTATTTGTCCCCTCTTCTTATGTTATTTGTCCCCTCTTTTCATGTTATTTGTCCCCTCTTTTCCGTGTTGTTTGTCCCTTCTGTTCGTGTTATTTGTCCCCTCTTTTCCATGTTAATTGTCCCCTCTTTTCATGTTAATTGTCCCCTCTTTTCATGTTATCTGTTATGTCTGTAGTTATCTGTTATGTTATCTGTTATGTCTGTGCCATGTTATTTGACTGGGGATTCGGGGAAAATCGGGGATTTTTTCCACGTTAATCGAAACTGCAGCTGCCACTTCAACCTCATTAAAGCTAACTTTTCCAAACCAGATTTATCATGCTTTTCTGGTTTATCTTCGTCCCTGTGTTGATGTTTGTGTTTCCGGCCGATTTTCCATGTTAATTCGCATCTGGTTGAGCTGTATATGTCAAAGGTTTTTGTTCAAGGCCTACTTTTGCCTTTCCTCAAATAGTTGCTGTGAAAATGATTTGTCCTGTTTGTCTCTGTATTCCTTGGTTTTCTTCTTTCTTCCCAAATATTGTACTCTCTACCTCTTATACATTATCTATTCCTCTCCTTGCTTCAGAAAATAAAAACAAACAAAAAACATTTGACCACTCCACACCGATCTTATTCTACTTGAATCTTCTGCCTGCACTTCCTGTTCTCCATTCTCCTCTCTTACCCTTTTCTCAAAATCTCCAAACTGAATCTTCATTGAACATATATGCTTCATAATTTTTCCTTCACAAACATTTTTAAATCATTTACTTTCCTCATTTATCCATCAGGAGAACTCCACCTTCACCACAATCTATTCCTCTTCTTCATCTTGAAAATAGTTATTTTCCAAAACTGTCTGTCAGATAGGCACTTGGTCCACGTAACCTCCTCCAGCATTGACAGCACCACCTTTCTTTGAGCCTTCAACAAAAAAATCTTATCTCCTATAACATCATTTAATTAGGTTTACTCTCCATGAAATGGAGAGTAACCTATTATTATTCCCAAAGTTTTTCTTATTATTCTTCCACCCTATTTTGCATCTCCGAAAACTTTTAAATTAATGTTCTCAGCAACCGTTGGTCGGATTGACAGGAAATTTTTATCAAATGAAAGGCTAGGCTCGTATAATTTCTTAATGCTTTCCATGTTATTTCGCCCTCGCCCCTCCCCTCCTAGACTCCTGCCTCACCCCTCCCCTCCAAATCTCCCCCATATCCCATCCCTTTCAAATCCCTCCCCTTGTCCCTTCCCTCCCAAACTCCCCCCTCACCCCTCCCCTTCAAATCTCCCCACCCTCATTGCTTCTCAATTTCCCCCCGCTCACTCCCCCTCCTCAAAGCGTCCTCCCCGCTTCTTCCCCCTTCAAACTCTCACCTCCATCTCCCCCAACCTTCTGCCTCGCTCTTCCCCCTCCTCAAATAACACCTCATTGTGGCTCACCCAATCACCATCAAACCTTTTGTCCGCCCCATCCTTCCCTTTCTCCGAGCTATTCTGAAATCTCTGACACACCTTCAACAGCTCTCCCTACCTCTTCCACCTCTTCCACATCTTACCCTACCCCTCCTCCCCCCTGTTCTGTATCTGATGCTCCCCCTTCCTCTTCATTAACGGTATGGACCTCAAACATCCGGGGCCTTCGTTCAAACTTAACTGATCTCTCCATACAGGTTGCTTCTGTCAAACCAGACGTGATCTGCTTAACAGAAACTTTCCTCCTTTATGATGTCTCTGATTCCATAGTATCTCTCCCGGGCTACTCCCTCCTCCGGTATGATAGACCTGAGCCTCGTCCTGGAGGCGGGGTTGCTATCTTTATCAAAAACTCTCTTCCTCACTCGCCCTGCACTGCACTCTCTCCACCTCACCCCCAGGAATACCTCTGGCTACGGCTTCCCCTTCGCTCCCACCTCTTGTTCATATGTGTGTTGTACCGTCCACCAAACAGTGATGACTCCATCTACATCTCGCTGTCTGATGATATGGACCAACTTCTATCTACTCATCCCAACTCTCTCTTCCTCATATGTGGTGATTTCAACTGTCATCATGCCAGTTGGCTGGGTGTGGGTACCTCTCTCACCAGCCATGGCTCCTCAGCAAAGGACTTCTGCGACTCACTGGGACTGACACAATCTGTCAATTTCCCGACCCGGATCTCAGTCAACGGAGCATCTTCTCTTCTGGACTTGGTTATGACTAACTTCCCTGAAAATGTCTGCTGCTCTTCTTCTGCTCCGATCGGATCATCTGATCATGTCCTTGTTAAAGTGGACATCTCTCTGACCATCCTCAGGGAGCCTGCTCAGCGTCGACGAGTCTGGCATTTTACTCAGGCCAACTGGCACGGTCTTCAAGCAGCCATCAATCATCTGGACTGGTCTCCCATCTCTACCACCTCTGACATCAACTCATCCTGGGAATTCTTCCAAAGTAAATTGCTCTCTCTCATGCACAGATTTATCCCATCTCGTCTTCAGTTGTCATACCCTTCCTCCCGTCCATGGTACACGGAATCTTGTGGTGAGGCTGTTGCCCAGAAACAACTTGCCTTCGTCTCCTGGAAAGCAAATCCAACGGAAGGAAATCTCATTTCCTTTCACAAAGCCCGAAACAAGTGTGTGTCCACCCTCAGGAGAGCCAGGAAACAATATCTCTCCGTTCTCAAGACCGAACTCTCTTATCTGTCTCCCTCTTCCAAATCCTGGTGGCGTCTGGTCAAATCCGTTTCTGGTGTCTGTTCCCCCTCCATCCCCTCCCTTACCTCAAACGGCTACACAGCTGACTCCGCACGTGAAAAAGCTGAATGCCTCAACTCTGTGTTTGCCTCTAAATCTTGTGTCCCAAACCCATCCCTCTCTGTACCCACCATACCCAGTCGTACCCTGCTGCTCCTGGACTCCGTGTCCTTTCCTCCTGACAAGGTGGAAAAGTTTCTGTCAACCCTCGACTCTGATTCTGCAACTGGACCCGACGGCATCAGCCCACGGGTCCTAAAATCCTGCTCTGCTGCTCTATCTCACCCTCTCTCTGTTCTCTTCACCCTCTCTTTTGCTCAAGGTCAACTGCCATCTGCTTGGAAATCAGCCAACATCACCGCTTTGCACAAAAAAGGTGCAAAAACAGATCCTAGCAACTACAGACCAATCAGCCTTCTCCCAATTATCAGCAAAGTCATGGAATCCATCATTGCTTCTGATATGAAATCTTTCCTCTTCTCCAATGGCTTGATCTCTGATCATCAATTTGGTTTCAGACCAGGTCACTCTACTCTGGACATGCTGCTTCTGCTGTCTCAACAATGGATGGAGGTCCTCAATGCCAAACAGGAAATTAGAGCTGTCTCCCTCGACATATCACGTGCCTTCGACACGGTCTGGCACCCCGCTCTGCTCACCAAACTCTCCTCCTTTGGTATCCATGGAAATCTCCACGCATGGCTGGCGGACTTCCTCTCTAGTCGTCGTCAACGTGTGGCCCTGAATGGGTTTCTCTCATCTCCTCTTCCTGTTCAGGCTGGAGTTCCCCAAGGCAGTGTTCTGGGCCCCGTGCTTTTTCTGGTCTTCATCAATGATCTCTCTGACTCTCTCGAAAATCCTCTCTATCTCTTTGCTGATGACTCCACTCTCTGCCGCTCCATTCCTCTTCCCTCAGATCGGCAGTCTGCTGCCTCCTCACTCTCTGAAGACCTGGACAAAATCACAGACTGGTCAAACAAGTGGAACATGTCTTTCAATCCTGACAAATCTCACACTCTTACTATGTCTCTCCGAAAGGATCGACTGGACAACCCTCCCATCTACTTTCTCAACAATCCTCTCCAAGAAGTTGTGTCGCTCAAGATTTTGGGTCTCACTATCTGCCATGATCTTTCTTGGGAAAACCACATTTCCAAGCTGGCCTCCAAAGCCAGTCGCCGACTGTGCATCCTCCGTCGTGCGAAGTCCTTCCTCGGCACACCTGAGCTCCTCACCACATACAAGGCTTTCATCCGCAGCTCAATGGAATACTGTTCTCCCCTATGGGCCGGTGCTCCTGCCTCACACCTAGCTCGGCTTCACGCTGTTGAAACCAAAGCTTTCAGAATTATTGGAATCTCCCGCGATGAAGCTATCTCTGAGGGCCTTTCACTCACTCACCGCAGGCAGGTAGGTGGTCTTTCTGTCTTCTACCGACTCCTCTCCGGCCTTGCACCCCCAGCTCTCTCTGTGCTCTGTCCCCCAAATATTCCTACAGGTCGCACAAGATCTGCCAGCAACCCTCTGATGGTTAAACTGCCGAAATCTCGGCTCTCCGCTCACCTTCACTCTTTCATTCCTCTTTTCTCCCGCCTCTGGAACAAACTCCCTCACTCCCTTCAATCCCACTCCTCCCTCCAGGTCTTTAAAACAGCTGTTCACCACCATCTCTTATCTTCCCCCATCCAAAACCTTGATCTTTTCTACCCCCGCTAATTCACCCCAGATCCACCTTGTTTGAAATTCCAACTTCTTTCCTGGAAGTCCTGGCAGTGTCCATATGTTTTATACCTCTCCCACTGCCCCCTTCCCACGCCCCCCCCCCCCCCAAAGCCCTCGCCCTCTCTCAGATCTCTCGATGTCTCCATGTCTCTCGGTCCCTGCTCTCAAATGTTGTGTTTGTGTCCTTCCCCCTCTCTCCCCATCTTGTCTACCGCTCCCTATGTTATATGTTTTATGTGTCGGTTTGTCTTTCTGTGTGATTAATGTTCGCTCTTTCACGAGCCTCGATCTTGTATACAAAACAAAACAAAAAAAAAAAAAAAAAAAAAAAAAAAAAATGCTAATTATGACGTCATAGGTCACGTGGTAGGGGCGCCATCTTGTAAAACACCTTCAACTTTGCCCCACTATATCTGCGGAACAGCTGAATGGAAATATTTAAGTAATGGCTCATTCTAAAGAACTCTGCAATGGGAACAAAAAACATGTTTATTGAGTATATTAAAAATGCTAACGTTAAGAGGTTAGAATTTGTCAAACACAATTTTTCTCCCCCGAAAATGATATTTCTTCCCCAGATGCTTCGTTAAAAAAAACTCAAAATGCAAAAAGATTCGAAGTCATATGTCACATGGTTCAGCCGCCATATTGTTTTGAGTGAAAAGTCTGAAAAAAAAACACTAAAACCCCATTTTCTCCAAAATGCCTGAACAGATTGAGCCAAAACTTTGCATGCATAATCGCATACCCATGACGAACATATGTCATCCATCACTTGGTTTCAGAGTTATGACGTTTTTAAGCATAAACTATAAATGGTATCTCCTCCATAATTTGTGAAGATATCAAGTGGAAACTAGACACATATGTTCCTCATGGGGGGATGTTTCAATGTTACTTGAGACGTTTTGATGTCACATGGTTTGGCCGCAATAAATAATGGAAGGAGAATCCTAAAAAGCTTCTAACTCTTGAACCAATGCATTGATCGACTTGAATTTTTAATGCAATGTAGCTCTCATCAAGCGGAACAAATGTGCAAAATTTCAATATGATTGGTTGTATGGTCTCGAAGCTATAAGTCTTTATTGTTGAAAGAAGAAGAAACACACCATTTTGTCCGACCAGGCGGTGTCACTCAGTGCTCTTGCCATTTAAAGTTTTAATTTCCTTTAAAAACCATTTTCTCTGCAATAATTGGACCGATTGAGATCAAATTTTCACCATAGGAGGGACTCTGTCTGTAGAATATTTTAATGGTAATTATGACGTCACAGGTCACGTGGTTCGGCCGCCATATTGTTTTTCGTGAAAACACGAAAACCCCTTTTTCTGCAACGGCTGAACAGATCGAGGCCAAGCTTTGCAGGCACAATCACATACCCAAGACGAAGAAAAAGGTCAGCAAGCATGATGTCATGCGTCACATGGTTTCAGAGTTATGACGTTTTTAAGCATAAACCTTTAAAACCTAGCTCCTCGCTCATTTTTGATTCAATCGAGGGGAAACTTCACAGATGTGTTCAGCATATCAGTCTACTATAATATCCTTTTGGAATTTGCGATAGATTACGTGGTTTGGCAGATATTGTTAATTAAACGAAAATATTAAAAACATTTATATCTCTTGAATCGCTTCATTGATCGACGTGAAACTTCATACTATAGTAGAAGTCATGAGGAGTAACAAGTGTGCACAATCTCAAGATGATTGGACGTACGGTCTGGAAGCTAGAAGTTGTTATTGTCTGAAGAAGAAGAACCGCAACACGTTTTCTTACCAGGCCTTGTGACATAACCACCTCACGAGCTCGGGGTAGCTCAGAATGAAATTCTGTCTTCGGATTTGGCAGTCGCAAGAGGGTGTTAACATTCCACTGCAACAAATCTGGGCAAATTCTGATGTATTTTCGTAAAACTACGCGAAATTGTCATTTACATTGGAAAATAACATTGTAAAACTCTCTGCCGCAGAGGCTTAATTCTATCTCTGAAGTTCATCCTGTCTTCACTTTTAGAGAGAAAGAGAGGTATCTGCAAGCAATGGTAACCTTTATTTGGTGGAAATCCGATGAAAAATGATGAAGTTATTCGAAATCTAACATTTTAAATTGATCGCATTTTCAAAGTGAATTCTTCCTCAGGTAAAATATCCATGCGTGCAGGCGTCAATTTGGCTCCGATTTCAAATCGGATTTTGATTGTAGTCTTGCCTTGGATGAGCTAACAAAATACCACCACAAATTTGGTGACAATGTGACATAACCACCATTCTCGTGATATCTCGGTCAGCGAGGTCACGTCTTTTCGAAGCTGTCCACACGCTCACGCTTTCGAAGTTAAATAATTGTTCACAATTGTGTTTTTGTCGAAACTGTATTTATATTTCGGTGTGTGTACCTATAGTGTGTCCTTAGGAAGATTCTCGGTGTTAATTTTTCATACCTGTAGAGAAAATCGTCGGTTAATTCGTGTCGCGTCTTTTGAGGCCTTGTACTTGTAGGCTACCGTGTCCTACCTTGAGGCTTTGTTTTTCTCTCAGCGGTCTGTCGATTGTGCTCCAATTACTTTCGTTCTCTGTTTTCCCAGTAGTGGGGCGGCTTAGCCCAAATATTCAAAAGAATTGTGCATTTTGTGATACAAGCACCAAATTTGGCACACTAGTAGACTATCATATTATGAAAAGATCTGGATATTGGGCCATCTCAGATTCAGAGATTTGATTTTTGCAAGATTTGCAGATTTTGCAAGCTGAGATTGCAACGCCAGGGACGGCCGACTCCTTCCTACGAGCTGCCCACGTCACCCGCACAAGAAGAGCTCATCAAATCACTGCAGCAGCACTGTACATCCTGCAACACCGTGCCTACAACCACTACTGTCTGGGAGAAACCAGGGATGCAGAGGACCTTCCGGAGTTTGAAGACTGGTGTTGCCAGAGAGGAGAAGACATCCCCCAGTTTCACTACTGGGCAACCGTGCTGGAACTAGAACTGTTGGTTCTAGTGTATGTGCGTTCTCTCAGGCAGGGATCGTTAATGATGTACCTCGATGCTCTGACAGAGCTGGTCCCCTGGTTCCATGCACTGGATCACACCCACTATGCTAGGTGGATACCAGTGCACCTGAAGGACATGGCCGAACTCACCATCAAACACCCAGATGTAGCCAGGAAATTCAGGGAAAGCCACTTCACCGTTCAGAAAACACAGAGGGTGTTCTCTTCAATCCCGATTGACCAGGCACATGAGCAGAATAATGCCTGCAATAAAGGAGACGGTGGAGCAGTTGGGCTCACTGACAACCCTAGTGCCCTACGTCGCTGGATGGTTGCGGGACCAGAAGTTGCCAGGGTGATCGAAGAATTCCAGGATGGGAACCAACACTGGAGACGGCAAACAGCAGACACACGTCATCATGATCAGACGCCAAGTGTACAGGCCTCATTTGTGAAAGATGTTCGCTCTCTCGTCGGTGTCATAGAGGAGATGGGCAACCCATTCGAGGAGGAGAGTCAGGATGTAGTCAAACTGGACACAAAGGAGATCGCAGATCCTGCTGCTGTGGAGACCGTGATGAATGCCAAGAGGATTGGCCAAGAGCAGTTCGAGGCTTTCACCAGAGAGTGTCTGTTGGACAGAACAAAGGCAGTGGACGCACCCATTCCTCGTAACAAGCTGAAGGTGTTCAGCACTTCCACTCCAAGAAGCCAGAGCAAAGGTCAGCAACAGCTCGCCTCCATCAAGAATGACCGTGAACTCTTCGCACGCCTGTACATTGGCTGCCAGACGAGGGATGGAAACCTTGAGGAGTTCTTTTGTCACGAGAATCAGGCATGTCCTCCTGCATTGTCTGATGGTGGAAGCCTCTGCACTGGTACCAAGAGTGATCTCCTCACATGCTTGGAAGAAGTCTCCGACGCAAAGACAGAGACTCCTGTCACGACCTGTATTGTGCTTGATGGAGCAGCCATCGTCCAGATGCTGAAGCCGGCTGCATCAAAGACCTTTGAAGAGTATGCACAACAGATCTTCATCCCATATATGTCCACGAAGCTGCAAACAGTGTCACGCCTGGATCTGGTCTGGGATACTTACCTTGCTGATTCACTGAAAGGTAGTACACGTGCAAAGCGGGGACAAGGTGTGCGGAGACGTGTGGTGGCTGCCGCAGCCATAGCAGGAAACTGGCAGAACTTCCTACGAGTGGACAGCAACAAGACCGAGCTGTTCAGGTTCCTCTCAGCAGCTCTCATGGAATGGTTTGACCAGGAGGACAAGCAACTCGTCATTACTGATGGAGAGGCAGTGCTCAGCAAGCCACTACTGCCAGATCTGACCTCACTCGCCCCATGTAACCATGAAGAGGCTGACAGTCGGATGTTGCTGCATGCATCTCACGCAGTCCAGCATGGACACCATGCAATACTCATCCGGACTGTAGACACCGATGTTGTGGTGCTGGCAGTGTCCCTGGCACAGGAGTTGCAACCAGAAGACAAACTGTGGCTGGCATTCGGAACAGGCCAGAGTTTCCGATACCTAGCAGCACACGAAATAGCAGCTGGATTGGGACGAGAGAAGGCTCGTGCACTGCCAATGTTCCACGCTCTAACTGGATGCGACACTGTGTCTAGTTTTCATAGACATGGCAAGAACACTGCGTGGGCAGTCTGGACGGTACTGCCAGAACTCAATGAGGCGCTGCTGCTGCTGTCCTCTGCACCTCGTGACATACCAGACGATGCAATGCGCATCATCGAGAGGTTCGTGATCCTGTTGTATGATCGAACCAGCAAATGCACAGACATTGACAAGGCCAGGAGGAAACTCTTCGCAAGGAAGAACAATGTGCAGCTCATCCCTCCAACGAAGGCAGCTCTGGAGGAACATGTCAAGAGGGCAGTGTATCAAGGTGGACATGTGTGGGGTCAGATACTGCTGCCAGCACCAGAGCTCCCTCCACCAACCAACTGGGGTTGGTCAAGGACTGGAGAAGGACAGTACACACCTTACTGGACCAGGCTAACTGAGGCAGCTCACAGCTGCATTGAGCTGGTTTCTTGCAAGTGCAAGAAAGGGTGTGTGAGGCCCTGCAAGTGCAAAAAGGCTGCCCTTCAGTGCACAGCCCTCTGTGTGTGTGAAGGGGACTGCACATGATGATGAGTCAACAACATACATGTACTTGTGGCAATGCTGAACTTGTTAACATGACACTGTTTATGTACACGTATCTTCAGTACCGGTATATACCTAGCCTCAGATACCAGTACACCTAGCCTCAAATACTAGACCATGTAGCATGTCAGTATTATACCTAAGACATTTACAGAACTAAGACATTCTTTTCAAAGTATTGTGTTGAATCCAATATTTGCCTAGATAATTTCCAAATAAAATTATATAACAGACTGTGGTAGATAATATTAAGTTGAAATTGGTACCATTGGATTCCTTGCCCCCAAAAACATACATTTAGATACCAGAATCAAGTCAATAGCTGCATTACGTCCAGAGATAATAGCAAATGTAGATTTCAAGTGGCGGCCATTTTGAAATCCAATATGGCGGACATAAAGAGAGAATTTCAAGTGGCCCAATATCTGAAAATGTTCGCAACATATTAATGTACATTTGTGCCAAATTTGGTGCTTGTATCACAAAATGCACAACAGGTTTGCTATGCTGCTACACTACAGTCTTTTCACCCCATACTACCTTGTTTAAAATCTCATCTCAAAAAAAAAAAAATAATAATAATATATCCTTCTCTGTTCTTCTTCGTTGGCGTCAGGAAGGGCATCCGGCCAAAAAAAACATTGCCTCAAAAAGAGAACCATGACAATTACAACTACATGTGGGCAGGGTACAGCCCCAAAGTGGAGATCGGTTTCTGAGGTTTGGGACATGGAATGTAGGGACAATGACAGGGAGATCGGGAGAAGTGGTGGAAGTATTGGTCAGAAGAAGAGTGGACATATGTTGTGTGCAAGAGACGAGATGGAAGGGAAGTGGTGTGAGAATGGTGAAGGGTAGGCAGGGACAGAAATACAAGTTTGTGTGGCAAGGGTGCCTGGAGGGCGTGAATGGTGTTGGTGTCCTGTTTTCTGAGGAGTTTGTAGACAGTGTGGTGAGTGTGACTAGAGTGAGTGATAGGTTGATGATGGTGAAAATGATGATTGGAAAGCTCTTGGTGAAAGTCATCTCGGGATATGCTCTGCAGGTTGGTCGAAGCGATGAAGAGAAGGACAAGTTCTGGTGTGCGATAGAGAAGGTGATGGAAAACGTGAACGATGAGGAAGTTGTTGTGGCAGGAGGAGACCTAAATGGACATGTGGGAAGGAGTATGGATGGTTTTGACGGAGTTCATGGGGGTTACGGATATGGTGTGAGAAATGGAGAAGGTGAAAGGATTTTGGAATTTGCTGATGGAGCTGATTTGTTGATTTGTAATACTCAGTTCCAGAAAGAGGATAATAAGCTTGTTACATACACGTCAGGTGGGTCGACGACAACCGTTGACTACCTGATGGTGCGTAGGCGAGATAGGGGGCACCTCCGGGACACAAAGGTGATCCCGGGGGAGAAGGCTGTTTCACAGCACCACTTGGTTGTCTGCGACGTAAGGGTGAAAGGTGCGAGGAGAGCTCGGCAGGTGAAGTACCAACCGAGAATGAAGGTGTGGAGGTTGAAAGAGGTGACAGTAAGGGAGGCATTAAAAGAGAGGCTGAGTAGGGTCGAGGATGTTGTGGTTGAGCTTGAAAGTGGTTGGATGTCAATGAAAGCTAGTCTGTTGGGAGCCGTTGGTGAGGTATGTGGATGGCCAAAAGGACCACCGAGCCACTCGGAAAAATGGTGGTGGGATGATGAAGTTGGAAAGAGGCTTGACGAGAAGAGGAAGAAGTCCAAGGAGTGGCAGAAGGCGAAGGGTACGGGAGCAGAAATAGCAGAGCATGAAAGTTATAAGGCAGCCAGGAAGGCTGCAAAGAAAGAGGTAGCAAAGGCGCAGGCGGCATGTAGGAAAATGTTCAGAGAACGCTTGGATTCGGAAGAGGGTCAGAAAGCAGTATTCAGGATTGCAAAGCAGATAGCGAAAGAGAGGTGTGATGTGATGGGGGTGAGTTGCTTGAAGGATGAAGTGGGACAAATCGTTGTCGACCCAGATGGAATTAAAGGAAGATGGAAAAGATATATGGAAATGCTGTTGAATACAGAGAATGAATGGGATGGCAACATAGAGAGTAACCCAGTTTAGGACCAGCAGAGAAGATAACTGAGAAGGAAGTTGAGGAAGCGATAAAAGCAATGAAGGGTAGAAAAGCGGGAGGAGATATGTTGAAGTTGTGTTGTGGGAGATATGTTGAAGGCAGCAGGAAGTTGGGGTGTGAAGAGAATGACAGAGATCTGTAATCTGGTGGTGAAAGAAGGCCGCATTCCAGTGGATTGGGAACTGAGTACCCTCGTCCCTCTATACAAGGGGAAAGGTGACCCTCTGGAGTGTGGCTCGTACCGAGCGATAAAGTTATTGGAGCATGGAATGAAGGTATTGGAAAGGCTGTTGGAGAGGAGGATAAGGAAGAAAGTGAAGATCGACGAAATGCAGTTTGGATTCATGCCAGAAAGAGGAACGACAGACGCCCTTTTCATTGTGAGGCAGTTGCAGGAGAAGTACAGGGAGAAGAGGAAGAAGTTGTTTCTTGGGTTTGTTGATCTGGAGAAAGCATTCGATCGGGTTCCACGCAAAGTATTGACATGGGCATCGAGGAAGTTAGGAGTGGAGGAATGGTTGATCAGAGTAGTGATGGCAATGTACAAAACAGCGCGCACAGCTGTAAGGACGAAGGACGGGAACAGTGGTGAGTTTGAGGTGAAGGTGGGAGTGCATCAGGGGTCGGTACTAAGTCCACTACTATTTGTAGCTGTGATGGAGGTGCTGGCTCAGAATGTAAAGGAGGGTTTACCGTGGGAGTTGTTGTATGCAGATGATTTGGTGTTGATTGCGGAAAGTATGGATGGACTGAAGGAAAAGATGAACACCTGGAAGGAATGTATGGAGACAAAAGGTCTGAAGGTGAATATCGGAAAGACGAAGGTGATGGCAAGTGGTAAAGCATGTGGTGAGGTGGAAAGAACTGGGAAGTGGCCCTGTGCTGTGTGTAGGAAGGGTGTCGGAGTGAACTCCATTCAGTGTACAATGTGCGCTGAGTGGGTTCATCAAAAATGTAGTGGTCTGAGAGGGTCATTAACCAGTGTGGCAGCTACATTCAAATGTAAGGTGTGCACAGAGGGAGCTGCAAATGGAGGAAATGTTGAGTTGGATCTTGGAGATGGCGTGAAGCTGGAAGGTGTGAAAACATTTTGCTACCTCGGAGACATGCTGAATGGAGAAGGTGGATCAGACCCTGCAACGGTTGCTCGAGTGAGATGTGCATGGAAGTAGTTTCGGGAATTGAGTGGCGTGCTGATGATGAGGGGAGTGTCGTTGAAGCTGAAGGGAAAGGTGTATGCTGCATGTGTGAGAAGTGTTATGATTTATGGGAGCGAGACATGGGTAATGAACGTAGAGCAGCAACGAAGGTTGGAAAGGGTGGAAATGCGAATGGTTCGACGGATGTGCGGAGTATCGTTGAGAGAGAGGAAGACAAATGATGAATTGCGAAAGATGATGGGAATAGAGCCTGTGATTGATGCTGTGAAGAGGAACAGGTTGAGATGGTTTGGTCATGTGTTGAGGAAGGATGAAAGTGACTGGTTGAGAAGAGTGATGGAAATGAATGTAGAAGGAAGTAGAAGACGGGGAAGACCGAGAAAGACTTGGCTAAAGATGGTTGAAGAAGAAATGCGGGCAAGGGCGTTAACAAGGAGAGATGCAGAAAATAGGGCTAAATGGAGAAGATTGTCATGCGGACCACAAGGCTAACCCCTGCTCTAGCAGGGAAAATGGCCTTTTAAAATGCATGTTGTTGTTGTTGTCTCTGTTCTTCTTCGTTGTTCTTATTCATTTATTCGTTGTTCTTATTCGTTCGTTCGTTCTTCGATCACGTGTTTTACCCCCATTTCCCGAGATAGTTTTCACTGCTCAATTTTAAAATGTTTAAACTTTCCCCTGAAGAACTGTATTCTGTCGTATATTATAACACCTTTTTCATCTTCTTCTTTAAAAGGTTGCTTTCGACTTGCTCACCAAATCTATTCATTCCAAAAAAAAATTCCATTTCTTACAGTTCCTCTTTCCTACATTCCCTAAACTCACCTGCACTCCACCCCCCCCCCCCCTCCCTCCAGCGTCCTCAAACGTATTTTTGACTTGAAGGTCACAAGAAACTCATTTTGCAATAAATGTTTGTTTCCCATTAATCGTACACTTTCTAAAATCCAATCTCACCCCTCCCCTCCTAATCTTCCCCATCATCCCTCCCCTCCAAAACTTCCCCATCACCCCTCCCATCCAAATCTCCCCCCTTGCCCCTCCCCTCCTATTCTTCCCCATCACCCATCTCTTTCAAATCTTCCCCCTTGCCCCTCCCCTCCAAATCTTCCCCATCACCCATCCCTTTAAAATCTTCCCCCTTGCCACTCCCTTCCAAATCCTTCCCATCACCCATCCCTTTCAAATCTCCCCCCTTGCCCCTTCCCTCCTAAACTCCCCCCACACCCCTCTCCTCCTAGACTCTCCCTCGCCCCTCCCCTCCTAGACACCCCCTCACCCCTCCCCTCCAAATTTCCCCCATCTCCCATCCCTTTCAAATCCCCCCCCCCTTGTCCCTTCCCTCCTAAACTCTCCCCTAACCCTTCCCCTCATAAACACCCCCCTCGCCTCTCCCCTTCAAATCTCCCCACCCTCATTTCTTCTCCATTCCTCCCCTCACACCCCTCCTCCTCAAAGCGTCCTCCCCGCTTCTTCCCCCTTCCAACTCTCACCTTCATCTCCCCCAACCTTCTGCCTCGCTCTTCCCCCTCCTCAAATAACACCTCACTGTCCCTCACCCAATCACCATCAAACCTTTTGTCCGCCCCATCCTTCCCTTTCTCCAAGCTATTCTGAAATCTCTGACACACCTTCAACAGCTCTCCCTACCTCTTCCTCCTCTTCCACATCTTACCCTACCCCTCCCCCCCTGTTCTGTATCCGATGCTCCCCCTTCCTCTTCATTAACGGTATGGACCTCAAACATCTGGGGCCTTCGCTCAAGCTTGACTGATCTCTCCATATAGGTTGCTTCTGACAAACCAGACGTGATCTGCTTAGCAGAAACTTTCCTCCTTTAATGATGTCTCTGATTCCTTCGTATCTTTCCTGGGTTACTCCCTCCTCCGGTATAATAGACCTGAGCCTTGTCCTGGAGGTGGGGTTGCTATCTTTATCAAAAACTCTCTTCCTCACTCGCCCTGCACTGCCCTCTTTCCACCTCACCCCCAGGAATACCTCTGGCCCACGGCTTCCCCTTGGCTCCCACCTTTTGTTCATATGTGTGTTGTACCGTCCACCAAACAGTGATGACTCCATCTACATCTCGCTGTCTGATCATATGGACCAACTTCAATCTCGTCATCCCAACTCTCTCTTCCTCATATGTGGTGATTTCAATTGTCACCATGCCAGTTGGCTGCGTGTGGGTACCTCTCTCACCAGCCATGGCTCCTCAGCAAAGGACTTTTGCGACTCACTGGGACTGACACAATCTGTCAATTTCCCGACCCGGATCTCAGTCAATGGAGCATCTTCTCTTCTGGACTTGGTTATGACTAACTTCCCTGAAAATGTCTGCTGCTCTTCTTCTGCTCCAATCGGCTCATCTGATCATGTGCTTGTTAAAGTGGACATCTCTCTGACCATTCTCAGAGAGCCTCCTCAGCATCAACGAGTCTGGCATTTCACTCAGGCCAACTGGCACGGTCTTCAAGCAGCCATCAATCATATGGACTGGTCTGCCATCTCTACCGCCTCTGACCTCAACTCATCCTGGGAATTCTTCCAAAGGAAATTGCTCTCTCTCATGCACAGATTTATCCCATCTCGTCTTCAGTTGTCATACCCTTCCTCCCGTCCATGGTACACGGAATCTTGTGGTGAGGCGGTTGCCCAGAAACAACTTGCCTTCGTCTCCTGGAAAACAAATCCAACGGAAGGAAATCTCATTTCCTTTCACAAAGCCCGAAACAAGTGTGTGTCCACCCTCAGGAGAGCCAGGAAACAATATATCTCTGTTCTCAAGACCGAACTCTCTTATCTGTCTCCCTCTTCCAAATCCTGTTGGTGTCTGGTCAAATCTGTTTCTGGTGTTTGTTCCCCCTCCATCCCCTCCCTTACCTCAAACGGCTACACAGCTGACTCCGCACGTGAAAAAGCTGAATGCCTCAACTCTGTGTTTGCCTCTAAATCTTGTGTTCCAAACCCATCCCTCTCTGTACCCACCGTACCCAGTCGTACCCAGCTGCTCCTGGACTCTGTGGCCTTTCCTCCTGACAAGGTGGAAAAGTTTCTGTCAACCCTCGACTCTGATTCTGCAACTGGACCTGACGGCATCAGCCCACGGGTCCTAAAGTCCTGTTCTTCCGCTCTTTCACTCCCTCTCTCTGTTCTCTTCACCCTCTCTTTTGCTCAAGGTCATCTGCCATCTGCTTGGAAATCAGCCAACATCACCGCTTTACACAAAAAAGGTGCAAAAACAGATCCTAGCAACTACAGACCAATCAGCCTTCTCCCAATTATCAGCAAAGTCATGGAATCCATCATTGCTTCAGATATGAAATCTTTCCTCTTCTCCAATGGCTTGATCTCTGATCATCAATTTGGTGTCAGACCAGGTCACTCTACTCTGAACATGCTGCTTCTGCTTTCTCAACAATGGATGGAGGTCCTCAATGCCAAACAGGAAATTAGAGCCGTCTCCCTTGACATATCACGTGCCTTCGACATGGTCTGGCACCCTGCTCTGCTCACCAAACTCTCCTCCTTTTGTATCCATGGAAATCTCCACGCATGGCTGGCGGACTTCCTCTTTAGTCGTAGTCAACGTGTGGCCCTGAATGGGTTTCTCTCATCTCCTCTTCCTGTTCAGGCTGGAGTTCCCCAAGGCAGTGTTCTGGGCCCAGTGCTTTTTCTAGTCTTCATCAATGATCTCTCTGACTCTCTTGAAAATCCTCTCTATCTCTTTGCTGATGACTCCACTCTCTTCCGCTCCATTCCTCATCCCTCAGATCGGCAGTCTGCAGCCTCCTCTCTCTCTCTGCAGACCTGGACAAAATCACAGACTGGGCAAACAAGTGGAACATGTCTTTCAATCCTGACAAATCTCACACTCTTACGATGTCTCTCCAAAAAGACCGACTGGACAACCCTCCCATCCACTTTCTGAATAATCCTCTCCAAGAAGTTCTGTCACTCAAGCTTTTGGGTCTCACTATCTGCCATGATCTTTCCTGTGAAAACCACATTTCAAATCTGGCCTCCAAAGCCAGTCGCCGACTGGACATCCGCCGTCATACGAAGTCTTTCCTCGGCACACCTGAGCTCCTCACCACATATGTGGTGGCAATGATTGGGGGCACCCATATATCTCGCTCCTTCTCCCTTTGAATACTCAGTATTGGCCCGCTGTACCCTCCCAAGCCTCTTGAGGGCAGTCTAAGACCATACATGATAACCCCATTTGCCGCCAGAAGACCTCCCTAGAGATCTATCGCCCCTCAAGGTCGGTGCATTGGATTGTGTGTACCCTAGAAACGAAAATATTATGTCCTCCCTGTGGCCTTACCGCCCACTCAGGCTCCTCACTGTCTGGGCCACCTCTTTGATCCCAGTATGGGATGAGGGTAGGGGGACGTGGTGAGAACTATGTATAGGACCCACTGGACGGCTGGAACTCTATTGTTTTCAGTGTATGGCCTCGGGGCGCTTCCTTGTGCATTGTATGCATCGCGACTTGCTACTTGCTAATGTGGGTCGCGCTGCCGTGTACCGGGCGCCGCCGTATCGGTGCATAAACTGGAAAGATTCCGTGCATGTAACAGGCTCTTGTAATAAACACCATGTGGACAGTTCTGAGTGATTCCCGGGTCTCACTCCGGGACGGAGGGGGATCGGAGACGTGGGAAGCAGACTGCTGCTACCACACATACAAGGCTTTCATCCACAGCTCAATGGAATACTGCTCTCCCCTCTGGGCTGGTGCTCCTGCCTCACACCTAGCTCGTCTTCACGCTGTTGAAACCAAAGCGTTCAGAATCATTGGAATCTCCCGCGATGATGCTAACTCCGAGGGCCTTTCACTCACTCACGGCAGGCAGGTTGGTGGTCTTTCCGTCTTCTACCGACTCCTCTCCGGCCTTGCTCCCCCAGCTCTCTCTGGGCTCTGTCCCCCAAATATTCCTACAGGTCACACAAGATCTGCCTGCAACCCTCTTATGGTTAAACTGCCAAAATCAAGACTCTCTGCTCACCTTCACTCCTTCATTCCTCTTTTCTCCCACCTCTGGAACAAACTCCCTCACTCTCTTCAATCCCACTCCTCCCTCCAGGTCTTTAAAACAGCTGTTCACCACCATCTCTTATCTTCCCCCATCCAAATCCTTGATCTTTTACCCCCACTAATTTCACCTCAAATCCACTTTTTTGAAATACCAACTTTTTTCCTGGAAGTCCTTGGTGTCCTTGTGTTTCATATTTCTCCCACCCTTCCCTTCCCACGCCTCCTCCCCCCAAGCCCTCTCCCTCTCACACATCTCCCGATGTCCCTGCTCTCAAATGTTGTGTTTGTGTGCTTCCTCTTCTCTCCCCATCTTGTCTACTGCTCCCTCGTTTTATATATTTTGTTTGTCTGTTTGATTTGTTTGTGTGATAAATGTTAGCTCTTTCACGACCCTCGATTCTGTATACAAATGGGGAAAATTTTGACCAAGTTCGATCGACGCTAACCTTCGTTCTCACGCTGACAAACCGCACGCTCCATGGATGACATCATGCCCACGGTACGACGTTCTTCCACGGGTGGCAGATATCGTTAATTAAACGGAAATATTTTTTTTAAATGGATATCTCTTGACAGGGGTGTGCGTGTGTGTGTGTATCTGTCTGTGTGTGTGTGGGGGGGGGGGGGGGGGGCATAGGGAGGATGTGTTTGTGCCTGTGTGTGTGTGTGTTTGTGTCTGTGTGTGTGTGTGTGTGTGTGTGTGTGTGTGTGTGTGTGTGTGTGTGTGTGTGTATCAGGGTTGTATCCAAGGGGGTCGTGTCAAAGCATGTCCAATGAAAGTGGGATTGTATCAAAAGTGGGGTTGTATCAAAAGTGGGGTTGTATCAAAAGTGAGGTTGTATGAAAGTGGGAAGGCGGAGTAAAGCGTTCATCACTGCCAGCAGTTATAAAGTGGCAGTTCTAGTTTTATCTTCATATGTCCAATTTGGGAATTTGGAACAAGCATCCCTCCATTTCTTGTCCCCCCTTTCTGCATCCCTCCTCAGCCCCACATTCTCAATGGTTCCCCCTCACCTCAACCACTGAAACCTTCCCCTCACCCCGCCCCTTCACTCTGTCGCACAAAGCCTCCTCTGCCTCCACCCCAGTCCTCCACCCTCACAAACACCTCCTCCTTAACTATGTAGACCTCAAGCATCTGAGGTCTCCACTCCAACCTGACAGATCTCTCAATCCAGGTCATACCGATAAACCAGACATCATCTGTTTAACAGAATCCTTACTCCCACAGGACGTCCCTGACTCCATATTATCTCTCCCTGGGTATTATCTCCTCTCATTTGACAAGCCTGAACCCCGCCCTGGCGGTGGTGTTGCACTTTATATCAATAACTCAATGTCTCGCACCCCATGTCCTGCTATTACACCTCCCAACCCACAGGAGTACCTTTAACTGCAACTTCAACTCCGCTCCCACCTCTTGTTCATCTGTGTGTTGTGCCGTCCTCTTAACATTGATGTTTTCATCTTCATCTCTCTATCAGACAACATGGACCAACTTTTAAACACTCAACCCAACTCTATTTTCCTCATACATGGAGGTTTAAATTGTCACCACGCAAATTTTCTAGGTGGTGGTACCTCTCTCACGAGCATGGCACTCCAGCAAAGGACTTATGTGACTCCATGGGACTGATTCTGTCTGTGAACTTTCTAACCCGGATTTCTCCCAATGGCAAATCCTCTCTGCTGGACTTGATGATGACAAACTTCCCTGCAAATGTTTCCTGCTCTTTGTCTGCACTAATTGATTCATTTGATTATGTGCTTGTGACAGTTAACATCTCTCTGTCTATTCTTAGACAGCTGCCTCGATGCCTGCGAGTCTCGCATTTCACTCAAGGAGATTGACAGGGCCCACAAGCCGCCATCTCTCTTCAGGACTGGTCTCCCATATCTAACCACCCCTGATGTTAACTCAGCCTGGAAATTCTTCCACAGAAACCTGCATTGTCTCATGCACAGATTCATGCCACCTCATCTTAAATTATCCTGCTCATCTTCCTGCACATGGTACTCTGAATCCCGTGGTGAGGCTTTTTCTCTGAAACAACTTGCCTTCTCTTCCTGGAAAGCAAATCTGACCAAGGGCAATCTCAGATAATTTCACAAATACTTTGAAAAATGGTGTGTGTGTGTGTGTGTGTGTTCCCAGGAAAGCCAGAAAACAACATCTGCCCAAACTCGATTGAATTTTCAAACTTGTCTTCCTCCTCTAAAACCTGGTGGCACCTTGTTAAGTCTGTCTCCGGAGTATGCTCCCCTCCATCCCTTCCCTCTCTTCAAAATGCCACCACAACCGACTCTGCTCGTGAGAGGGCCGAATGCCTCATTGTGTGTTTGCTACAAAATCTTGAGTCCCCAACCTCTCTCCCCCTCTCTCTCCCCCCCCCCCTCTCCCCCCCTCTCTCCCCCCCTCTCTCCCTCCCTCTCTCTCTCTCTCTCTCTCTCTCTCTCTCTCTCTCTCTCTCTCTCTCTCTCTCTCTCTCTCTCTCTCTCTCTATACACCCTTCCCAGTCATGCCGAACTGCTCCTGGATGCTCTGTCTTTTGCACCTGAGAAGGTGGAAAAGATTCGGTCAACCATCGGCTCTGATGACAGCATCAGCTGACATGTCCTAGAAACCTGCTCTGCTGCTCTTGCACTTAGTCTTTCCGCTCTTTTCACCATATTTCTAGGTCAGGAGTCGGCTACCCAAATAAGAAAAGAGTAAAGGGGTTTTTCCAATTCGGTCAAAAATGCAATATTATCTCAGGAGCCGCAATGCATGAAACCCCCATTTTAAAAATGCAGTCACTGCTCACCTCCACTCATTTGTTCCTCTTTTTCCCCACCTGTGGAATCAACCTACACATCCTCTTCAATCTCATTCTTCCCCCCAGATCCTCAAGACAGCTGTTCACCATCATCTCAGATCGTCTCGAATCCAAAACCATGATCGTATCTACCTACGTTAACACCTCCCCCCCAATCAGCCCACTGCTAAGCACACCCTCCACCTTCCAAATTTCCAGTTCTCCCTCCTAAAAGTTTCCTTCTGTATCCATCACATCTGCCCTTTGCATCTTCCCATACCCCTCCTCCCCCCATTCCTCTCCACACCCATTGTATCCCAATGTTTCCCTCTAATTTGTCCTTCAACCCTGCTGTTGGTGCCACCCCCATCCCTCTCTCTCTGCTGTTCCTTTTGTTCTGTTGCATCTTGATCCATTCAGTGTTCTAGCACTTCCCCGAGCCTCGACCTTGCATACAAAAAACCTCCCAAATACCTTTGTTCCTCGTATTCTTCTCCAAAGAGGATGTTTTCTCTCACAGTCATGTGTAAAATCCATGCTTGTTGCGGAACGTATGCGATGGAACCATTCACAGACACTTTTCCACTCCCAAGCTCCATCTGCACGAGATGAATTAAAATACTTAACATACATGTCTGCTGTAGCAGAGCTAAATGATCAATTAAAATACTTAACAAACATGTCTGATGTATTAGAGCTAAATGATCAATTAAAATGCTTGACATACATACATGTCTGCTGTATCAGAGCTAAATGATCAATTAAAATACTTAACAAACATGTCTGCTGTATTAGAGCTAAATGATCAATTAAAATGCTTAACATACATGTCTGCTGTATGAGAGCTAAATGATCAATTAAAATGCTTAACATACATGTCTGCTGTATTAGAGCTAAATGATCAATTAAAATGCTTAACATACATGTCTGCTGGATGAGAGCTAAATAATCAATTAAAATCTTTAACATACATGTCTGCTGTATGAGAGCTAAATAATCAATGAAAATGCTTAACATACATGTCTGCTGTATTATAGCTAAATGCTCAATTAAAATGCTTAACATACATGTCTGCTGTATTAGAGCTAATTGATCAATTAAAATCTTTAACATACATGTCTGCTGTATGAGAGCTAAATAATCAATTAAAATGCTTGACATACATGTCTGCTGTAATAGAGCGAAATAATCAATTAAAATGCTCAACATTCATGTCTGCTGTATGAAAGCCAAATGATTAATTAAAATGCTTAACATACATGTCTGCTGTATTCGAGCTAAATGATCAATTAAAATGCTGAACATACACATCTGCTGTATTAGAGCAAAATGATCAATTAACATGCTTAACATACATGTCTGCTGTATGAAAGCTAAATTATCAATTTAAATGCTGAACTTACATGTCTGCTGTATTAGAGCTAAATGATCAATTAAAATGCTTAACATACATGTCTGCTATATGAAAGCTAAATGATAAATTAACATGCTTAACATACATGTCTGCTGTATTAGAGCTAGATGATCAATTAAAATGCTGAACATACATGTCTGCTGTATTAGAGCTAAATGATCAATTGAAATCTTTAACATACATGTCTGCTGTATTGGAGCTAAATAATCAATTAAATGCTTAACATACATGTCTGCTGTATGAGATCTAAATGATCAATTAAAATGCTTAACATACATGTCTGCTGTATGAAGGCTAAATGATCAATTAAGATCTTTAACACACATGTCTGCTGTATTAGAGCTAAATGATCAATTAAAATGCTCAACATACATGTCTGCTGTATTAGAGCTACATGATCAATTGTAATCTTTTCCATACATGTCTGCTGTATGAGAGCTGAATGATCAATTAAAATGCTGAACATACATGTCTGCTGTATTCGAGCTAAATGATCAATTAAAATGTTTAACATACATGTCTGCTGTATTAGAGCTAAATGATCAATTAAATGCTTAACATACTTGTTTGCTGTATGAAAGCTAAATGATCAATTAAAATCTTTAACATACATGTCTGCTGTGTGAAAGCTAAATGATCAATTAAAATGCTTAACATACATGTCTGCTGTATGAAGGCTAAATGATCAAGTAAAATGTTTAACATAATGTCTGCTGTATGAAAGTTAAATGATCTAATTAAAATGCTTAACATACATATCTGTAGTATGACAGCTAAATTATGAATTAAAATGCTTAACATACATGTCTGCTGCATGAAAGCTAAATGATCAATTAAAATGCTTAACATACATGTCTGCTGTATGAAGGCTAAATGATCAAGTAAAATGTTTAACATAATGTCTGCTGTATGAAAGCTAAATGATCTAAAATGCTTAACATACATATCTGTAGTATGACAGCTAAATTATGAATTAAAATGCTTAACATACATGTCTGCTGCATGAAAGCTAAATGATCCAATTACAATGCTTAACATACATGTCTGTAGAATGAGAGCTAAATGATCAATTAAAATGCTTAACATACATGTCTGCTGTATGAGAGCTAAATGATCCAATTAAAATGTTTAACATACATGTCTGTAGTATGAGAGCTAAATGATCAATTAAAATGCTTAACAAACATGTCTGCTGTATGAAAGCTAAATGATCAATTAAAATGCTTAACATACATGTCTGCTGTATGAAAGCTAAATGATCAATTAAAATTTCTCATGTTGAACTTTGGGAAGGATTGTAACTGATCGGCCTAGCTCAAGTCTACAACCCAGAGAGCACAATCTGCTGTGAGGTTAAGCAGACCAACATGCATTCAATAATACTTCAATTGGCTCGTTATATTGAGTGAAATGAATCTGAATCTGCCATTGAACGCAAGGTCTGAGCACCAATTTGTTTGTTTTCTGTACAAATATGCATTGCTGCAATTAGTCCGGTTCAGTGTCAATAAAAACACTTTCGTTCAAAATTTATGGAGATTAGCAAACCAGTGCATTTTTGGAAAGCTTGTGGCATCAGGAATCTGAAAATCAACGTTTACATTTTTGCAGATTCCTGCATAGCCGCCATTTTAAATTTTCAAAATGGCCACATTCAAATAAGAATTTCCAAATATCTCAGCTTGTAATTGACATAGAAACTTCATTCTAAATGCTAATCCTATGATTCCAGGCCCAAGGAATCCAAAGCCGATGTCAATTTAGTGATTATGAACACCAAAAAACCAAGAAAAGAAGAAGTTTGTGAAATTATGTTTGTATTTTCATGAAAAAATGCACTCAAATTGTTGGTAGTGACAACAGCATACGTATAGAGGTATTTCCTATCTCAGTTTGACACATCATTACACATCATCATCACTCTCAGTGTCATATTCAACATTACAGTCTGCATCATTTTCACATTCTGTGCCGCACAAGCATAGTTCTGTGCAAGGCACATTATTCCTTCTGCATGAACATCTCTGTGTAGAAGAGTTGGTTTTGCAGTGGCATCGGACCAACTTTATGATGGTTTGAGGGGAAGGAGGAACCTTTGTGGTGACTGGCAGTATTTGGCCACCAGACTCGGCTTTGTAACCACACACACTGGATGTGTTCCTCAAGTGCATCGAGTGTAGGAGGTAAGTTGTTGCTTTCAGCGAGGTGTTTACAAAACAAACACCATCTTAGATCAGGGATACTTGCAATGTGAATACCCTTGGGATAGTAGGTTGATCACACAAATTTGGCCAATACGTCTTTCACCTCCTGTCAGGTCACCTTCCTCCGGTAGTTTCATCAGTGCTCTGACTAAGTGCATTTCTGGGATCTGATTAAGTGCTGGGATGAATGATCCCGGTGTGTACCCCGATTTAGAATAGGTACACCGTATCCCTGCACATCGTAAGAGGCGACTCAGGGTTGGCGTCAGGAAGGGCATCCGTCCATAAAAACATTGCCTCAAACAAGGAACCATGATTGTCATGGGACCCGCAAGGCTATCCCCTGCTCTAGCGGGGAAAAATGGCCTTAAAACGATCATTCATTCATTCATTCGTCTCTCTCTAGTTTCCTCCTTTTGTGAGTCAGGTTTGTATGTATCGAAGACCAGGATGACTTCACTGAACTCTGCTGTCAGGTTCACGGGCCTGTCATTGAAACACTGTGCTAGATCATTGACTGTGCTGATTGTCCTTGATTTCTTTGTCATCTTCTGGACAAGCACCATTCCATCAACAATGGCGATCTTTTGATTTGAAGATGAGATGGAGATGATAACACAGGACCTCTGTCATCATCCTGCTCTTTGGCCGCATGAGCTTCTGTCTGTTCCTGGGTTTCATCTGGTTTTGCAAGCTTCTGAAGGCTGCGTATCAGCTTGGACTTGTCAGTGCATGGCAGCATTGAGCCGTCTAGTGCAAATAGTGCTCTCAGAGTCAATGTGAACTCATAGTTGCCACCTGCATTTTTCTGATCGATGTCCCTGGTCGACCTGGTGAGAACCATCAGCCGACCATAGAGATCTTTGGTCTCTTTTAAGGTCAACTGTCAGTGGGAACTTGAAAGCTTGTTTCACGGAACTTGAAAGTTTGTTTCTTGCTGCCAGACATGCACATCTTGTTGTTCTGCTTTTTGACTGGTGCACAGAGACTAACATCTCCATTTTTTTTTGTTTTGTTTTTGTATACAGAATCGAGGCTCGTGAAAGAGCCAACATTTATCACATAAAAAAATCGAACAGACACACAAATTATATAATAAGGGGAGCGGTAGACAAGATGTGGAGAGAAGGGGAAGCACACAAACACAACATTTGAGAGCAGGGACATCGGGAGATGTGTGGGAGGGAGAGGGCTTGGGGGGAGGAGGCGTCGGAAAGGGGGAGGGGGGTGGGAGAAGTAATAACACAAGGACACCGCAAGGACTTCCAGGAAAGAAGATGGCATTTCAAAATAGTGGATCTGGGGTGAAATTAGCGGGGGTAGAAAAGACCAAGGTTTTGGATGGGGAGAAGATAAGAGATGGTGGTGAACAGCTGTTTTAAAGACCTGGAGGGAGGAGTGGGATTGAAGAGAGTGAGGGAGTTTGTTTCAGAGGCGGGAGAAAAGAGCAATGAAGGAGTGAAGGTGAACAGAGAGTCTTGATTTTGGCAGTTTAACGATAAGAGGGTTGCAGGCAGATCTTGTGCGACCTGTAGGAATATTTGGGGGAGAGAGCCCAGAGAGAGCTGGGGGAACAAGGCCGGAGAGGAGTGGGTAGAAGACAAAGGCCACACACCTGCCTGCGGTGAGTAAGTGAAAGGCCCTCGGAGTTAGCTTCATCGCAGGAGATTCTTATGATTTTGAAAGCTTTGGTTTCAACAGCGTGAAGACGAGCTAGGTGTGAGGCAGGAGCACCAGCCCAGAGAGGAGAGCAGTATTCCATTGAGCTGCGGATGAAAGCCTTGTATGTGGTGAGGAGCTCAGGTGTGCCAAGGAAGGACTTCGCACGACGGAGGATGCCCAGTCGGCGACTGGCTTTGGAGGCCAGTTTTGAAATGTGGTTTTCCCAGGAAAGATCATGGCAGATAGTGAGACCCAAAAGCTTGAGTGACAGAACTTCTTGGAGAGGATTATTCAGAAAGTGGATGGGAGGGTTACCCAGTCGGTCTTTTCGGAGAGACATCGTAAAAGTGTGAGATTTGTCAGGATTGAAAGACATGTTCCACTATTTTGACCAGTTTGTGATTTTGTCCAGGTCTGCAGAGAGTGAGGAGGCTGCAGCCTGCCGATCTGAGGGATGAGGAATGGAGCGGCAGAGAGTGGGGTCATCAGCAGAGAGATAGAGAGGATTTACAAGAGAGTCAGAGAGATCATTGATGAAGACCAGAAAAAGCACAGGGCCCAGAACACTGCCTTGGGGAACTCCAGCCTGAACAGGAAGAGGAGATGAGAGAAACCCATTCAGGGCCACACGTTGACTATGACTAGAGAGGAAGTCTGCCAGCCATGCTTGGAGATTTCCATGGATACCATCAGAGGAGAGTTTGGTGAGCAGAGCGGGGTGCCAGACCGTATCGAAGGCACGTGATATGTCAAGGGAGACTGCTCTAATTTCCTGTTTCGCATTGAGGACCTCCATCCATTGTTGAGACAGCAGAAGCAGCATGTCCAGAGTCGAGTGACCTGGTCTGAAACCAAATTGATGATCAGAGATCAGGCCATTGGAGAAGAGGAAAGATTTCATATCCGAAGCATTGATGGATTCCATGACTTTGCTGATAATTGGGAGAAGGCTGATTGGTCTGTAGTTGCACGGATCTGTTTTTGCACATTTTTTGTGTGAAGCGGTGATGTTGGCTGATTTCCAAGCTGATGGCAGATGACCTTGAGCAAAAGAGAGGGTGAAGAGAACAGAGAGAGGGAGTGAAAGAGCGGAAGAACAGGATTTTATTGATACGTTCGATTGATACGTTCAGTGACATAATCTTCAGAAAGCCTCTGTCCAATGTCATCAATGGAACATACTCTTGTCGTACATATGCATGTGTAATGATGTGTCAAACTGAGATAGGAAATACCTCTATACGTATGCTGTTGTCAATACCAACAATTTGAGTGCATTTTTTCATGAAAATACAAACATAATTTCACAAACTTTTTCTTTTCTTGGTTTTTGGTGTTCATAATCACTAATTTGACATAAACTTTAGATCCCTTGGGCCTGGAAACATAGGATTAGCATTTAGAATAAAGTTTATAGCCGGCAACGCCGGTGTTGTGAATGAACGCGTACGTATTATGTTGAAAAGCCAGATTTTGCTGGATCCATTGAGAATGCTAAGCTTTGACGCACCAAATCGCTCAATGGAGGCCGCCATCTTGCGGATGCGGAAGTATGCATAACAAATTGAAAAAAGTTCAACAGGAGTTTGTTTTGCCCGTCTTTGTTTGATTCACAATCTTATGCACCTCTAATTTGTAATTAAAATACTTTAAGACCAACCTGGGCCCGCACGGGCCTGGTTATCTTCAACGAAAATCGTCACCAAACACCGGAACCAATGAGATTCGAGCATTTGAAAAAATATTTCAAAAACAAAATCGCTCCATGGAGGCCGCCATCTTGCGGATGCGGAAGTATGCATAAAAAAACTGCGAAAAAGTTCAATCGGAGTTTGTTTTACCCGTCTTTTTTGGATTCACATTATTATGCACCTCTAATTTGTAATTAATATACTTTAAGACCAACCTCGTTCCCCGGCCCGCATGGGCCCTGGTTATCTTCAATGAAAATCGTCACCAAACACCGGAACCAATGAGATTCGAGTATTTGAAAAAATATTCCAAAAAGGCTTATTACGGCGTTTCTGAGGCTGAAAACGGCGTCAAATATTCTAAAATTGACGAAGAATTATTTTTTAGAAATCTTGCGGCCGTAGGGAATAGTTTTTCATGGTGGGAAATATCCGAAGTTGAGACGGAATTCACCGAATTAATCAAGAAGGAAATTTTATAAATTTTAATCTCATCCAGAATGCAAATGGTGTCATTTTAAACTAGGTACGGTACCTACTACACCTACCTACGACCAACTACCTAACCTACTGATGCCATAGTGATGGGTAAAATAGTGGCAAGAGGTTTTGGCTTCGCCGGGTCATTGCGGCTTTGCAGTCGGGTACTTGTATGTCAATTACAAGCTGAGATATTCGGGAATTCTTATGTTATGGCGGCCATTTTGAAAATCAAAAAATGGCGTCTATGCAGGCATCTGCGCAAATGTAAACATTGATTTTCATATCCTGATGCTATAAGCTTCTCAAAAATGTGCTGGTTTGCTTATTTACATAAAATTTTGAACAAAAATACATCGTGAACCTGACTAAATCAGCATCAAAAGGGCTTCCATTCAACGAATCACGTGATCACATTCTGAGCATGAACAAAATGTCGATATTGTATGACGTCATTGACTGGTGCTCCTGATCCAGGTGAGCTTCGGGACCCGTGCTCCTATTTTTCATGAGGATGTTACTTCACCTCCTCGGTAATTTAACGTAAGCGTTGGTCACCTGGGTTTGTTGTGTGGTTGTGCTGTGCATTGGTTGTGGTGTGGTGTGGTGTGCTGTTGTGATTAAAAATAACTGGTTTATTTTGCTGCATTTCCACAAGGGTGTGAAAGGCCAAATTATGTGTGATGAGAAAAAAAGCAGTAGATATTACAAATTTGAGAAAACAAGTAAATATTATTTTATACATACACATACACATACCTGACCCAGTAATGATGCTATCAAAGAGCTCTTCCCACTGCCAACATTTCCGCACACTCCAAGAAGCTCTCCCTATTCAGAAACATTAAGTGAAAGAGGAAGCACTTTATTCTCAAACTTGTATAAGAATATAATATACTTAAGTAAATCTGATACAGGAGTAGGCCATTTGGCCCATCACATCTACACTATATTCTGACATTTTACACAATAATGGTACATTGGTACAACACATATGTATGTATGTGTGTATGTACATTTACATGGATGGGGAAATGGGTAGGATAACTGAAGACGACATGGGATAAGTCTGTGCCTGATGAGAGAGAGCAGGTTCCTGTGGAAGAATTCCCAGGATAAGTTAACATAATAAAGGGGCAGTAGATATGGAAGACCAGTCCTGAAGAGAGATGGCGGCTTGCAGTTCCTGCCAATGCGCTTGAGTGAAATGGCAGACCGAGGCCGCTCTGTGGGAATAGTCAGATAGATGTTGCCTCTCATAAACACATGATCAGATTCACCAAATTTTAGAGCAAAGAGCACGAGACATTTGCAGGGAATGTTGTCATCCGGGTTGGAACGTTCACAGATTGAGTCATTCCCAAGGAGCCACAGAATTTCTTTGCTGAAGTGTCATGGTCGGGGAGAGAGGTACGAACACCCAGCCCATTCCCACACCACATATAAGGGAAAGTGGAGCCTGGTGCTGGCTTAGCGGTTAGGGTGCTGGCTTGGGATTTGACGATCCTGGGTTCGAATCCCGGTCGATCGCTGAATTAACGCCAGGGGGTTGACTCAACCTGTCATCCCTCGGAGGTCGGCAAATTGAGTACCAGTTCACTGGTAATTCCCTGTGTGTCGCAAGAGGAGACTAACAGGGTTGGCGACTAACAGGGTTGGCGGCAGGAAGGGCATCCGGCTGTAAAACATTGCTTCAAAAATGGGACCAATGAGCCCAAAAAAGACCAACCCCTGCTCAGCGGGGGGAAATGAACTCGAAAGGCGGTTCATATAAGGGAAAGTGAGTTGGGTCGAAGTGGTTAAAGCTTGATCCATGTTGTTTCAGAGAGATGTAGATGTAGTTGTCACTGCTTGGTGGACGGCACAACACACCGACGAACAAGAGGTGGGAGCAGAAGGGAAGTCTGTGCCAAAGTACTCCTGGAGATTGGGATGTGTGAGATCAGGATGTGGACAGTGAGAATTTGATTTTTTGATGCAAAGTTCAGCTCTACCTCAGCGCTGGATTCAGACCTATCAAACCGGAGGAGACAATAGCCAGGGTGAGACACCAAAGGGGTCAGGGACATCCTGTGGGAGGAAGGATTCTGACAAACAGATGATGTCCGGTTTCTCAGAAGTGGCCTTGATTGAGAGATCTGTCAGCTTGGAGTGGATGCCTCGGTCTACACCATGAGGGAAAGGGGAGGAGGCGTTTGTTTGGGATGGGAGGAAAGCAGGTTTGGGATTGGAGGAAAGCTGGGGAGATGATCAGGGATGGGGGAAAGATGGGAGGAGCAGGATGAGTGATCAGGTGAGAGGGGAGGGACGGAGTGTTCATGTAGGATAGAACATTTCCTGTAACCAGGGACTGGTTCAAGTCGGGTTGTCCTGTTTTTATGTATGCCGTGAGTGGTGGTATAGTAGACATAGGAATTAGATAGGAAAGTGTAATTCCCATGTGTCCTCTCTGTAAAACCAGACAAGGCAGGTGGGAAGGTAAGGGGAGGGGTGGATTTGCACGTGTTCATCTGTGAGCCAATAAACCACCCTCGCGGCCTACGCTCTGAGCACAAGGAGTCTGGTGTGGCACTTACCATCCCAAGGACCCCGAGGGGGCGACACCATATTGGCTAAAAAGCGCATCGTTGCTTCGGGCAACACCCCGTGGATTCCTTTCCTGGTCCCCCAGCCCTTTGTGTGTGAGCGATTGAGTACTCGTGGTGCCTTAGGTTTCAATATACCTGTATTCGGTGTATTTATTTGGGATTCCTGAGTTGACTGGGTATATATTTATTTCATTTTCAATTTGCCTTTCATCCAGGATTCTTCATTTGTGTTATCTTGTGCTTTAATAAACCTGCTATTTCTTAGGAACTCGTCTGATTCTCGCCTTTCACACGCGCGGACCATTTTAGCCCATTTGGAAATCCCCATGGGAGACAAAATTGGATAAAAGCAAAAAACTTGTTGTGAGAGACCGGCGGACCGGTGGGATACAGATCTCGTCCAGGAGAAGGAATCACATTTCCCGCTCGAGGGTTTAATGTGATTCAGCCAATCACGAAAGCAACACGTTTCTTCCACACAGCGGGACCGCGTTCGCGACTCCGTCGACACGACAATATTAATGAAGTGCGGAATATGATTAACTTTGCTCCAATCAGGGGGTCAAGGTCCTTCATCATCGATGTCACGAGTCGTTTCATCACTCAAACCACATGATAAGGGATGGAATTGACAGAATGTTGACCAAAGTTTGCGATCCACCAAGGGAAGCATGAATAATTAATCGGACATTTTGGGTGTTGGCCTTTCATCAGAGGCAAGATGTGGTTAAAATGTATTTTATAGTCATTCATATCGGATAGCCGGCTTACCCTTTTCAGATACAAGTTCATGTTCTGCAATGTTGCCTTGTCTTTGTGCAGCATTGATGGACAAGTAGAAGTGCCTTGTAATCCATCTTGTTTTGCGGTTGTAGATACCGAGAGCAGAATGTTATTGGATGACCAGTAGAGTGCAGCATTTTGCATAGTTACTGCAAACTGGGAATCTTTTTGCATTGTCAGGTAGGATTGAGGTTCCTTCATCATCATTAGCCTCTGCAGCAGGTAACAAAACAAAATCGATGTGACTTGTAATGCTAAACTTATTCACAAAAAACGAAACTGCTCGAAAAGACGAGATTGGAACAATGGGAGTAGATGATAAATAAACTCAAAACTGTCAAAACTAGGGGTAAACTCAAAACACGTGACTTTTAACTGTTGCAACATTAAATCAAACATTCTCCCCTCAAATGTAAAGGAAAAACTAGATTTTCTGACCCACAACCGAGGATTGAACGAAACATACTCACCTTTTAACTCCCGAATCATTTTAGTCACGACAGACGTCATATTCCTCGACACCAATATTCCACATTCAGAATGCGTCTGTGCGTGCCGCAAAGCACTGGAGTGAATCCCATCTGTGTCAGTGAGTGAATCCCATCTGTGTCAGTGAATGAATCCTATCTGTGTCAGTGACGGAATCCCATCTGTGTCAGTGAGTGAATCCCATCTGTGTCAGTGAGTGAATCCCATCTGTGTCAGTGAATGAATCCTATCTGTGTCAGTGACGGAATCCCATCTGTGTCAGTGAGTGAATCCCATCTGTGTCGGTGAATGAATCCCATCTGTGTCAGTGAGTGAATCCTATCTGCGTCAGTGAGTGAATCCTGTCGTGAAATCGTATTCGTACTGAACCCGGGGTGATGCTCGCTGCTCGTTGACACCGCTAGGGGCGCGGCTATAAGACCCGCTGCTGCGGACGGTGCTCCGGGGACTTCTCCTGTGACATGTTACATCTGGTAGACTCGCTAACGGTACGCCAGCATAGAATATTAAGCTCGCTTGCATTGAATGTTATGAATGGTCCCATGTGATGCCAAATCTTATTCCTATTGCATTTCCTGTATTACAGAATGATGTCATGATCTAAATGGGATTAAACCACCAGTTGGACTAAAGTTGTGTGGACCTGATTGGTTTTCCACAACACTTAATCCCATTTAAGATCTACCGACATGGCGGGCAACAAGACGCTGGGGGTTGTAACATTCTGCGCCGACCCGCAAGCCCCGGATGGTGGATTGCAACTGAAGCACTGGCTCAGAACGTTGGAGCATCATTTCGCGGAGCCTGAGACCGAGCCGACGGCTGCCGCGAAGCTAGCAACGCTTCATTCAAAAATCGACTACAAGGTGTACAATTCCATCGCCCAATGCGCGACGTACGACCTCTCGATCGCGGAGCTCAAACGGTTGTACATAAAGGAAAAGAGCCCGGTGTATGCTCGATATTTGCTGCTAACGCGACGTCAGCAACCCAACGAGCCGATGGACCACTACACCCAGGAGCTCCGGCAGCTCTTGCTGGACAGCACCCGGGAGCCACGGACTCCCGTGCAGTCTCAGGATGATCTTCTTTTAGACGCCTATATTGCTGGGGTCTCCTCCCAGGAACTAAGGCTCAAGCTCCTGGAGAAGACCGACCTGACCTTCGCTACGGCACTCGAGCAAGGAAAGGTATACACCGAAGCGCGGTTGCAATCGAACACCTATGATCGCACGCGCCTCTTGGCGGGAACTTCGCTACACGCACGGCCAGAGAGTGCTACCGCCGAGGACGCGGACCTGCTCGCGGAACTCCGGGATGCTCCGGAGGAGGACCCAGTCCTGACGGCTGCCGCTACGGCCAGACCCAAGGCCGTACGCGGGGCCACCTGCTATTTCTGTGGGGGACCATGTCATCCCCGGCCCGTGTGTCCGGCTCGGGACGCAATATGCCATTTGTGCTCGCAAAAGGGGCATTACGCGAAAGTGTGCCGGAAAACCGCACGCGGCTCGCTGCCGCGCGCGACCTTGAATGGGCTCATTGCGGAGCCTACGAGCCGAGCCCGAAACCCGGCGCCTTACCCGGCTTCGAAGGGCAGGGCCCCTCTCTGCGGGCCCCTGGGTGCTCAGACGACCTTGGCGGGCGTCACCGGACAGCCACCACAGTCTCATCCTCAATCGGGCACGGCGTATGCGTCCTTGACCAGACTCCGGGCCACGCGAGGGGCTTTGGAGCCTCGCCAAGCCCCAGTGGTACGTTCTCGTCGTGTCGCTCATGAGCGAACGGTGGCCCTCACCCGGAAAAAGGCGATTTCGAATACTACAGAGGCCTTTTTCTGCCAAAAGTCTCAAAAGGCGTTTTCAAATACTACGGAGGCTTTTTCCCGTCAAAATTGTCAGATTTTGAATCGTGAAACACCGGAATGCATGGGAAAGCCCTCTGATGGCTTTAACGGATTCCCCATGGACAACGAATACTCCGGCCACGACCGCAAAACTGCTGCTGGCATAGGATCCACCCGCGAGGCTCGTCCGACCCACTCGGGGGGTTCAGTCCCACTCCCAGCAGGCTCGTCCGGCCTGGCTCAAGCCCTTATTCCCCTCATGGTCGAAGGCCATTGTGTTCGGGCCTTGGTGGATACAGGGTCTACGGATAGTTTTATCTACCAGCGACTAGTGCTCAGGCATGGTTGGCGGGTCTGGAGGTCTACGAGACGGATCTTCATGGCTTCCCAGGGGCTTCGACTCAGCACGAAGGGGGAGTGCCGATTGAAACTCGTGCTAAAGGGACGGGTTTTTCCTGATGTACACCTTATGGTTTTACCTGCTTTATGTGCTGATATTCTGTTAGGACACGATTTTCTTAAGCGGCATGGACGTCTGGAAATGGAGTTTGGTGGGCCTGACACGCTTGTTGTGGGGGGCGGACGCGCTTGCTGTGTGTGCCCTAGCGAAAATGGACATCCAGCCGCTTTCGCTGTTCCCCAATCTAACCTCCGACTGTACCCCTGTCGCGTTAAAATCACGGCGCTACTCTCGCGCAGACATGCAATTCATTGCGGACGAAACGGCTCAGCTCTTGAAAGACGGTATCATAGAACCTAGCCGGTCGCCGTGGTGAGCCCAGGTCTTGGTGGTGCGAAGCGAGGCCCACCGCAGACGCATGGTAATCGACTATTCCCAAATGATTAACCGCTTTACACAGCTGGATGCCTACCCCCTTCCGGGAATGGACGCGCTGGTGCAACAGGTGGCCCAGTATTCGGTCTACAGCACTCTCGATCTCCGTAGTGCGTACCATCAGATCCCTATCTCTAGGGCGGATCGTATCTATACCGCTTTTGAGTCGGGGCAGCGGTTGTACCAGTTTACTCGATTGCCTTTTGGGGTAACGAGCGGGGTCCCCTGTTTCCAGAGGGCCATGGATGACCTCATTGCGAGGGAGCACTTAACCGATGTTTTCGTCTACCTAGACAATCTTACGGTTTGTGGGTATGACCAAGGGCACCATGATGCTAATCTGAAGCGCTTCCTCGAGGTCGCGCAGAGGTATCACTTAACCATGAACGAGGATAAGTGCCAATACTCCCTACGCAAGATAGATCTTCTGGGGTACACCGTGACCCATGGCTCTGTCGCTCCGGATAAGGAGCGTCTGCGACCTTTGCTCGACATGGCCCCTCCCTGCGATCGGGCGTCCCTGAAGCGCGCGCTCGGGCTATTCGCCCATTACTCCAAATGGGTACAAAATTTCTCCGCGAAACTTCGCCCCCTCGTGGCCTGCGACACCTTCCCACTGTGTCCGGCCGCGTTGGCGGCCTTTGGAGGCCTTAAGGCCGACATCGCCCGTGCCGCCGTGGCGACGATAGACGAGAGCGGATCTTTCGTCCTCGAAAGTGATGCCTCGGATCAGGTCCGGTCTCCCAAGCCACCGGACGCCCGCCTCCCAAGGCGGGCGTCCGGTGGCGTTCTTTTCACGGACTCTTACCACCGCTGAGCGGAGACACTCGTCCGTCGAAAAGGAAGCGTATGCGATCGTCGAGTCTATTCGGCGATGGCGCCCGTACTTACTCGGGCGGTGCTTCCAAATCATCACGGACCAGCAAAGCGTTGCGTTCATGTACGACACCTTACACGCCCAGCGCATTAAGAATGAGAAAATCACTCGCTGGCGTATCGAACTCGCCGACTTCTGTTACACCATCAAATACCGCCCGGGGAAGGATAACCGGGCCGCCGATGCCTTATCAAGACCGACTAAATGCGCGGGTATCACCTCTTTGGAGGGCCTACGTGTGCTGCATGCCACTGCGGGCCATCCGGGCGAAACGCGTTTCGCTCATTTTGTGCGGCGTGGCAATCTCCCATACTCGATTGACGATATCCGCCATATCTGTCGCGACTGCGCTATATGCGCGGAAATCAAACCGCGTTTCTATAACCCACCCATGGGGACTCTGGTTAGGGCTACGAGGCCGTGGGAACGCTTGGCGATGGATTTCAAGGGCCAATTGCCGGTGTCGAGTAGCTCTCGCTATCTGCTCACTATCGTCGATGAGTACTCGCGATTCCCCTTCGCTTATACGTGCGTGGACATGACTGCTGCCACGGTGATGCGATGCTTACAGAACTTGTTCTCAATGTTCGGGTACCCGGCCTATGTACATACCGACCGGGGTGCGGTCTTCTTGTCTCAGGAGGTGCGCGGCTATCTGCTCCAAAATAACATTGCTTCTAGTTACACCACGCCGTACAGACCCCAGGCAAATGGGCAGATCGAACGCTTCAACGGGATTATCTGGAGGGCCGTCATGCTCAACCTCCGGACCCTCGGCCGGGGCCTCGATAAATGGGCTTGGTCGCTACCTGCGGCGTTGAACTCGATCAGGGCTCTCCTGTGTACGGCAACCAAACAAACTCCACACGAGTGACTTTTCCACCACCCCAGGAGCACGGGGTGTATACGGTCTTTACCCAGTTGGCTCGCTGGGCCCGGGCCGGCCTACCTTAAACGGGCGGCTCGCGCGAGCAAGTACGACCCCCTAGTGGACAAAGTGCAGATTCTCCAGGCTAATCCTGAGCATGCTCGTGTGATGACGGCTGATGGCCGTGAGACTACTGTCTCCGTACGTCATCTTGCCCCATGCGGGGTCGCCGACCCGAGTAGGGAATCGGACGAACCGATCGAACCCATCTATGAGACTATGGACTCTCCCGACGCTCCCATCGCCGAAAGTCTACCGACCCTCCCCTCACCGCGTCTACCCGGGCCCGACGGCTTGGCGGTACCCCCTTCGTCACCTGACCCTGGTGGCGCCTCTGACGCCGGGGACACTGGGATACGTCATGCCGTACCCGGGGAATTTCGGACACGTGCTGGCAGAGAAATTCACCGCCCGGACCGGTACGGTTGGGTCGCCTGATACCCTGTTCCGCACCCTGTTCGTGCTGACGCTCGCTCGCTTCTAGCCGCTCTGCCGTATAATTCTAACGGGGGGGAGAATGGAGTGAAATCGTATTCGGACTGAACCCGGGGTGATGCTCGCTGCTCGTTGACACCGCTAGGGGCGCGGCTATAAGACCCGCTGCTGCGGACGGTGCTCCGGGGACTTCTCCTGTGACATGTTACATCTGGTAGACTCGCTAACGGTACGCCAGCATAGAATATTAAGCTCGCTTGCATTGAATGTTATGAATGGTCCCATGTGATGCCAAATCTTATTCCTATTGCATTTCCTGTATGACAGAATGATGTCATGATCTAAATGGGATTAAACCACCAGTTGGACTAAAGTTGTGTGGACCTGATTGGTTTTCCACAACAAATCCCATCTGTGTCAGTGAGTGAATCCTATCTGCGTCAGTGAGTGAATCCCATCTGTGTCAGTGAGTGAATCCCATCTGTGTCAGTGAGTGAATCCCATCTGTGTCAGTGAGTGAATCCTATCTGCGTCAGTGAGTGAATCCCATCTGTGTCAGTGAGTGAATCCCATCTGTGTCAGTGAGTGAATCCGATCTGCGTCAGTGAGTGAATCCCATCTGTGTCAGTGAGTGAATCCTATCTGTGTCAGTGAGTGAATCCCATCTGTGTCAGTGAGTGAATCCCATCTGTGTCAGTGAGTGAATCCTATCTGTGTCAGTGAGTGAATCCCATCTGTCAGTGAGTGAATCCTATCTGTGTCAGTGAGTGAATCCCATCTGTGTCAGTGAGTGAATCCCATCTGTGTCAGTGAGTGAATCCTATCTGTGTCAGTGAGTGAATCCTATGTGTGTTAGTGAGAGAATCCTATCTGTGTCAGTGAGTGAATCCCATCTGTGTCAGTGAGTGAATCCTATCTGTGTCAGTGAGTGAATCCTATCTGTGTCAGTGAGTGAATCCCATCTGTGTCAGTGAATGAATCCCATCTGTGTCAGTGAGGGAACCCCATCTGTGTCAGTGAGGGAACCCCATCTGTGTCAGTGAGTGAATCCTATCTGTGTCAGTGAGTGAATCCTATCTGTGTCAGTGAGTGAATCCTATCTGCGTCAGTGAGTGAATCCCATCTGTGTCAGTGAGGGAACCCCATCTGTGTCAGTGAGTGAATCCCATCTGTGTCAGTGAGTGAATCCCATCTGTGTCAGTTAGTGAATCCAATCTGCCTCAGTGAGGTCTCAGATCTACGGTGATCGACACAGTGCATTCAGAAAGTATTCAGACCCCTTCACTTTTTTCACATTTTGTTATGTTGCAGCCTTTTGCTGAAATCGTTTAAATTCATTGTTTCCCTCATCAATCTACACTCAATATCCCATAATGACAAAGAGAAAACAGGATTTTAGAAAGTTTTGCAAATGTATTAAAAAGAAAAAAGTGAAATATCATATTGACTTAAGTATTCATACCCTTTGCTATGACACTTGAAATTTAGCTCAGGTCCCTCCCATTTCTCTTGATCATCTTTGAGATGTTTCTACACCTTGAATGGAGTCCACCTGTGGAAAATTCAATTGATTGGACATGATTTGGAAAGGCACACACCTGTCCATATAAAGTCTCACAGCTGACAACGCATATCAGAGCAAAACCAAGCCATGAGGTCGAAGGAACTGCCTGTGGAGCTCAGAGGCAGGATTGTGTCGAGGCACAGATCTGGGGAAGACTACAAAAACATCTCTGCTGCATTGAAGGTTCCCAAGAGCACAGTGGCCTCCATAATTCTTAATTGGAAGAAGTTTGGAACAACCAGGACTCTTCCTAGAGCTGGCCGCCCGGCCAAACTGAGCAATCGGGGGAGAAGGGCCTTGGTAATAGAGGTGACCAAGAACCCGATGGTCACTCTGGCTGAGCTCCAGAGATCCTGTGTGGAGATGGGGGAAACTTCCAGAAGGACAACCATCACTGCAACATTCCACCGATCTGGGCTTTATGGCAGAGTGGCCAGACGGAAGCGTCTCCTCACTGAAAGACACATGAAGGCGCTTGGAGTTTGCAAAAAGCACCTAAAGGACTCTCAGACTGTGAGAAACAAGATTCTGTGGGCTGACTAAACCAAGATTTAACTGTTTGGCTTTCCTCTGGCCACTCTGCCATAAAGACCAAATGGGAGGCACCTGAGCTAAATTTCAAGTGTCATAGCAAAGGGTATGAATACTTATGTAAATGTGATATTTCAGTTTTTTCTTTTGAATAAATATGCAAAACTTTCTAAAATCCTGTTTTCTCTTTGTCATTATGGGGTATTGAGTGTAGATTGATGGGGGAAAAAATGAATTTAAACGATTTCAGCACAAGGCTGCAACATAACAAAATGTGAAAAAAGTGAAGGGGTCTGAATACTTTCTGAATGCACTGTGTGTACCTCAGCAAGTGTGGTGTTATTAAATACTCTCTCCAGTTTTGTTTGGTAATCTGGTAATTGTTCAAAATTATCAAGTTTAATGTTTGATTCTCTTTTCTTTCTGCACTGACATCCAATTGTTTTGCAGTTGCACGTGTAATAATCCGGTGATTCTCCAACATTCGCTGTTCAACATGTTGAATGTTTCAGTGAAAGCTTTCGGTTGCATTTAAGAAAACCCAAGATCACTGAAGATCTTCAAAAGAAAGCTTACACCTTAATTCTTGCTCACACCTTAATTCTTGCTCACACCTTAATTCTTGCTCACACCTTAATTCTTGCTCACACCTTAATTCTTGCTCACACCTTAATTCTTGCTCACACCTTAATTCTTGCTCACACCTGAATTCTTGCTCACACCTTCATTCTTGCTCACACCTGAATTCTTGCGATTGAGATCCTCGATTCTGCCACTGCCCTGATTGTAAAAGGCAGCATTCCGATGGTGACTCGCATCACATTGAAAACAGCAGTGACGGTGAAGGCCTGGAGAGAGGGACAACAACCGATAGAACATCAAATAACAGTTTGCAGTTTGGGATCATTTGTGTTCATCAAAAATGTGAGAACTGCAGAGTGAAGGACCCAAAAATAACAACCAACTCGAGGTTTTAAAAAATGAAAAGACGAAGGAATATAAAATCGAATGTTTGTGGCTTTACGATGTTTGGGGTGTTGTGGGGGCTGGAAGGGTTTAGGAGTTGTGGTGAGGAGGGGGATTGAGCGCTTGGGGTTTGGACGGCAGAACGGGGTTGAAGCCTTTGGGTTGGGACGGTAAGGTTGAGGAATTGGAGTTTGGGAGTAGGGCTTGATGACTTGGGGGTTTGGAAGGAGGACTTGATGACTTGGGGGTTTGGAAGGAGGACTTGATGACTTGGGGTTTGGGAGTAGGGCTTGATGACTTGGGGTTTGGGAGTAGGGCTTGATGACTTGGGGTTTGGAAGGAGGACTTGATGACTTGGGGTTTGGGAGTAGGGCTTGATGACTTGGGGGTTTGGAAGGAGGACTTGATGACTTGGGGTTTGGGAGTAGGGCTTGATGACTTGGGGTTTGGGAGTAGGGCTTGATGACTTGGGGTTTGGAAGGAGGACTTGATGACTTGGGGTTTGGGAGGAGGACTTGATGACTTGGGGTTTGGGAGTAGGGCTTGATGACTTGGGGTTTGGGAGTAGGGCTTGATGACTTGGGGGTTTGGAAGGAGGAGTTGATGACTTGGGGTTTGGGAGGAGGACTTGATGACTTGGGGTTTGGGAGGAGGACTTGATGACTTGGGGTTTGGGAGGAGGACTTGATGACTTGGGGGTTTGGAAGGAGGACTTGATGACTTGGGGTTTGGGAGGAGGACTTGATGACTTGGGGGTTTGGAAGGAGGACTTGATGACTTGGGGTTTGGGAGGAGGACTTGATGACTTGGGGTTTGGGAGGAGGACTTGATGACTTGGGGTTTGGGAGGAGGACTTGATGACTTGGGGTTTGGGAGTAGGGCTTGATGACTTGGGGTTTGGGAGTAGGGCTTGATGACTTGGGGGTTTGGAAGGAGGAGTTGATGACTTGGGGTTTGGGAGGAGGACTTGATGACTTGGGGTTTGGGAGGAGGACTTGATGACTTGGGGTTTGGGCGGAGGACTTTGAGAAAGGGGTACTGCGGATGTGGTCACATTTTACACCCAATTTCCACAGGCCCCTGCCATTATGCTGCCAAAGGCCATTCCTGTTAAATTCCATAAATATTCCACTCTATTGGAAAGGAATTCCCTTGGAACAGCCCGGTGGAACGAAACCAGATTTTCTGCTCGTTTCTTATCAAATCTCTTTTTTGTTGTGGATCTCCTTGTCCATGTTGTTCTTCTCATATTATTGTGAAATTAAATGGACAGAACGTTGCGGGTTTCAGGTTTCAGCATCTTAATATTAAATTTATTATTAAATATCTTGTATCTTAATATTAAATTATTAATATTAAGATATAAGAATATCTAGACAAATTAAATATCTTAATATTAATTTAGCCTGACGAACGGGATTATGCATCCACAAATCCCGATTGTCAAAAGCAACCTGAATATCCAGGTGACATAACGTTATTTCCTGTCGTCTTTGAAGACCTTTGGCCTCGCCGAAGCACAAGGAATCAGCCGAGTGGTTTATTCTTCCCCACGGGCGGATCACCGGTTATAATTTATACCATTCATAAACTATAGATGGGTACAGTCCTCAAGTCACGGGAATTTGAGGCCCGCAAGAATAATTCCACTTATTATAAACTACACACAGATATTTACAAACATTCCAGACATGGCTGCTTTGCTGATTCACATGTGTATGCAATTGGCAAAGGCCAACATACACCATTTTGTGCCGTATTCCAGTAGAGCATGTATTTCCCTGTTATTTTATAGTCTTACATTCTGCTTGTGTGCGGAGAGAAAAGATTCAACACTGAAGACAATATTTGGGACCCACAATGGAGAACCTTTGCTCAGCCATTTTTTCCTTGTCGCAAACTTTATTGAAGTTGCTGTATCATTCATTTTTTGGAAGCAGGGATAACCTAAGCTTCGGTGAGCAGAAGAATCCCCAGGAATGTATAAAGAAGAATTCCCTCAGGTGTGCATCTGATTGAAGCCAAAATTAGCCGTTTGGAGGCCCAGCGGATACAAACAGGCATGCGTAGACCGGCAAATCTCCCCAGGTGCTGGAGAAGCAATGCCATGGTAAAAGTCACCTGCAGAATGTGCCCTTCCCTCAGGAAGGATAAAAAAACAAAAAACAAACAAAAGGGAAGCGGTAAAAAAACACACATGATCGCTGGCCAAGACAGGTGACAGATAGAAGATTATTGTTCAGCTCGAGTCTTGTTCTACGCACTCGAGTCCCAGTCCCAGAAGGAGATCTGGAGTTTCCAAGATAGATTGCACTGGAGCAGATTTCCAAGATAGAACCATTCGCCACAGCGGGAGATCACAACAAGAAGACAGACGGATCTAAAAGCATTCCTCATCATTCTTTTCTAGGTCCAGGTCCCCATTTCCCCCACAATGGAGAGCACGTTCCCTGCCCCATTTCCCCCACAATGGAGAGCACTTTCCCTGCCCCATTTCCCCCACAATGGAGAGCACTTTCCCTGCCTCATTTCCCTTACAATGGAGAGCACGTTCCCTGCCCCATTTCCCCCACAATGGAGAGCACGTTCCCTGCCACATTTCCCCCACAATGGAGAGCACTTTCCCTGCCCCATTTCCCCCACAATGGAGAGCACTTTCCCTGCCCCATTTCCCCCACAATGGAGAGCACTTTCCCTGCCCCATTTCCCCCCCCCAAACAAATCCATTTACTTCTTGCAGTAGCGGTGTTGAGGAGAGGGGCAGATTATCAAGGGGTGCCGCGCTTCCTTGACACTGATATTTCCTCTCTCAGGTGAGAAAACAGACAGTATCTCCAGCTATCCATTAGGAAACCAATATGGAGGCAAAACCTTGCATCCTGTCAGTGTAGTTCCCAAATGGTCAGCACAAAAGACATGGACTGGAGATGTGGTGATGCACTTATAAAATCAATCAACCAGGCAAATCTTGTATCTAACCTCTATTGCATTATTCAATGTTTGTAACGATACCGTATCATCTTCTTCTTCATATATAAAGCTGAGTTCATGTCTGTGGGTGGGTCATAAGCACCGCCCATTCTGCAGGCCACGCCTTCTCTCCTCTCAACAAATGTCACAAGCACCGCCCATTCTACAGGCCACGCCTTCCCTCTTCTCCTCAAACGTCACAAGCACTTCCCTTTAGCCAGGCCACGCCTTCCCTCCTCTCCCCAAACATCACAAGCACTTCCCTTTCGCCAGGCCATGCCTTCCCTCCTTTCCCCAAACGTCACAAGTACTTCCCTTTAGCCAGGCCACGCCTTCCCTCCTCTCCCCAAACGTCACAAGCACTTCACTTTAGCCAGGCCACACCTTCCCTCCTCTCCCCAAACGTCACAAGCACTTCCCTTTAGCCAGGCCATGCCTTCCCTCCTCTCCCCAAACATCACAGGGACTTCCCTTTATCCGGGCCACGCCTTCCCTCCTCTCCCCAAACGTCACAAGCACTTCCCTTTAGTCAGGCCACGCCTTTCTCTCGAACGACCCAGAAACCCAACCACCAGTCTCCACGCAAAGCCACTTCACATTTTGGAACATCAAGTTGTTCATTTTGTACAAAGCCTGGTGTTAGCTTAGCGGTTAGGGTGCAGCTTGGGATCCTAGGATCATGGGTTCAAATCCCGGTCGATCGCTGAATTAACGCCAGGTGCCTTGACTCAGCCCGCCATCCTTCCGAGGTCGGCAAATTGAGTACCAGTTCAATGGTAATTCCCTGTGTGTCGCAAGAGGCGAATAACAGGGTTGGCGACCAACGGGGTTGGCGACCAACGGGGTTGGCGACCAACGGGGTTGGCGACCAACGGGGTTGGCGACCAACGGGGTTGGCGACCAACGGGGTTGGCGACCAACGGGGTTGGCGACCAACGGGGTTGGCGACCAACGGGGTTGGCGACCAACAGTGTTGGCGACCAACAGGGTTGGCGACCAACAGGGTTGGCGACCAACAGGGTTGGCGACCAACAGGTTTGGCGACCAACAGGGTTGGCGACCAACAGGGTTGGCGACCAACAGGGTTGGCGACCAACAGGGTTGGCGACCAACAGGGTTGGCGACCAACAGGGTTGGCGACCAACAGGGTTGGCGACCAACAGGGTTGGCGACCAACAGGGTTGGCGACCAACAGGGTTGGCGACCAACAGGGTTGGCGACCAACAGTGTTGGCGACCAACAGTGTTGGCGACCAACAGGGTTGGCGACCAACAGGGTTGGCGACCAACAGGGTTGGCGACCAACAGGGTTGGCGACTAACAGGGTGGGCGACTAACAGGGTGGGCGACTAACAGGGTTGGTGGCAGGAAGGGCATCCGGCCGTAAAACATTGCTTCAAAAAGGGGACAATTGTGCCCGAAAAAGGCCAACCTCTGCTCTGCGGGGTAAAATGGCCTCTAAAGGTGTCTGCTGGACACAGGGACGAGTCGCTTATAACTCGATCTTTGCTCACTAGAATTTGCGAAACATTGCAATGACTGTTACAAGCAAAATGATATTTATGTTTACCTCCGTGTGAGGTATGTAAAAATAACGTCGCTGCACATGCGAAAGAAAACCACGGTGAACATACAGGAATGTACAAGGATGGCTGCTGTTCCCTGTGCTTCGGTAATTGGATAACATCTTCTGAGTAATCCTCAGTGTGCAGATCAATACCATAAAAGCTGGTTAATAGTATGGCTAGCACCAGTATGGCACCTCAATACCATGAAAGCCGATTAATAGTGTTGCGGATCCCGTGTTTGTCGACGTACCAAGGGGAGTTTATTACCCTGCTCCTCCTCAAACCCCGGGTCCACTGAGGCCGCCGACCATGACTAAGCTCGTGATTGACGATTGCTAAGCAATTCCGATCGCCATCCTCCCAGCCACGTGCCGAAGAGTTTGTTGGTCAAATAATCCCAAATACCTTCAAGACACGCGACTGAAGAAAACGGGAATCGAACCCTCACTTCCCACACTTTATTGCATGCCGAGTGGATTTGCACGGTGTAGAAAGCGGCATTACCTGACGTGATTTACGGACCTGATTCAAGCCAAATTCGGTCTCGGATGATGCTAGGCCAATGGAGAAAAGACGTACCCGAACAGGTTTGAAAGTAACAACAAAATGTACAGCCTTTTATTTAGAAGGCACAGAGAAAAAGACGAAGATGCAACCTTACCAATTCATTACCTATAATAAACCCCACAGGCACCTTCACACAATCACACACACAGGGGAATGACACACGGGTTATTCTCGTGCTGATGTGCGTGCTGGGATTGACTCGATGGTGGCCACTTGGTCTGGTGTGTGCAGCGCACAGCTCGATCCTCGATCCGGACGTGCAGCCTGGATTAGGTACGGTCCGAAGGATGAACCACCGCCTCGAAGTCAGCACGGACGAACTTCAGCACAGGTTGGACAAGCTGCAACGCAGGCAGGGCTAGATTCAGCGCAGGTGGGACGACCAGCTTCAAGATGAGTGGTGGGAGGGCCAACGCTTGCAGGTCAGCCGGATCACAGCGAGAGATCGGCGAAGAGCGATGGGTGTCGGGCATCGACGCAAAAAGCAAGAGGGGCAAGAGGGGCAACAGGGCGATGGGCGGGGGTTTTTATCTGACCCCAAAAGCTTCCAGAATGTTCCAAAGCCTCCCATTGGCTGAGGTTGGTCACGTGCTGGCTTTCAATCCTTCCTCCTCCGAGGAAGGTTTCAGTCCTCCTTCCCTCTTTCATTTGGGGAGGTTTCACAACCCATTGGTCGCTTGCTGGTGACGTGTCCCTGACCCCTCATTGGTCACGTGGGCTTCGCATTTGGCCACGCCCTCCCTTACTTCAAAATGGCGTCCCTCCACCACACAGAGGTTTGAAATCCTGCCTAAATCAACGCATATTGGTGTGTATTATTACACAATGGAAAGGGGCTAATCTTTACATTCAATAAGAAATAACTAACTACTGCAGGCTACATATTGTCGTGCAATTAACATTAACATAACAATTAACATCCGGAGGAGGTTATATTAGGGCGGAAGGTCAGATTACAGGAATGAGAGGGACAGCATAGAAAGACAGGCACTTAGACACACTCTTATATTAACCCCAACAGACGACAGATAAACGGGACAAAAACTGACTCACACGGGGATTGATGGCAAGGAAAGGCAGAGTCGATGGCTCCAGGTGCACCTGGGCTCAGGGCAGAATCGACCCGGTCCGGTCCGGTCCAAAGATGCGGGGAGGTCGCAGCGCTCGGATGTGGTGATTGTCTTCTCAAGCTGGGGGCGCATCTCTCGTCACATCCGGTAAGTCGCTGCGTATATCCGGCGGGGAGTGACACGCCCTCGGCTCGTTAGCTCCGCCCCAGATGGAATCGGTCCGCCCTTCTTATTGGGTGCGGGGAGGGTTACCAGGCTCCGCCCTTGACGAGGAGCTGACAGGGAGCCCCTTCGTGGTAACCCCGTCGGAGCGCATGGTCATGGCGGCTAACCGAGCCGGTGTGAGGACGCACACTCCCCCCGCGCCGTGCCGTTGTTGTAGTTGTTGTTGTAGTTGTTGTTGTAGTTGTTGTTGTTGTAGTTGTTGTTTGGGGAAGAAGATGGGAGGAGGTAAGGGAAGGTCCTAAACTCACTACTGGTGCCATATAATCACATTCTGGTGCAACGAAGAGTCAGAATTAATGGAAACGAGTCCTTAACTGACATAGACTAAGAATAACTAGCAAGATGTCCGAAAGTTGTCTACGTGAGATGCGGTGGACCTGGGCACGACATTTAATGGGGGAAAAAGGGGAAGGTCGGTTCTACAGAGTGTTATTTACAGGCAATGGGACTAGGGAATGGGGGATTGGGGATAGTTGGGGAATATTGGGGAAATAGGGGAATATTTACAAGCGGATATGGAGGCCAAATGCCATATTCGCAACATTGCACCCTTCTCTACCCTCGGGGCGTCCCGACCCGATAAATTTTTACCTACTTTAGTGTGGCACGCAGATGTAGTTCCCTCTACTATTAACTCTACCCTGAGTGCGACAGTTTTACAGATATTCACAAATGAGTAAATATGTCCCCCTGCGACGTTGCACCCTTCTCCTCACAGAAACACACCCACAGGATAACCGAATCCGGAAAGAATTCGCAAACTAAACATACAGCCGGTAGGGAGCATTATTTACACAAGACTACGCTGATATTTACACTACGATCCAGGACCTGTTTTTGGAGGAACACATGCAGATGTTATGCATAGAGAGAGCACGCATGCCAGCATCGATACACCAACCCACGAGTGCTCTGTGGCCTACGGCCTTTAATAACGTGCAGAGCACCCTTTCCCAGCACGAAAAGCACCACCCCATAACACAGTCAGCACCATCCGGTGCACCAATAAAGTGTTTATGAATCACCGGTGGTGTCACAGCCGGCCGATGTTCTGCCGCTGGTCTTGCCTTCGTGTGGTGCACTTGGCCCTCTTACTTCTTTCAAAAATAAAGAAAGGCGCCAACCGCGTCCATTTCTCTATTGTGGCCGTCAGGGGGCCAACTGTTAGTGGTTCACCTTGTATGGCATAGGTGCCACGTTGACCCATAGGTCCATCCATGGGTGGTGCTTGGCCGCAAAAGAACTGCGGTCCATTGTGGGCGGCCACAACCATTGCGGTCCATATGGTGTATCGATCCAGGCAGCAAGCAGCAAAAGTGCAGGCCCACAACTGCGTAGCCAGCACCTCTCTCTCCTCTCTCTCTACCCCAAAGCCAGATCCTCGGAGGTGGGAGACAAAAGAAGAAGACAAGTGAGTAAGGTGGTAAGGGCGCAAAAGTGCACGCAATTTAAGGTAATGCACACTGGGGGCACATGGGAACCAGGTGAGACAGGTACGTTCCTACCGTACGCTCCCCCCCCCACCACCAGGTAACCTACATGGCCCCTCCCTTACCCCTTACTGTATCCACAAAACACAACACTACCCATAAACATCTACTTTACAAATCAACAAACATCCCTACTGTCTTCCCCGTTCCTCCCATAAACCAAATTCGTCTTCTCTCCCTCCTAACCAATCAAATTTGCCATTTTCAACTCAACATCATAATTTGCCATCACCAATTCATCATCAGTCCCTCCTAAGGAGGGAGAGATGGAATCACCCCAATGTCTCATCCACGTCGTGATGCGTCTCACAAATCCAACAGCAGTCCTTACTTCCTGCAACACAAAACAAAGAAAACACAGGTGTGGAGTCATCATCATCACCTCTGGTAAGTGGCTGCGTATGGTGCGACAGGTTCATCAATCCTAAGTATTTCCTAAATGACTAACAACTTTACACTACCCGGGGTCTTTCTCCGGCCAAACCATTGGCCCTTTTACACTATGGGTTCTAAAAACCAATTCCCATTGGCCAAACTGTGGTGCTTTTCAATTTGGGGTCTCACTCCCCCGATTCATCTCCCGGTGCCCTCGCACAATTTCCGGGCTGTGGCGTGTACCTCTCCCAGTGGGTCTACCCACCTGCACACCTCCACCACTGCAGTTGCCTCCGAGCTTACCTGCTCCCTGCCCTAACCTAACTACCTGGGGAAGGCCCTCTGGCGCTCTCCCCACTCGGTGCCCTCTCTGGCACTGGGCTACCCGGGTCCGTCCTCCGGATCCTCGGGCCCCATCCACAACTCTACCGGCTCCCAGAGCCCACCTGCGGCCTCACCTGGCCGACATCCTCACAGTGGTGGAGTGCCCAACCAACTACACACACTAACAGGCTACACGCCCAGCCATTTCCACGACACTAATGCACCCATCCACAATACCATTCTGTCACCCGCACCACAGATGCCAATATCCAACCACAATTTACCTATACCCTCTACCTAACACTTACACTACCCGCCCCGGGTATTCGTGAAAGGGGTCCACTCTTCCCCCATCCACACCTTCGCACCATGCACACCACTCCGTACCACTTACTCCAACTCTCTCCACACACCTGTACTTGCACACCTGTGCTCTCACACCTGGTGCCACCTGCACCCTTCTCTCCCCAAGCGCATTCGCGCTGATCCACACACTCACTACTCACACACTGCTCCACACACCTGTCCAGTTGCACACCTGTGCAATCACTCCTGTTCAATTCTCACACAGCATCATCTCATCTAACTACTCCCCTCTGAAACTTGCGCTTCCCAGTCGTCCCTTTAAACTATTGCGCTCCCTCGTCATTATCATCCACACTAATCTACCTGCGTCCCCACTACAGGTATCAGTCGCTAACTAAACTTAACGTTACCTAATGTCATCTTCTAGGGCCCTATCAATATAACCTAACCCACCCGGGCTAGTTTTCACTGCCATACACCCCTTAAGCTATTGCTCCTTTGCCCCCCATATGGGAAGGGCGGCAGGGATGCCAGCCTTACCCACCGGGCCCATCGCTCACTACCAATTTTGCACATCAAATTTCAACAAATTAAAAATTTGGCCAATCACTACCCATCATCTGCCAATCACTACTGCCAATCCCTTGCCAATCATCAAATTTTGTTTTTCTCTAATTTTGGGTCCAAAACACTAACCTCATCACCCAGTCTACTCACTAATGCCTCTCAGTGCGCCAATCCCTGTCCAAAGCCCGGCTTCGTAAAGCCAAGCCATGGATGCGGGTTGTTCTGTGCCAGCGGCTGGATGCGTCCGGCACTCGGTGCAGGGACGGGGGCTTACCCGGGCCGAGATCCCACGCACCATCTCGGCGTGGAGCCATCCAATGTCCCGATCTCGACCTGCCGGACTGCCTCAACAAAAAGTGGTCGCCATGACGACCCTTTCTATCGGGCTGCCCGCTCCGCCTAGTGGAGCACGGACGCGGCCGTTCAAAGCGAGGCCCAGCACGCACCGAGGGCCCGATTCGGCTAAAAGTCGACCTAACCTCTAACCCGTGTAACGTCGATGCTTCACCTGCATGCTTACACCCCGCAGCCCGTTCCTTGCTCACACATCCACCCGTCTCCATGCTCCTCGTACCTTTCCTTACACACCTCGGTACTCTCATTCCACTCACAGCCTTGGTCACACACCTGACCACCGAACACCTTGGCACACATTCGTCACCCGCACACCTCACCAACACACCTCTTCGCGCCCCCTCCTCTGTCACCTCCTCTGTGACAATCACAGGTGTGCTCTCATTCGCACACCCAACCACGTGCCTCACCACCAACTCCAGCGTGCATTCCCACTCACGCTCTACCATTCCAGGTGTGCTTCCTTTCTCACCTGTCACCACCAACTCACGCTCCGTGTCACTCTCACTACTCTCACCTCCATTCTTGACAGCGCACTCACCCTGACTCTTGACAGCGCACTCTTTCCTCATGCACCTGTCCGTCACACACCTTTCTCGCGCACACTCTCCCGTTACACCCTCTGTAACACTCACCACAGGTGTGCATTCTTCCGTTACATCCTCCGTAACACTCCTCACTCCGCGCTTCCATGTGCTCCCTCGCACACGCGCTACGACCGACTCACTCTCACCAGCACCCTCACTCCTTGGCACGCACTTTTTCCTCACACACCCCAGAGTCTGACTTTCTCGCACACCTCCTTTTTCGCACACCAGACCTGTCGCACACTTCACCAGCGGCCTCTCACGAACACCCGGGTCCATCTCGACCCCCAAGCTTCTTAAATCCCCTGGCGCATCATACGCACGACCATATTGGTCACCACTTACACCGGGTCCTCTTCCTCTTCGCTTCTCCTCCATCACCTGCGAATCCCTCATCCGGTTAATGAGCACATCATCACGATCCAAACACAGACTTTGGACCAATTCTTTTATCTCCTCCTTTATCTCTTTGTTATCCCCTCTCCGTCGCTTCTTAATTTCGCTCACCCCTTCTTCCACTTCTTCTAATTGCTGCTTCACCTCTTTTATTCCCCGGTACGTCTCCTCAAGCTCGTCCTCCAAGGCTACCTTGACCGTTTCCATGTGCGTCCTCACCTGCCGGTCCTTCGTCTCCATTACCTCTATCACCTCGTCCAGCCTCGTTGTCAGTCCCTCACGTACCATCTGACATTCCCTCTTCGTCGCTACCAAGTCATCTTTTAGTTCTTTCTGTGTCGCCTTTAACCCTTCTATTACCGCTGTGTTCTTCTTTACCTGTTCCCCCAACTCCTTTTGTCCCACTGTCAGTTGTTCTACTCCCAGCGTCAACTCCTCTATACCCCCTTGCAATTTTACCGTCCCCTTTCTCACCTCCTTCTCCATGCGCTCCTTACAGTGCCTCACCTCCTCGCGCACTCCTCCGACCTCCTCACTCACTCCTCTTCTGATCTCCTCTCCCATCACTTGCATCTCCTGTCCAGCTGCCACCCTCATCTGCTCCATTTCCTCCCTGTGAGCATCCAGTTTGGTTTCTACCCCCATTCTGACCCCCTCTATCTGCTGCCCCATTTGGTTAACTTCCCTTTCCGCTTGGTCCCTCATGTCCCTCAATTTGCCTTCCATCCTGTTTTCTAACCCCTCTAACCCATTTTTCACTCCCTCTATCTGATTCTCCTGGGCAGCCATTCTATTTTCTACCCCCTCTAACCCCTTTTGCATCCCTTCCATTTGATTCTCTTGAGCGGCCATTCTGTTTTCTACCCCCATTAACCCATTTCTCACCTCTTTTATCCCGTTGTCTAACCCCTCAAAATTATTGTCTAACTTCCCAAATTTCTTGTCTAACTCCTCAAAATTATTGTCTAACTTCCCAAATTTCTTGTCTAATCCCTTAAAATTATTGTCTAACCCCTCACTGGTACCCCTCGCTTCGTCCCTCATTACCCCCATTTGGTTTCCCATTACCCCCAATTGCTCACTCTGAGCATCCATCCGGTTCCCCATTACCCCCATTTGGTCTCCCATTCGTTCCATAAGGGCCCTCATTTGCAGGAGGAAAAGGTTCGAATCCACCAGGGGCGCTGCCACGGTCGCGGGCGTGGACGCCGTGGCCACCTCGTGCGTGACAACGCTATTTTGCGACCCTGCCGCCCTCACTGCTTCGCTCTCCTCGCGTCCCTCAATTTGGTCCTGGACCGACCCTGCCTCACTCTCCACTACCGGACCCCAGCCGACTTGGTCTGCCATAGCGCGACTTTCAAAATTCGGGTTTTTATTTTCGTAAAACAAATTCAAATTTCGGCCGCTCCAAATTTTGACCAAATTTTTTTTTTTTTTTCCTCTATTCGTTTTTTTTTAAAAATTTGGTCGGGCCTCGAATCCCACTCCCAGACACCAATTGTTACAGACGCGGTTGTGGATGTTAGTTTACCGAGCGGTTTGGTATGACCACGTCTGCACAAGTTACCCGATTATACTCGAACGTTGCCGAGTCGCGCTACGCTAGATCAATGAAGGAAAAGGACACAACGGCTGGATTAAAATGACACGACACCAAGGGTTCAGTTCTCAAGACCTCCGGAGGAGGTTATATTAGGGCGGAAGGTCAGATTACAGGAATGAGAGGGACAGCATAGAAAGACAGGCACTTAGACACACTCTTATATTAACCCCAACAGACGACAGATAAACGGGACAAAAACTGACTCACACGGGGATTGATGGCAAGGAAAGGCAGAGTCGATGGCTCCAGGTGCACCTGGGCTCAGGGCAGAATCGACCCGGTCCGGTCCGGTCCAAAGATGCGGGGAGGTCGCAGCGCTCGGATGTGGTGATTGTCTTCTCAAGCTGGGGGCGCATCTCTCGTCACATCCGGTAAGTCGCTGCGTATATCCGGCGGGGAGTGACACGCCCTCGGCTCGTTAGCTCCGCCCCAGATGGAATCGGTCCGCCCTTCTTATTGGGTGCGGGGAGGGTTACCAGGCTCCGCCCTTGACGAGGAGCTGACAGGGAGCCCCTTCGTGGTAACCCCGTCGGAGCGCATGGTCATGGCGGCTAACCGAGCCGGTGTGAGGACGCACACTCCCCCCGCGCCGCGCCGTTGTTGTAGTTGTTGTTGTAGTTGTTGTTTGGGGAAGAAGATGGGAGGAGGTAAGGGAAGGTCCTAAACTCACTACTGGTGCCATATAATCACATTCTGGTGCAACGAAGTCAGAATTAATGGAAACGAGTCCTTAACTGACATAGACTAAGAATAACTAGCAAGATGTCCGAAAGTTGTCTACGTGAGATGCGGTGGACCTGGGCACGACATTTAATGGGGGAAAAAGGGGAAGGTCGGTTCTACAGAGTGTTATTTACAGGCAATGGGACTAGGGAATGGGGGATTGGGGATAGTTGGGGAATATTGGGGAAATAGGGGAATATTTACAAGCGGATATGGAGGCCAAATGCCATATTCGCAACAATATATATATATATATATATATATATATATATATATATATATATATATCTATATTATAATAGCCGTAGATGATTCTGTCTGTCTGTCTGTCTATCTGTTGGGTGTCTGTCCGGGGTGTGGCTTACTCGGTTTGCAGAGTAGCTCCACCCATAGCTCCACCCATTCTGGGAGTGGCTATAAACAAATATCCACCATTTTATTAACTCGCATAGCTTTGAGTCCTGTTTTGTAGGCCCGTGGTGTCTTGCTCTCCCCCAGTTTTATTTCAAATCAAATTCGATAAATCATTTCATTTTTCACAGTCGCTAACATAGTTTTAGACTCGGTTGAAAAAAAACGGGAAGAAAATCCGATGAAAGTTGCCGTTTATAGAACGAAATGAATTCTCAAAGGCCTGTAACTTCAAGGCCATTGAGTCTCTCTCACGCCTTTATCTCCAATCTAACTCACCATATGATTTCATTTTTATCGATGGTTTTACTTTTAGACTCGGTGTCAGCAATAATTGAGAACAATCCACACACGCGGGAAAATGCAGAGATATATTTTTTAAAATCGCGTCATGGTGTATCATACACCGCCCAACATGACACCGCCGGCAATGTGTCGATATATATTAAAAATTCGCTTTTGCTTTTCCGTTATGATATATTACTATTTCGTTTGATGATAGTCGTCACAAAAACGTCAACAATGATGCCGACATATATTTCTTCGTTTTTATTTCATTCAACATATTAGCCGGAAGTAAAATATGTTTCAGGAAATTACCGAGAGATATTTCTTCGTTTTTTTATTAGTTATGTGCGCATACACGTTAAATAGGTTTATTTGAAATCTTTAATTTTCCACAAACATTCCACACACGCGGGAAAATGCAGAGATATATTTTTTAAAATCGCGTCATGGTGTATCATACACCGCCCAACATGACACCGACGGCAATGTGTCGATATCTATTTTAAATTCGATATATCATTTCATTTTTCACAGTCGCTAACATAGTTTTAGACTCGGTTGAAAAAAAACGAGAAGAAAATCCGATGAAAGTTGCCGTTTATAGAACGAAATGAATTCTCAAATGCCTGTAACTTCAAGGCACGGAGGTATATAATATGGAGAGCCAATTGGCCACCTCGCAGCATTAGCCGCTGTGAAGCCACCGGAAATAGTCTGGCGGCCATATTGGGAAGCCGATTGTTTTGTAAACAAAGCCTGTCAAAGCAAAGGCGTGGCGCACTGATGATGCAGCTGGAGCGAATTTTAGGACCGCCAACTATTTAATTAATATAGAATACTAATATTTGAACTGATATTCTGGCTCAGAATCCCGTTCTTTAAGGAAATGGTGTTCATTAAGTTTGAAGTTGATTCTAGACGCATTTTTCCTGGGGAATCCAATGGTTTAGAGCTTGTTTGAAAAAAAAGTGCCCAAAATTACCGCTCGGTGTTCTTTATCGTTCTTCTCATGACCCAATCACCCACTAGTAGGAATAAGAATCCTGACATGTTACACCCCTGTTTAACTCCTGTCTTCACCTTGAACCATTCTGTTGTTTCACCTTGGTCGATGACCGCACATTGAAAGTCTTGGTAAAGGGCTTTTACAAGGTTCACTAATTTTCCAGGTATGCTGTATTTCTTCATTATGACCCAGACTTTCTCTGGGCAAGGAGTCGAAAGCTTTCTAGAAATCTATAAAATTGAGGTACATCGTCGTTTGCCATTCTTTGGCTTGTTCTATAATATTCCTCAATATAAGGATCTGATTTGTTGTCATGTTATATGATGTTACTTAATTCAGTCATTATATTGTAACTAAGATGTGTATGTTTCTATTACCGAGATGTTAGAAACCAGTCACATAAATGACATGAAACGCTGTCATGTAGTTAACCCACACAATTCTTGGGTTTCGGAAGTTTTTGCTATTCATAACATACAAGACTTACATGTTGCAATGGAACGTTCAGCAGGACATGGTAATTGTTACATGAATAATGGAGCGGAGATATAGACATCTCATGCAACACATCTTTTACAGTTTAAATATTTACACGAAGTGTTGGTGAACTCGCCATATCAGACAAAGGGCAACCCACTTGCAGACTTGATGTCATGTCGCATCAAGAGGCGCTTATATGCGGCAACAAACTGCCGGGCCGTTGGGTTATTCCCACTTCCACATGCAATGCGGACCGCTCCAAAGAAAAGTTCAATGTGGTCTTGGCTCATTTTGTACGTGAGCAGGTATCGCAGGGGAGATGAGGCAGGTTTGACATATGTGAAATACAAAATTGTGACACTCTCTATGCAGATCATGAAACCAATGAAGGGGGTTTTCAAACGCGTATTGGTCATAACTTGACCATTCATGTTTTTGATGTTGGACAAGTAACTGTAGGCAGTATCCAGGAATGGCAGGAAAAGTCCTTCTCGTGATGTCATGAGTGGTGCCTTGTAGTTTCGTGCCAATGGATTGCGAGAATTTAGAATGTCAAACAGTTTGTCCAATGTTTCAATGTATTGGCAGGTAGCCTCACTGCCCTGAAATTCTGATAGTTGCAAAGTGTCCCTGCAAAACCGAATTGCATCTGCCACACTAGTGTCTGAGCTCAATGTCTGAGTGGCTGTGTCCACCTTCATGACATTGCTCTTCCACTCGATGTGTTTCCGGGAGAGCTTATTTCCCAGACGCAAGCCTTCCCTCTTCTGCAGATCAAAGAGTGCCTGGATGTATTTCCACGCGATGACTTTTTTGTTGCCATCCTCCATCATTTTCATGGATCCAAGACAGTTTCTTGCAAGTTTAAGCATGTGACATGCATCGAGTACTTCGAGTACTTCGGCTTCAGTCGGACGGTTTGACCAGCCCTGTCGAAGTCACTCTCATTGAAGTGATCACTGCACAGAACTGTGGTGCCTGGGGTGGGGTAGAAGGACTCCCTTCTCAGGGCAGATGTCCATCGAGAGCACAAGTCCTTATCCTTTGGAAACCTTGAAACAAAATACATTGTGGTCACAAAATGTGGTTGCGGGTCAAAACCTCAGAGGGCAGTCAAAACATCCGAGTCAAAACGACTCCATATCAAAATAATATTTTGAGTTTCATATGTATAGTTAAATACAACTTCATCTGCTAATGTTTGCCATGTGTCGGACTTTCGTACCTTCCACAAGTAACCCCCATTTGCTCTTTCTGCTCACGAGTGACACAGGAGGGCATGGAAACCCTGACAGTAGTAGACTGGACAATTAAGTTAAGCTCATCACAAATTAAATCACTTGACAATGATCACGAGCTGACGAGTCAATCTCGATACTTCAATCTGAATCAATGAATGAGTCAATCAGACATCAGTCTGACATACTCACATAGCCCTAGTGAATACACAATACAGTTATATTTGAGATCTGTGTCGTATTGCACACCCTGCGCGTGGTCTAACATCATCAAATTCAAACACAGTGTTCAAACTTCATTGAAACTTCATTGAAACTTAATTACCTAGCCCCACCACCGTGACCACGCCAAAAACTGAAAAAGCAGAACACCCGCGATCGCGGTTTGTCACTTACTTGTGAAATGTGCATGTGGAGGCCTTCCCTGAGGTATTTGTGCAGTCAAATGCAACACACTGTGGCATTTTGAAACAGCGCGTTCACAAATAAGACTCCTTACAGTCGGTAAGCATCCAAAATGAATCAGAAATTGTGAGATCAGCTGATTGTGAGATCAAACACGGACGCAGACACAATCGGCTTCCCAATATGGCCGCCAAGCAACTTCCGCTAGCTTCAGCCGACAGCCGTCATTGGCTCTCCAGGTTTATTATATACCTCCGTGCTTCAAGGCCATTGAGTCTCTCTCACGCCTTTATCTCCAATCTAACTCACCATATGATTTCATTTTTATCGATGGTTTTAGAGTCGGTGTCAGCAATAATTGAGAACATTCCACACACGCGGGAAAATGCAGATATATTTTTTAAAATCGCGTCATGGTGTATCATACACCGCCTAACATGACACCGACGGCAACGTGTCGATACATATTAAAAATTCGATATATCATTTCATTTTTCACAGTCGCTAACATAGTTTTCGACTCGGTTGAAAAAAAACGGGAAGGAAATCCAATGAAAGTTGCCGTTTATAGAACGAAATGAATTCTCAAACGCCTGTAACTTCAACTTCAAGGCCATTGAGTCTCTCTCACGCCTTTATCTCCAATCTAACTCACCATATGATTTCATTTTTATCGATGGTTTTGGACTCGGTGTCAGCAATAATTGAGAACATTCCACACACGCGGGAAAATGCAGAGATATATTTTTAAAAATCACGTCATGGTGTATCATACACCGCCCAACATGACACCGACGGCAACGTATCGATATATATTAAAAATTCGCTTTTGCTTTTCCGTTAAGATATATTACTTTTTCGTTTGATGACAGTCGTCACAAAAACGTCAACAATGATGCCGACATATATTTCTTCGTTTTTATTTAATTCAACATTATTAGCCGGAAGTAAAATATGTTTCAGGAAATTACCGAGAGATATTTCTTCGTTTTTTAAAATTAGTTATGTGCGAATACACTTTAAATAGGTTTATTTGAAATCTTTAATTTTCCACAATATAATTTACTTGCCATTTATCATTTGATGATTACGAGACAAATTCCTCTTGAGGATCGTGACAATTCATGCGCTGCGTGGAAACTTCTATTTCCAAAATGAATGAGACGATCGATGAAGAACGCAGACTTGAACAGGATGCAGCAAGAAAACGAATGAGACGGGCGAACGAGTCCATCGACGAACGTCAATGCAAACTTGCGGGGTCACCCGTGGGAATCCCACGGGCATGGATGTGTGTGACATTTCGACATATTGAGTTAGATGCTGCACATTCATTTTTACAAAATGGTTACTGGCAAGTCATCAGATCCAGAAATGGTGTAAAAACCACCGTTTAGAGGCCATTTTTCCCCGCAAAGCGGGGGTTGGCCTTTTCGGGGACCGTGGTAGTTGTTGTTTTTTTGTCCCCTTTTTGAAGCAATGTTTTACGGCCGGATGCCCTTCCTGACGCCAACCCTTTTTGCCGCCTTCAACGACAAACAGGGAATTACCAGTGAACTGGTACTCAATTAGCCGACCTCGGAAGGATGACAGGCTGAGTCAACCCCCCTGGCATTAATTCGGCGATCGACCGAGATTCGAACCCAGGATCCTAAGCCGGCACCCTAGCCGCTAGCCCAACACCTGAAATGGTGTCATGAACACAATTTATTTACGCACAAGCACAAAAGCAAGACGGGCCGATTTCCGATTCCGACGGGCCGACGGGCGAGACGGGCCGATTTCCGATTCCGACGGGCCGATTTGGAGCAAGAAAAAGAACGAGACGGGAGAAAAAGGAGAGAAACGAGACGGGGAAAGCCGATTGGAGAGGCGAGTGAGGCGCGATTGGAGAGGAGTGTGAGGCGCGATTGGAGAGGAGTGTGAGGCACGATTGGAGAGGAGTGTGAGGCGTGATTGGAGAGGAGTGTGAGGCACGATTGGAGAGGAGTGATTGGAGGGGAGTGTGAGGCACGATTGGAGAGGAGTGTGAGGCACGATTGGAGAGGAGTGTGAGGCACGATTGGAGAGGAGTGTGAGGCGCGATTGGAGAGGAGTGTGAGGCGCGATTGGAGAGGCGTGTGAAGGATTGCAGAGGAGAGGAGTGTGAGGGATTGGAGAGGTGAGGGATTGGAAAGGAGAGGGATGTGAGGGTTTGGAGAGGAGAGGAGTGCTAGGTGGAGAGAGGAGAGTGTCAGGTGGAGACAGGAGAGTGTCAGGTGGAGAGGAGTGAGGGGTCACATATTATGTGAAATAACTAAATTCACACCATTTCTGGATCTGATGACTTGCCAGTAACCATTTTGTAAAAATGAATGTGCAGCATATAACTCAATATGTCGAAATGTCACACACATCCATGCCCGTGGGATTCCCACGGGTGACCCCGCTAGTATATATATATATATATATATATATATATATATATATATATATATATATATATATATATATAGCTGTCTAACATGTCTGAAGGGTGCAAGAGGTTTAAATGGTGTTGAGGTATAAGGGGTCTAAAGGGAATTAAAGGGTGTCAAGGTCTAAAGCAGTGGTTCCCAATTTTGTTTTTGTCCATGACCCAAAATTTGAAATCTCATTCGTCTCGTGCCCTAAATGGTACAGGTACCTAATTGGTACTGGTAGCTGGTACCTAAAATTAAAATTGTCAGAAAAAATGTTTTCAACATGAAAAAAACAACAAGCTCAAAACCTGGGATTTTGAGGGGTTCAAGTTCGGGTTGTAACCCTGGGTTTGGAAACCTCTGGTCTAAAGGGTCTGTGGGGTCTAAAGGTTCTCGGGCATCTAAATTGTACAAAACTTCTCAAGAGTGAAGGGGTCTAAATGTGTCTAAAGGGTCTTGAGGGTCATGGGGGAGGATCTTAAGGGTCTTTGGATCTTAAGTGTATTAAGAGGTCTTTGGGAGGTTTTTAGTCTAGTAGGAAGACTAGGTCCCCCTGCACCCCCCGGAGATATACTTCTAATCAGTGTTTCTAGATTGGAAAAAATGTGTAGAAAATGACTAGCTATGGCCCCAAGCTGAAAAAATGTCCCACATACCATTTTTATGCAAATTACTGCTGCCATTATCAAAAAAAGACTAGGTCCCCCTGCACCCCCCGGAGATATACTGAAACTGGCAGTGACTGGTGATTGAAATGCGGTGCCATTTTGTGTTTCAGGTCGAGGTACGTGAACTCCCCACGATCTACAGCAACCAGGAAGAGACTGATACCAGGGTGGTTCTGTACCTCCATCATGCTGCTACCATCGGATACAAGAACGCTGTAGTCAGAACACCGGACACAGACATCCTCCTGATCCTGCTCCACCATGCCCACAACATCAAGCTGACGGTGTACCTGGATACAGGGTCAGGGAAGCATCGCCAACTTGTCAACGTCTCTGAGCTGGCAGAATCCCTGGGAGAGGACTACTGTGCCACTCTCCTGGGGTACTATGTGTTCAGCGGAGAAGACTGCACCAGTGCCTTCAAAGGGAAGGGAAAAGTCGGGCCCTTGAAAAAGCTGGAGAAGAATCCCAGGTTTCACAGGGCATTCGGTGAATTTCACAGGGTATTTAGAAAAATAAAACTTTGTGTTAACGTCTGTGTAGACGGACCTTAATATGAGTCTATTATTTCGTAAAACTGTGATTATTTTGTAAATAAAGCACTAATTAGCATACTAGTATACCATAGACACATGTAATCATGTTATGAATAGTTCTATCATGATCTATGCCCTTCAAAACATGGGTCTAGACACCTTCATTTTTCAATTATCTGCAATATTGGCTGAGATATGTCAAAAATCGTTTTTTTGATAATGGCAGCAGTAATTTGCATAAAAATGGTATGTGGGACATTTTTTCAGCTTGGGGCCATAGCTAGTCATTTTCTACACATGTTTTCCAATCTAGAAACACTGATTAGAAGTATATCTCCGGGGGGTGCAGGGGGACCTAGTCTTCCTACTAGACTATTTGGGTTCTTGAGTATCTTTGGAGATTTAAGGTGTGTTTATGGGTCTTAAGGTTATTCGGGGGTCTTGATGGTCTTCGGGGGCTTCAAGGGCATCAATATTAAGGGTAACTACAGACTTGGCATTTAATATGGAATATTATTTTTGTGGGGGTGAACTTACTTTTCAAGATGACTTAAAACCAAAAGTTCATTGGAATTATGTTGAAATTATTCTCGATTTTGTTAATGTGACCTTTAAAAGAAACAAAAACCACATTTGACATTTCGAAGCAAGTAAATTGATCCTTGAAAGTGATGTAAACTGATATGGAACTCAATTCACGGACAGTACTGTGTTAAACCTCTGTACGTTTTCCAGAAGTATCTCTTTATTTTGCACATTAGCCAAAAATGTTTTTTAACAAAAACAAAAGTTAAATTACGACTGGGATTACGGACAGTAAAATTACAGTTCAGTACTTCGTGTAACCCCCACGAGCATTCAGGAGAGCACGTACACGTTGAGGAATGCTGTTCACGAGATTTGCCAAGGTTTGGACAGGAATCGCTTGCCATGCAGTGACAATAGCCTGCTGCAATTCACGCACAGAGGCAGGCTGCTGGTCCAAGTTGTCGATTTGACGCGTTAATTCTGCCCACAAGTTCTCTATCGGATTCATATCCGGGGACATGGCAGGCCACTCCATATACTCTACACCATGGACAGCAAGAAAGTGTTGGATCATGCGAGCATGATGAGGCCGTGCATTGTCATCTTGGAAGACAATGTTTCCTCGCTAGGCTGCATGAACAAATGGAAGCAATGTTTCTTTCAGAATGGCCCTGTGCTTGAACTGGTTCAGGTTTCCATTCAGAACAACCAGATCAGTTTTTCCCCCTGCATGAAAAGCAGCCGAAACGGTCACCCCACCACCTCCAGCATGGACTCTTGGCACTATACAATCTTCGTTGTAGGCTTCATGCACTTGTCTGCGCACTCGGACGCGGCCATATTGACGATAGACCAGAAACCTAGACTTGTCACTGAAGATCACGTGATTCCATTGTCCTGGCTGCCATTGACAGTGCTCTCTGGCCCACTGCAATCGACGCTGGCAGTGTTGTCTGGTCAGACGTGGCTTTCTCAGGGGACGCCTGGCACGATAGCCTGCTTGAACCAGTCGTTGGTTGACTAGCCTTCTGGATACAGGCACATTTGTCAGTTGCTGCCACTCAGCCCGAAGCCGATTAGCTGACTTGGTACGGCCATTGCGGACTAACCGGTGCAGCTGGCGATCATCCCTCCTTGTGGTTCTGCGGGGACGTCCTGCCCTCGCTATTGGAGAAGGGACACCCCTCTGAGCATTTCGTTTCAGGATCTTTGACACCTGACCTTGAGTGATGCCATACTGCCGAGCAATAGCACGCTGTTTCATACCGGAATTTCGTAAAGCCACCACTAAATGACAAACAGCATTGTCGAGTTGACGGACCATCTCCAGGGGAAGCGGCAATAACTTTTGTAGATGTGCAGCAGTTGTTTTCCACTAATACAGAACGCAACAACCCTTATATACCCGATTGTGAAGCCAATCGTCAAATGTACCTGTCCGTACATTTTGTCATGCCACCTGTGATATAATCCTGTTATTGACTTCTTGCTGGGACAGACAATCAGTGACATGGTTCTTTTAACAAAGAAATCACCGAAGCATAAAAGAAACTCACCAGATTGATATACCGAGTTCAGAAAGTAAACCCAAGCCAAGAAAAAAAAAATATTCCATATTAAATGCCAAGTCTGTAGAACGCCACTCACTAGAGCACATACTCCCGCCGTGGGTGGCCGCTGCTGAGCCCCATCTTCCAATGGTAAAAAAATCCTTCAAAAAATTCCTGGATCCGGAATAATATCCTGAGCTTCACCAAAAACTAATCAAATCTTCCTTATCCCTAGGGCAATCATCCCACCAACCTTCATCCAAATCTGTTCAGAACTTTTCCAGATATCTTGTTCACAAACACACAAACACAAACACGGACGGACACGATCGAATGCATTACTCCCTGGCGGGAGTAAAAAGGGGTCTAAGGGGTCTAAAGTATGTAAATGTCCAACAGTATCTAAAGCAGTCGTTCTCAAACTTTTTGACTTTCACCAAACCCCCACCCCCAACTCCCCCCTCCCCAATTTATTTTGCTATAAATTTTATTTCGGAAACAGAAAGGTGCAGTCGGACACGACGCCACCATGGCCGCTGCCCGCTATTGATACTACACTACGATAGAGATGATTGAAGAATGTGCTCCTTCCGGATTTAAGTCCAGACAGGAAGTTCTGTGAGTAGGTCCCACACCTTTACGTCATGAAAAGGTTAATCAGCAAAGCGAATTGCACGGGGAGACGCTGATGCCGCGATCACTATGCCAACAATTATTCCAACATCCTCTTCCCGCCACCAAGGCAAGGGATAACCAAGCTTCTACTGCTTAGTTGTTTTTAGTTTACAAAGCCATTAGCTGCAGTATTATTCACAAGTGGCAGCACGCACGGATCTGGCACGATGTTTGAAGATCGTAGGGATATTACAAGGTGGAGAACTTGGTGTTTGCAGAAATATTTAAGCTTAATTGATCCGTTTTTTAATATTTAAGCCAAATTCGACATTTAAATGATTTTTTTTCATATGGCCTCATGCCTCCCTGTACCTGATCCCAAAGGGAGGTGCGCCTCCCCAGTTTGGGAACCAATTAATTATCTTCAAGGGTCTTCAAAGGTCTCAGGGGTATCACCAGTCAAAAGGGTCGAAAGGTTTAAAAGGTACATTCCAATAGTACGGAATTAATAGAAGTCAAGGTGCAAATAATGTTAAAACAGTATGTAATTAAAGACATATAATCATATGGCTTCACAGACGGATCGTGTTTTTCATATATATATACACACACACACACACACACACACACACACACACACACACACACACACACACACACACACACACACACACACACACACACACACACACACACACACACACACACACACACACACACACACACACACACACACACACACACACATATATATATATATATATATATATATATGGTATCTGTAATCTGGTTCTCCAACCTAATGAGCGGACAGCATGACGTCATCGCCATGCATGTCCGCATTGCCTGCAAAGCTCCAGAGGAACCATCTAGCAGTGCGTCATTACGGATTATAAATTCAGATACTGTCACAAGTGCATGCAAAACTCACAGTTACCGCCCTGGTTTCGCCCTTGTTGGGGCTTCATCAGGGCAACGCAGTGAGGCTTTCCATACACTTGTAACTCTGTGAACCTTTCGGTTTTTATATCAGTCACTATGCGACCTTCATATCATCAGTGGAGAACCGCCAGCAAGGTGTCCCATACAGCTGCTGCTGCACCTTGCTGGGAGCGATAAGCACTGCCTGCCACACGGTAACGTTATCTCTGGTATCCACTCATCATATGGAGTCGACCTGGTTGCGGTTGGGAGTTACTAATAACCGCAACCAGGTTACTGTCTGTCTCCCAACAACAGTTACTGTCTCCCAACCGCAACCAGGTCGACTCCATATGATGAGTGGATACCAGAGATAACGTTACCGTGTGGCAGGCGGTGCTTATCGCTCCCAGCAAGGTGCAGCAGCAGCTGTATGGGACACCTTGCTGGCGGTTCTCCACTGATGATATGAAGGTCGCATAGTGACTGATATATATATATATAATAATAATAATAATAATAATAACAATAACATTTTTATTAGCCACCGTGAGACAGTCCGAAACGGGGGCTTATGGATTTAGTCTTGTCAGTCTGTCCGTCCGTTTGTCTGTCTGTCCGTCCGTCCGTCCGTCCGTCTGTTTCTGTGTGTCCGTGCATGAGTGCGTGCATCCGCAACAATTTATTGAACATGCATGGTCCGATTTTGTTCAAACTTGGAAAAAGCAGAGTGCATGGTGGCATATACGTGCACCTCACTTTATTTTGCGATCTGATCAAAGATGACCGACTGGTCGACTGGCAGCCATTTTAGTTGTAAAACAACCCGATATTGAACACGTCCTCACCCATTTCTCGGACATGCATTTACCAATCTGGTTCAAACTTGGCACACAGATAACGAATGAAGGGTTACATATGCACGTCATTGTTTTCCAGATCAGTTCCAAGATGGCCAACTGGCAGCCATTTTGCGACTTAAACATGTCCCCAACCATTTCTCCGACATGCATGGACAGATTTTGTTCAAACTTGGCACAAAAACAATACATGAGAGTATACATATGGAGAAGATTTTGTTTTGTAATCCGACCAAAGATGGCCGACTGACGGCCCTTTAACTCTTTACAGCAAAATAGCAAACCACGGGGGCTATGACATTTTATGTCTTTTCTTCTTGTTTGATGTATTAGCTCGTCGGCCACATTAGCCGAGTCCATGTGTTCGCGTAGGTCAGATGATCCAGGAGCCGTGAGAAGGATCCGTTTGAGTGAAGCTGTCCTGTTCTTATGTATGTTGTAAGTGGCGGTATAGTTGACATCAGGATTAGATACGAAGGTGTAGTTTGTACATGTCCTCTCTGTAAAGCCAGATATGGCATCCAGGCAAGGTAGGAGAAAGATACATTTGTATATGACTTGGTTCACGTTTGGCCCGAAACTCTCCATCCCCCACCCCCATTCCCACTCATGGCTAAGTCAACCCAACTGGTGTTATTGTGGTGCAGGCTGGGGCTTAAACCCTGAAGTTTAAGATCTTGGCAAACGCCTTAACCATTAAGCCGCCACCACCAAACTCACATACATTATCAGACAACCTTTTTTCAATAATCGAAATTGGTGCAGTGAATGTTTCCCCGACAATGTAAAGCATCGTTATGATAATTTCAATTAAAGTAAAACGTCACTTAATGTTTTCAGACATTTGGAGGAAAGCAGGAAAAGGTCACTTACGTTTGATGAAACCAGATTATGTCCAAGGAGGGTGTACACGATGAAGGAGAAAATGACAGCAATGTTGGGGACTGTGTTTGCCATGGAAGCATTGAAACTCTGCATGTAAGCTGCCTTTTGGAGAATACGATTCTCCAGTGCCCGGATTTCTGCAAACAAATAGGGTGGCTTTTAATAAATAAATCATATTGCATACCGGGAATGTTTTCAGATTTGTAAAATTATTTAAAATGATAGATTTTGTTAACAACAAACTCAGGGAAAAAATGTTCAGTGCGTAAAAATGTGTAAGTAAGTAACCATTCCGTGTTAGGACATTCTGAACCAAAAATACAAAATCACGAAAAATGGAACGCTACATTCAAGATGGGACCTTTTTATCTGTTTTGTTAAATGTACGATTGTACGTTATATTTTTATTTGTGTTTCACTTGTAACCTGACAAAGGACAAAAAGGTACGTGGAAGGAGGGAAGGGGCAAGCAAGACACACAGTGGAGTGAGAGGGATCAAGTGATGATCCACTAATGTGAATATGGAGTGGACAAGGAAGGCACAAACGTACGCAAGCATCATCAACAAAATGTGTATACACACAGACACAAACACACATTAGACACACAGGCAAACACAGACACACAGAAACACAGATGTACACATAGATGCATACATACATACACACACACACACACACACACACACACACACACACACACACACACACACACACACACACACACACACACACACACACACACACACACACACACACACACACGCACTTTTTTTTTTTTATTGGTACACAACATCGAGGCTCGTGAAAGAGCTAACATTAATCACACAAAAAGTCAAACCGACACATAAAACACAAAAAATAAGGGGAGCGGTAGACAATATGGGGAGAGAGGGGGAAGGACACAAACACAACATTTGAGAGCAGGGACATCGGGAGAAATGTGGGAGGGGGTGGGCTTGGGGGGAGGTGGGAGAGGTATAAAACATATGAACACTGCAAGGACTTCCAGGAAAAAAGTTGGAATTTCAAAAAAAAAAAGTATCTGGGGTGAATTAGCGGGGGTAGAAAAGATCAAGGTTTTTGAATGGGGGAAGAAAAGAGATGGTGGTGAACAGCTGTTTTGAAGACCTGGAGGGAGGAGTGGGATTGAAGTGAGTGTGGGAGTTTGTTCCAGAGGCGGGAGAAAACGGGAACGAAAGAGTGAAGGTGAGCAGAGAGCCTAGATTTTGGCAGTTTGACCAGAAGAGGGTTGCTGGCAGATCTTGTGCGACCTGAAGGAATATTGGGGGGACAGAGCACAGAGTGAGCTGGGGGAGCAAGGCCGTAGAGGAGTCGGTAGAAGACAGAAAGACCACCAACCTGCCTGCGGTGAGTGAGTGAAAGGCCCTCGGAGTTAACTTCATCGCAGGAGATTCCAATGATTCTGAAAGCTTTGGTTTCAACAGCGTGAAGCCGAGCGAGGTGTGAGGCAGGAGCAGCAACCCTGAGGGGAGAGCAGTATTCCATTGAGCTGTGGATGAAAGCCTTGAATGCGGAGAGGAGCTCAGGTGTGCCAAGGAAGGACTTCGCACGACGGAGAATCACCAGTCGGCGACTGGCTTTGGGGGCCAGCTTAGAAATGTGGTTTTCCCAAGAAAGATCATGGCAGATAGAGAGACCCAAAAGCTTGAGCGACAGAACTTCTTGGAGAGGATTGTTGAGAAAGTAAATGGGAGGGTTTTCCAGTCGGTCCTTTCGAAGAGACATTGTAAAAGTGTAGGATTTGTCAGGATTGAAAGACATGTTCCACTTGTTTGCCCAGTCTGTGATTTTGTCCAGGTCTGCAGAGAGTGAGGAGGCTGCAGACTGCCGATCTGAGGGATGAGGAATGGAGCGGCAGATAGTGGAGTCATCAGCAAAGAGATAGAGAGGATTTTCCAGAGAGACGGAGAGATCATTGATGAAGACCAGAAATAGCACAGGGCCCAGAACACTACCTTGGGGAACTCCAGCCAGAGCAGGAAGGGAAGATGAGAGTGATCCATTCAGAGCCACACGTTGCCTACGACCAGAGAGGAAGTCCGCAAGCCATGAGTGAAGATTTCCATGGATACTATAGGAGGAGAGTTTGGTGAGCAGAGCTGGGTGCCAGACCGTATCGAAGGCATGTGATATGTCAAGTGAGACAGCTCTGATTTCCTGTTTGGCATTGAGGACCTCCATCCATTGTTGAGACAGCAGAAGCAACATGTCCAGAGTAGAATGACCTGGTGTGAATCCAAATTGATGATCAGAGATCAAGCCATTGGAGAAGAGGAAGGATTTGATATCCGAAGCAATGATGGATTCCATGACTTTGCTGATAATTGGAAGCAGGCTGATTGGTCTGTAGTTGCAAGGATCTGTTTTTGACACACATACATACAGATGTGCGCACACACACACACACACACACACACACACACACACACACACACACACACACACACACACACACACACACGCAAACACACACACACCCACACACACAGACGACAGATAAACACACACACACACACAGACAACAGACACACACACACACAGATACACACACACACACAGCCACACAGACACACACACAGAAACAATACATATATACACACAATACATATAACACACACACACACACACACACACACACACACACACACACACACACACACACACACACACACACAGACAAACACACACACACACACACACACACAGAAACAATACATATATACACACAATACATATAACACACACACACACACACACACACACACACACACACACACACACACACACACACACACACACACACACACACACACACAGTGGAGTGAGAGGGATCAAGTGATGAGCCACTCATGTGAGTATGGCGAGTTCAAGGGAGGCACGAACTTACGCAAACATCACCAACAAAATGTCAAACAAAAATTGCAAAATAAAGTGAAGTGCATGTGTATGTCGTCATGTGCTGTGCTTGTGCCAAGTTTGAATAAAATCTGACCATGCATCTATACTATAAGAGAGCCGGTTGTCTGTGTGAGTGTCTCCATTTTTCTCAGAGATGGCTGAACGGATCTTCGTCAAACTTTCAGGGGTTTGTCAGTGAGTGCCGGGGAGTGTTTTAGACCCCCCAAAAAAAAAAAATTGAATTATGTATTTTAAAAGGGTCGAATTTCGAATTTTGAAAACGTCGAATTTTTGAAAAGGTCGAATTTTTTAGGGATTAAAAAAAAATCGCTCTACAGTGCCTAAACCTTTTTCATTAATGAAAGTTATGTACAAGAACACATTCACATCAATAAATACAAAACAATTACTAGACATTTGAACACAAATAATCAAACAAATCAAATTCAATCAAACAATTCTGGAAGCGGTCGAAGTTGGTGGTGAGTCTTCTTCTTCTTCCTGATCGTCATCATACTAAACTCAGAAACGTAATCAATGGCACATTCATCAGCATTATTCAACAAGAAGGGAAAATGATGATTTGACATTTGTGATGGAATATGATTTGGATGTAGTTACTTTTCCAATAGATTTTCCTTAATTTCAAATATGTTAATGTTTCTTTTTCGCTTGAGCAACACCGGGTACTCCAGCTATAAACACTTATATATACGTTACTCGGGGTACAAATACAAATAAAACTTTGTGTGGGGGGTAACATATGCTATGAGGCCTCGGCTACATGTGGGGTGTGGGGACCGGGAGAGGGGCGTAAATTCTCTATGTAAATGTGTCATGCGTAGCACCACCTGGTAATGGTGGCAGAGGGTAATACAATTTCCTTTTTTACCTGGACAACACTGAGGTTAAAACACTCTTTGCACGGGGAAAAATTTCCTCCTTCTCCTCCCACCCTCCCCCCCAAAACAGAGGGGCCTGTCAAAGCCAACCCCCCCTCCACCCCCAAAATATTGTATATGTCGTATATCTTTCCCCTCCCTCTCCCTTCACCTACCCCTCCCCTCACCCTTCCATGCCCCCACTCCCTTCCTCTCCCCCCCCCCCCTACTGGCAATGCCAGGTACTTCAGCTAGTATTCAATAAATGGTTGGGGACACGTTTAAGTTACAAAATGGCCACCAGTCGGCCATCTTGGATTTGATCTCGAAAAGAAATGACGGGCATATGTATAACTTCATGTACTGTCTGTGTGCCAGTACAAACAAAATCAGTTCATACATATCGGTGGTTGCGGACGCACGGACGGACGGACGGGACCAGATCCATAAGCCCCTGTTCCGGACTGAGTCCAACGGGGGCGAATAAAATGTACAATTTTTGCAATCTTTGGTTGACAAACATACCCTTCTGTGGAACACAAAGATATAAACAATCAATGATTCCAACCGTGAGTTGTTGCTCAATTCCATGATTCCATGATTCCATGAGCCATGCTCAATTCCATGATTTAAATGTTTTACAATAATTACATAACAAGTCACAATATTGTTTCCTTAAATGTCCATTCTCCCTTCTTTTTTGGATTATTTTGTTATTATTATTTTTTCTTCCAATACTCCTTCCTGTAACCATGCTTTCACTGCAATCTAAAATGTTTCCTTGTTTCTGGCTATTTGCATTTTTTTTTATTCCATACATATATTTTCATGCTTACTTGCTTATCCTCTTCAACCCAATGCGACACGAAGCTGCTACAAGCTTTCCCCATTTATCTCTATGCTGAGCTATATTCTGTGCCTCACACCATGATAGGCCCATGTTTCTCACACCTCCAGATCAGCTACCATAGTCCCATGCCAAGTTGTTTTTGGCCTGCCTGGTTTCCTCCTTCCTGGCGGCATGTATCCCAAAGCGACATTGGGAATTCGGTCAGGGGACCTTCCAAGCACGTGGCCAAGCCATTGGAGGCGGCGACACTTAATTTCAAGGGCAATGCTCTGGCAACCGGTTTTCTCATGCAAGACTTTGTTGTATATCTTATTGGGCCAGAATATGGGGCAGATTTTCCTTAGGCATCCATTGTGGAAAGATTCCACCCTGCTCATATCTGACTTCATTATCCACCAGCACTCAGAGATATACAGAAGAACAGACTTGACTGGTGTTATAGCGTCTTATCTTTGTCTTCAGGCTGTAGTGCTTCAACTTCCAGATAGAATGGAGTTGAGCGAATGCGTTACAAGCTCTGCGGAGTCTTGCCTTGATGTCTTTCTTGGCACCATTGTCTTTGCTGATTCTACTGCCTCGGTACGTAAACTCACCCACAGTCTCTTGGGCTTCTCCGTTTACAGGAATGGGTGCAGAAGGTGCGGTGTTGATATTCATCATCTTGGTCTTGGTTGTTTAATATTAGGACCTGTCCTTCTGAGGAAGCTCGCGAGCCTGTACAGTTTGTTTCTTACAAATGGGTGTTCCTTGATGACAAAACAGCAAAATCATCACAAAGTCCAGATCTTCAAGTTGGGTGGAAAAGGTCCATTGGATGCCTCGAGGTCTATCTGATGTGGTGGTCCTCGTGATCCAGTCGATAGTAATCAGAAAGAGGATAGGTGATATAATACAACATTGGCAAACTCCAGACTCTACCAGGAACTACTCTGATAAGGAGTTGTTCATGATGACACCTCATTCAAAGTGTTCATATAATTTGCTTATTGGAGTGATCATCTTCTGTGGAATTCCATAAGATCTCAGTATCTTCCACATGTTCGCTCCATGTACACTATCGAATGCCTTCTAGAAGTCAATAAAGTTGATATAAAGAGGTGTATTCTATGCTACTCATTGCTCCGTGATGTTACGTAGTGCAAAGATTTGGTCGATGCACACTCTACTTGCTCTGAAACCCGCTTGCTCCTCTCTCAACTTGATGTAAATAACCTTGTCGATTCTGTTGAGGAGTATCCTACAGAAAGAAGACCTTGCTGGGGACTGAAAGTTGTGTCATCCCCCACCAGTTGTGACAATTACCAAGATCACCTTTCTGAGGTAGCTTGACCATGAGGCCTTTTGTTCAGCCAGCGGAGATAATGTCCTTGATCCAAACCACGTTGAAGAGGTCATTGCGCACCCTTGTGGCAGTGCGGATGTCAACTTTAAGCATTTTCATCTGGATCGAATCGATGCCAGGGGCTTTTCCACTCTTTATGGCTTTGATGGCAACTCTGACTTCTTCTTCAGAAGGTGGCTCAATGTTTATCCCAAGTATATCCTCCGCTGGTGGAGGATCAGCTGCTTCATCTGGTTCTGGGATGTTCAGGACATCATGGAATGATGATGCATAATGATTTGATGATGATGCATTATTCAATGATGATACATCAATCAAGATGATGCATTATTTTCATGCACAATGTACATATTAATACACACACAACATACACATTTATTTTCATGCATAATGTACATATTAATACACACAATATACAGATTTACCAAATATAATACACACACAATATACACATTTATTTTCATGCATAATGTACATATTAAAACATAGAATATGCAGATTTACCAAATATAATACACACACAATATACATATTTATTTTCATGCATAATGTACATATTAATACACACAATATACAGATTTACCAAATATAATACACACACAATATACACATTTATTTTCATGCATAATGTACATATTAAAACATAGAATATGCAGATTTACCAAATATAATACACACACAATATACATATTTATTTTCATGTATAATGCACCCATTAATACACACAATATGCAGATTTTCCAAATATAATACACACAATATACACATTAATTTTCACGCATAATGTACATATTAATACATACAACATGCAGATTTACCAAATATAATACACACACAATATACACATTTATTTTCATGCATAATGTGCATATTAATACATAGAATATGCAGATTTACCAAATATAATACACACACAATATACACATTTATTTTCATGCATAATGTACATATTAAAACATAGAATATGCAGATTTACCAAATACTAGGGCATGCCCGTACTATATATATATCTAAAATTATATCCCCCCCCCTCTATTTACATGAAATGGTTTGGTCCATTCGCAAAGCCAAAGCGAACGGCTTGCGAGTACGGTGACAATCCCCCCCCCCCTCTATTTACATGAAATGGTTTGGTCCAAAGCGAACGGCTTGCGAGTACGGTGACAATCCCCCCCCCCTCTATTTACATGAAATGGTTTGGTCCAAAGCGAACGGCTTGCGGAGTTTGGTAAAGAAATCGCCATAGCTCGGTAACTACTTGTCCGATTAATATGAAACCTTGAAAAGGCACATCCTCGGGTCCCCAGCAATATACCTGGCAAGTTTCAAGTATATCGGACCGGTAGTTGTCGAGAAACAGCGGTCGCATACACACACACAGACATTCACACAGAGATTACTGGAATTATAGATAGACTAGGGCATGCCCGTACTATATATATATCTAAAATTATATCCCCCCCCTCTATTTACATGAAATGGTTTGGTCCATTCGCAAAGCCAAAGCGAACGGCTTGCGAGTACGGTGACAATCCCCCCCCTCTATTTACATGAAATGGTTTGGTCCAAAGCGAACGGCTTGCGAGTACGGTGACAATCCCCCCCCCCCCCCCTCTATTTACATGAAATGGTTTGGTCCAAAGCGAACGGCTTGCGAGTACGGTGACAATCCCCCCCCTCTATTTACATGAAATGGTTTGGTCCAAAGCGAACGGCTTGCGGAGTTTGGTAAAGAAATCGCCATAGCTCGGTAACTACTTCTCCGATTAATATGAAACCTTGAAAAGGCACATCCTCGGGTCCCCAGCAATATACCTGGCAAGTTTCAAGTATATCGGACCGGTAGTTGTCGAGAAACAGCGGTCGCATACACACACACACAGAGAGATTACTGGAATTATAGATAGACTAGGGCATTGCCCGTACGTGGGTGCCCGTTCCTTGCCAATGCCCGTACTATATATATATCTAAAATTATATCCCCCCCCCCCCCCTCTATTTACATGAAATGGTTTGGTCCATTCGCAACGACCACAGAACCCCCCCCCCCCCCTCTATTTACATGCAATGGTTTGGTCCAAAGCGAACGGTTTGGTCCATTCGATGTGATTCGATGATTCGATGTGAATGGTTTGGTCCATTCGCAACGACCACAGAACCCCCCCCTCTATTTACATGAATGGTTTGGTCCATTCGCAAAGCCAAAGCGAACGACCACAGAACCCCCCCCCCCTCTATTTACATGAATGGTTTGGTCCATTCGCAAAGCCAAAGCGAACGACCACAGAACCCCCCCCCCCCCCCCCCCCTCTATTTACATGAATGGTTTGGTCCATTCGCAACGGCAAAGCGAACGGCGAACGGCTAAATCGCCATAGCTCGGTAAGTACTTGTCCGATTAATTTCAAACCTTGAAAAGGCACATCCTCGGGTCCCCAGCAATATACCTGGCAAGTTTCAAGTATATCGGACCGGTAGTTGTCGAGAAACAGCGGTCACAGACAAACGTACAGACGTACAGACGTACAAACGTACAGAGATTACTGGAATTATAGATAGATAATACACACACAATATACATATTTATTTTCATGCATAATGTACATATTAATACACACAATATACAGATTTACCAAATATAATACACACACAATATACACATTTATTTTCATGCATAATGTACATATTAAAACATAGAATATGCAGATTTACCAAATATAATACACACACAATATACACATTTATTTTCATGCATAATGTACATATTAATAATGTAATTTTTTAATGATTATACAGTGGAACCTCGACTTACGAGTGCCCCAACTTACGAGTTTTTCGAGATACGAGCCGTCACTCTGGCAGTTTATTGCTTTGAGATGCGAGCCGAGATCCGAGTTACGAGCTTTCGCCACCCGGTCACGTGGTTATCTTGCCGTGCACGTACAGTATCTCTGTCGTAGTATAGCGCTGCATTTTAGATTTCGCATTTCGGTTATTTTGAGTTTACGCCGCCAGGTGGGCTCTGGTCACGTGGTTATCTTGCCGTGCACGTACAGTATCTCTGTCGTATAGCGCTAATGATATATAACGCCGCCGATAATGATATGATAATTTATGATAATCTATGCAGCACGACGTGGTCCTCACGTCACACAAGGCGCCTTTGCCGGCGCAAAACGGCTCTCTCAGGGTCAAACTCGGTATCGTTTTGAGCGCACGGTTCAGACCTTCAAGAAAAAGTTTATTTTGTAAAAATCGAGATATGACCGGTTTTGTTCGCCGGCACGTCGGCGCTCGAATCGAATCGAGTTAAAACGAACACTGCCGTTGTCGGGTCCGTCTGAGACAACCACCGGGCCGAGAACGCTGGGACCGGTCTCGTTGGATAGGCCTGGATCAGATCTCGAAACGCTGGAAGCTGCACCTCTCTGTGATAATCTTGTGGACCATAACAAGAGATCGTGCGACACGTGGTTATCATGCCGTGCAAGTACAGTATCTCTGCCGTCAACTTGTTCAGAGTGCCGGCGATAGCTCGCCTTCTCTTTGTGGAAAACACGGTGAGATCCTTAACATCCAACAACTAATGGGACGCAAACGGGGCGCCCAGTTTAGCGGTACACCCATTGATGAATCACCCTGCCTGTGATTCACCCATGACAGGTTATAGCTGGGTCGGGATTCAAACCCAGGCTGGACAGTTTAGACTTTAGAGTCAAGTGTGCGTACCTCCAGTCCAGGCCATCCTGCCAACTTGTATGCTGCATACAGGTGAAATATAAAGCGCGAGATATTTTTATATATACTGTATATTAAAAAAAAAATTGGTGTGGTTTTTGGCGGGCTGGAACGGATTAATAGCATTTCAATGCATTTCAATGGGGAAATTTGATTTGAGATACGAGCAATTTGACTTACGAGCTCGGTCACGGAACGGATTAAACTCGTAAGTCAAGGTTCCACTGTATATATATATATATATATATATATATATATATATATATATATATATATATATATATATATATATATATATATATTATATATATATATATATATATATATTGTTACAGACACGACTTTGATGTTAGGGTGGGCCGAGCGGAATGGCCGCCGTGTCCGCACAAGTTACCCGATTATACTCGAACGTTGCCGAGTCGCGCTACGCTAAATCAATTGAGGAAAGGGACACAACGGCTGGGTTAAAATGACACGACACCAAGGGTTCAGTTCTCAAGACCTCCGGAGGAGGTTATATTAGGGCGGAAGGTCAGATTACAACTACAAGAGGGACAGCATAGTAAGGTAGGCACTTAGACACACTCTTATATTAGCCCCGACAGACGACAGATAAACGGGACAAAAACTGACTCACACGGGGATTGATGGCAAGGAAAGCGGGTATCGATGGCTCAAGGTGCACTGTTCTCGGAGGGGGTGCACCGTTCTCGGAGGTACTGCAATACCGGGTCGATGCGTGGAGCTCGCTCAGCGCTGGAAGGTCGCGACTTGTCTTCTTCAGTCGGGGGAGCATCTCACGTCACATCCGGTAAGTCGCTGCGTATATCCGGCGGGGAGTGACACGCCCTCGGCTCGTTAGCTCCGCCCCAGATGGAATCGGTCCGCCCTTCTTATTGGGTGCGGGGGGGTTACCAGGCTCCGCCCTTGACGAGGAGCTGACAGCCAGCCCCTTCGTGGTAACCCCGTGGAGCGCATGGGTAATGGCGGCTAACCGAGCCGGAGTGAGGACGCACACTCCCCGCGCGCGCCGTTGTTGTAGTTGTTGTAGTTGTTGTTGTAGTTGTTGTTGTAGTTGTTGTTTGGGGAAGAAGATGGGAGGAGGTATGGGAAGGTCCTAAACTCACTACTGGTGCCATATAATCACATTCTGGTGCAACGAAGAGTCAGAATTAATGGAAACGAGTCCTTAACTGACATAGACTAAGAATAACTAGCAAGATGTCCGAAAGTTGTCTACGTGAGATGCGGTGGACCTGGGCACGACATTTAATGGGGGAAAAAGGGGAAGGTCGGTTCTACAGAGTGTTATTTACAGGCAATGGGACTAGGGAATGGGGGATTGGGGATAGTTGGGGAGTATTGGGGAAATAGGGGAATATTTACAAGCGGATATGGATAGAGGCCAAATCCCATATCCGCAACATTGCACCCTTCTCTACCCTCGGGGCGTCCCGACCCGATAAATTTTTACCTACTTTAGTGTGGCACTCAGATGTAGTTCCCTCTACTATTAACTCTACCCTGAGTGCGACAGTTTTACAGATATTCACAAATGAGTAAATATGTCCCCCTGCGACGTTGCACCCTTCTCCTCACAGAAACACACCCACAGGATAACCGAATCGCGGAAAGAATTCTCAAACTAAACATACAGCCGGTAGGGAGCATTATTTACACAAGACTACGCTGATATTTACACTACGATCCAGGACCTGTTTTTGGAGGAACACATGCAGATGTTATGCATAGAGAGAGCACGCATGCCAGCATCGATACACCAACCCACGAGTGCTCTGTGGCCTACGGCCTTTAATAATGTGCAGAGCACCCCTTCCCAGCACCAAAAGCACCACCCCATCACACAGTCAGCACCATCCGGTGCACCAATAAAGTGTTTATAAATCACCGGTGGTGTCGCAGCCGGCCGATGTTCTGCCGCTGGTCTTGCCTTCGTGTGGTGCACTTGGTGTTCTTGCCTCTTTCAAAAAAATAAAGAAAGGCGCCAACCGCGTCCATTTCTCTATTGTGGCCGTCAGGGGGCCAACTGTTAGTGGTTCACCTTGTATGGCATAGGTGCCACGTTGACCCATAGGTCCATCCATGGGTGGTGCTTGGCCGCAAAAGAACTGCGGTCCATTGTGGGTGGCCACAAACATTGCGGTCCATATGGTGTATCGATCCAGGCAGCAAGCAGCGAAAGTGCAGGCCCACAACTGCGGATCCAGCACCTCTCTCTCCTCTCTCTCTGCCCCAAAGCCAGATCCTCGGAGGTGGGAGACAAAAGAAGCAGACAAGTGAGTAAGGTGGTAAGGGCGCAAAAGTGCACGCAATGCAAGGTAATGCACACTGGGGGCACATGGGAACCAGGTGAGACAGGTACGTTCCTACCGTACGCTCCCCCCCCCCCCCCACCAGGTAACCTACATGGCCCCTCCCTTACCCCCTCACTGTATCCACAAAACACAACACTACCCATAAACATCTACTTTACAAATCAACAAACGTCCCTACTGTCTTCCCCGTTCCTCCCATAAACCAAATTCGTCTTCTCTCCCTCCTAACCAATCAAATTTGCCATTTTCAACTCTCATCAAAATTTGCCATCTCCAACTGAACATCATAATTTGCTATCACCAATTCATCATCAGTCCCTCCTAGGGAGGGAGAGATGGAATCACCCCAATGTCTCATCCACGTCGTGATGCGTCTCACAAATCCAACAGCAGTCCTTACTTCCTGCACACAGAACAAAGAAAACACAGGTGTGGAGTCATCATCATCACCACAGGTAAGTGGCTGCGTATGGTGCGACAGGTTCATCAATCCTAACTATTTCCCTAAATGACTTTAACAACTTTACACTACCCGGGGTCTTTCTCCGGCCAAACCATTGGCCCTCTTACACTATGGGTTCTAAAAACCAATTCCCATTGGCCAAACTGTGGTGCTTTTCAATTTGGGGTCTCACTCCCCCGATTCATCTCCCGGTGCCCTCGCACAATTTCTGGGCCACGGCGTGTACCTCTCCCAGCGGGTCTACCCACCTGCACACCTCCACCACTGCAGTTGCCTCCGAGCTTACCTGCTCCTTACCCTAACCTAACTACCTGGGGAAGGCCCTCTGGCGCTCTCCCCACTCGGTGCCCTCTCTGGCACTGGGCTGCCCGATCCACACCCGGGATCCTCAGGCACCCACTCACAACTACCGGCTCCCAGAGCCCACCTGCGGCCTCACCTGGCCGACATCCTCACAGTGGTGGAGTGCCCAACCAACTACACACACTAACAGGCTACACGCCCAGCCATTTCCACAACACTAATGCACCCATTCACAACACCATTCTGCAACCGCACCACAAATGCCAATATCCAACCACAATTTACCTGTACCCTCTACCTAACACTTACACTACCCGCCCCGGGTATCCGTGATGGGGGTCCACTCGACCCCCATTCACACCTTCGCACCATGCACACCACTCCGTACCACTTACTCCAACTCTCTCCACACACCTGTACTTGCACACCTGTGCTCTCACACCTGGTGCCACCTGCACCCTTCTCTCCCCAAGCGCATTCGCGCTGATCCACAACACTCATTACTCACACACTGCTCCACACACCTGTCCAGTTCTCACACCTGTGCAATCACACCTGTTCAATTCTCACACACACGGCATCATCTCAGCTAACTACTCCCTTCTGAAACTTGCGCTTCCCAGTCGTCCCTTTAAACTATTGCGCTCCCACGTCATTATCATCCATACTAATCTACCTGCGTCCCCACTACAGGTATCAGTCACTATCTAACCTTAACGTCACCTAATGTCATCTTCTAGGTCCCTACACACAATATAACCTAACCCACCCGGGCTAGTTTTCACTGCCATACACCCCATAAGCTATTGCGCATTTGCCCCCTTGGGAAGGGCGGCAGGGATGCCCCCCTTACCCACCGGGCCCATCGCTCACTACCAATTTGGCACATCAAATTTCCACAAATTAAAAATTTGCCAATCACTACCCATCATCTGCCAATCACTACTGCCAATCCCTTGCCAATCGTCAAATTTTGTTTTTCTCTAATTTTGGGTCCAAAACACTAACCTCATCACCCAGTCTACTCACTAATGCCTCTCGGTGCGCCAATTCCTGTCCAAAGCCCGGCTTCGTAAAGCCAAGCAATGGATGCTGGTTGTTTTGTGCCAGCGGCTGGATGCGTCCGGCACTCGGTGCAGGGACGGGGGCTTACCCGGGCCGAGATCCCACGCACCATCTCGGCATGGAGCCATCCCATGTCCCGATCTCGACCTGCCGGACTGCCTCAACAAAAAGTGGTCGCCATGACGACCCTTTCTATCGGGCTGCCCGCTCCGCCTAGTGGAGCACGGACGCGGCCGTTCAAAGCGAGGCCCAGCACGCACCGAGGGCCCGATTCGGCTAAAAGTCGACCTAACCTCTAAACCGGTTACCGTCGATGCTTCACCTGGACGCTTACACCCCGCAGCCCGTTCCTTGCTCACACATCCAGCCGTGCCCATGCTCCTCGTACCTTTCCTTACACACCTCGGTACACTCATTCCACTCACAGCCTTGGTCACACACCTGACCACCGAACACTTTGGCACACATTCGTTGGTAGCACACCTCACCAACACACCTCTTCACACCCCCCTCCTCTGTCACCTCCTCTGTGACAATCACAGGTGTGCTCTCATTCGCACACCCAACCACGTGCCTCACCACCAACTCCAGCGTGCATTCCCACTCACGCTCTACCATTCCAGGTGTGCATCCTTCCATCCCAGGTGTACATCCTCGCTCACCTGTCACAACCAACTCACTCTCCTTGTCACTCTCACTACTCTCACCTCCATTCTTGACAGCGCACTCACCCTTACTCTTGACAGCGCACTCTTTCCTCATGCACCTGTCCGTCACACACCTTTCTCGCGCACACTCTCCCGTTACACCCTCTGTAACACTTACCACACCGTGCTTCCATGTGCCCCCTCGCACACGCGCTACGACCGACTCACTCTCGCCAGCACCCTCACTCCTTGGCACGCACTTTTTCCTCACACACCCCAGAGTCGGACTTTCTCGCACACCTCCTTTTTCGCACACCAGACCTGTCGCACACTTCACCAGCGGCCTCTCACGAACACCCGGATCCAAACCAATCCCCAAGCTTCTTAAATCACCTGGCGCATCATACGCACGACCATATTGGTCACCACTTACACCGGGTCCTCTTCCTCTTCGCTTCTCCTCCATCACCTGCGAATCCCTCATCCGGTTAATGAGCACATCATCACGATCCAAACACAGACTTTGGACCAATTCTTTTATCTCCTCTTTTATCTCTTTGTTATCCCCTCTCCGTCGCTTCTTAATTTCGCTCATCCCTTCTTCCACTTCTTCTAGTTTCTGCTTCACCTCTTTTATTCCCCGGTACGTCTCCTCAAGCTCGTCCTCCAAGGCTACCTTGACCGTTTCCATGTGCGTCCTCACTTGCCGGTCCTTCGTCTCCATTACCTCTACCACCTCGTCCAACCTCGCTGTCAGTCCCTCACGTACCATCTGACATTCCCTCTTCGTCGCTATTAAGTCGTCTTTTAGTTCTTTCTGTGTCGCTTTTAAACCTCCTATTACCGCTGTGTTCTTTTGAACCTGCTCCACTAACTCCGTCTGTCCCACCGTCAGCTGCTCCACCTCCTGCGTCAGGTCCTCTATGCCCCCTTGTAACTTTACAGTCCCCTTTCTCACCTCCTTCTCCATGTGCTCCTTACAGTGCCTCACCTCCTTGCGCACTCCTCCGACCTCCTCACTCACACCTCTTCTGATCTCCTCTCCCATCACTTGCATCTCCTGCCCAGATGCCACCCTCATCTGCTCCATTTCCTCCCTGTGAGCATCCAGTTTGGTTTCTACCCCCATTCTGACCCCCTCTATCTGCTGCCCCATTTGTTTAACTTCCCTTTCCGCTTGGTCCCTCATGTCCCTCAATTTGCCTTCCATACTGTTTTCTAACCCCTCTAACCCCTCTTGCATCCCTTCCATTTGATTCTCTTGAGCGGCCATTCTGTTTTCTACCCCCATTAACCCCTCCTGTATTTCCCCTAATCTATCGTCTAATTTCCCAAATTTCTTATCTAATCCCTTAAAATTATTGTCTAATCCCTTAAAATTATTGTCTAATCCCTTACTGGTACCCCTCGCTTCGTCCCTCATTACCCCCAATTGCTCACTCTGAGCCCTCGCTTCGTCCCTCATTACCCCCATTTGGCCCTCCAATCGCTCACCCATTTGTTCCATAAGGGCCCTCATTTGCAGGAGGAAAAGGTTCGAATCCACCAGGGGCGCTGCCACGGTCGCGGGCGCGGTGACCAGCGAGGCGCCATTTTGTGCGTCCGCTACCCTCGCTGCTTCGCTCTCCTCACGTCCCTCAATTTGGTCCTGGACCGACCCTGCCTCACTCTCCTCTACCGGACCCCAGCTGTCTTGATCCGCCATAGCGCGACTTTCAAAATTCGGGTTTTTATATTTTGTAAAACACAATCAAATTTCGCTGTTATAATTTCGAGCGCGTAAACGCGCTCCGGGTCCAATCTCACTCCTCGACACCAATTGTTACAGACACGACTTTGATGTTAGGGTGGGCCGAGCGGAATGGCCGCCGTGTCCGCACAAGTTACCCGATTATACTCGAACGTTGCCGAGTCGCGCTACGCTAAATCAATTGAGGAAAGGGACACAACGGCTGGGTTAAAATGACACGACACCAAGGGTTCAGTTCTCAAGACCTCCGGAGGAGGTTATATTAGGGCGGAAGGTCAGATTACAACTACAAGAGGGACAGCATAGTAAGGTAGGCACTTAGACACACTCTTATATTAGCCCCGACAGACGACAGATAAACGGGACAAAAACTGACTCACACGGGGATTGATGGCAAGGAAAGCGGGTATCGATGGCTCAAGGTGCACTGTTCTCGGAGGGGGTGCACCGTTCTCGGAGGTACTGCAATACCGGGTCGATGCGTGGAGCTCGCTCAGCGCTGGAAGGTCGCGACTTGTCTTCTTCAGTCGGGGGCGCATCTCACGTCACATCCGGTAAGTCGCTGCGTATATCCGGCGGGCAGTGACACGCCCTCGGCTCGTTAGCTCCGCCCCAGATGGAATCGGTCCGCCCTTCTTATTGGGTGCGGGGGGGTTACCAGGCTCCGCCCTTGACGAGGAGCTGACAGCCAGCCCCTTCGTGGTAACCCCGTGGAGCGCATGGGTAATGGCGGCTAACCGAGCCGGAGTGAGGACGCACACTCCCCGCGCGCGCCGTTGTTGTAGTTGTTGTAGTTGTTGTTGTAGTTGTTGTTTGGGGAAGAAGATGGGAGGAGGTATGGGAAGGTCCTAAACTCACTACTGGTGCCATATAATCACATTCTGGTGCAACGAAGAGTCAGAATTAATGGAAACGAGTCCTTAACTGACATAGACTAAGAATAACTAGCAAGATGTCCGAAAGTTGTCTACGTGAGATGCGGTGGACCTGGGCACGACATTTAATGGGGGAAAAAGGGGAAGGTTGGTTCTACAGAGTGTTATTTACAGGCAATGGGACTAGGGAATGGGGGATTGGGGATAGTTGGGGAGTATTGGGGAAATAGGGGAATATTTACAAGCGGATATGGATAGAGGCCAAATCCCATATCCGCAACATATATATATATATATATATATATATATATATATATATATATATATATATATATATATATATATATATATATATATATATATATATATATATATATATATATATATATTGTTGGGGATGTGGGAATTGTATATATATATATATATATATATATATATATTGTTGGGGATGTGGGAATTGTGTGGGTAATCTGATGTAAATTTTCCCCTTTTTTGTATGCTGTAAATCTTGTAAATATCACCCTCCAATAGTATAAAGATCAAAAGTCGCCCGTAGTTAATCCATCGCATACACGTAGCCAATCTTAAAGCCCCTCGTAGTTATGTCCTTAATACATGTTAGTATAAGGCTCTGTGGCCCACTAGTTCATTACGTTGCATCAATTAAATAAGACAGGTCCCTCTGACACCCCATGGCATCTTCCAAGTGCCAGGTTTAGCCACTTTGCTGCATTTCATCTCCCGTCCACTTTGCTGCATTTTGACTCCTTTAGCCACTTTGCTGCATTTCATCTGCCGTCCACTTTGCTGCATTTGACTCCATTATGCACGAGGTAACCTCGGAGAAGAAAGGCGTGTCCCCACCTCGTCATAGAGGGGAGGAGTGAGTCAGCCCCACTCAACCAACCAAGAACAAGGGGTTGGACTTGGAGAGGGTGTGGAGAGAAACATCGAGTAGGTTCGCGAAGGTTCAAGGGCGTGGCAGATATAAGCCGCACGACGACGCCACACGAGAGACGCGCAAGGAGAGAGAAATACGTGCGACGATCGCGCAGGCAGGAGATCGGAGCGAAGGACGCGTCAGACGATTTGGAAAGAAGGGGAGGACCAAAAGAGCCAGAGGCGTGCAACGAGATACGTGTGCCGACGTCGCCCTGCTCGCTCCCAGCCTGACAAGGACCGGCTTGCTGTGCGCCCTGCCAAGCCTTCCAGCTTGTGTTTCGACCTTCTCCCTCCAGCAAAAACCAACCTGCACTTTCCCCATTCATGTACGTGAGTTTGTTCTGTGTGTCTTGTCCCTGGGTTAATTAAGACTGTTAATAGGTAAGCTAACGATTTCACTGTGTCACCTGCTTTTTCCATTTCCCTGTATATCACCTTGACTGCTCCTTTTGCTTTAGTGTGTGTAAATAATAAATCCTGTTATTCCTCTGTACGTCTTCTTCTTCCTCTTCACATTCGGTCGCTTTGGAGGTTTCCATATTGAATATCTGTGGCGCGATTTTGGCCGACGTTCAGGAATCGGGCTAGTCGGGGTAACTGTTCGGGTGCGGCGGCCATCCGCTCGGCCAATTAACATCCTAGCCACGTCCGTAACAATTGGTGCCAGGAGCGAGAACGGACCTGAAGTGCTTCGTGCGCTCAAATTACGAGTGGGCCGAAATTTGTTTTGTAAAATCTTAAATTGAACATCGTGCCATGGATAATCAAGGCGATCGGATGCAGGTGGGTGAGCTAGAAGAGGGGTTAGGGGTAACCCACGACCACAGGGAAGAAATGGAGGAGAGCAATGAGGAGGTGGTTGAGGGAGTATCAGGCGCACAAAATGGCGCCCTCGCGCACGTGGTTGGAGAGGCGCAAAATGGCACCTCGCACAAGCACGCGGTAGCCGAGCCCGCTGTACCAGCGGGCTTTAACATGCAGCCGTTTGACATGCAGCAGTTCATGGCACGGTTTGGCGAATACATGGCAGAGTCGAAGTGCGACAACGAAAAAAGAAGCAGGGAAATGAAAAAAATGGGTGAGCAAATGAGGAACGAAGCGAGAACTAATAGTGAGCGAATGAGGGATGAATTGAGGGGCCAAATAGGAGCAATGAGGGACGAAGCGAGGGGTACCGGTGAACGGTTAGACAATAATTTTGAAAGGTTAGACAATAAATTTGAGGGGTTAGACAACGGGATAAAAGAGGTAAAGAATGGGTTAACGGGGCTAGAAGATAGGATGCAAGGCAAATTGCGGGAGATAGGGGAGCAATCCGCCCGGGAAATCAAACGGATGGGGAACCAGATAGAGGAGGTGAAAATCGGGTTGGAAGGTAAACTGGATGCTCAGAGGGATGAATTAGAACAAATGAGTGCGGCATCTACTAAAGAGATGGGAGAAATGGGAGAGGAGATCAGACGAGGTGTAAGCGAGGAGGTCTCGGGGGTACGCGAGGAGGTTAAGCAAGGTGAGAAGCGTATGGAGAAAGAGGTGAGAAATGGAACGGCTAGGTTACAAGGGGGCATAGCATAGAGGACCTGACGCAGGAGGTGGAACAGCTGACGGTGGGACAGACGGAGTTAGTGGAGCAGGTACAAAAGAACACTGCGGTACTAGGAGGGTTAAAGGCGACACAAAAAGAACTAAAAAATGACTTAATAGCGACAAAGAAGGAATGTCAGATGGTACATGAGGGGTTGACGAAGAGGTTGGAAGAGGTGACAGAAGTAATGGAGACGAAGGACCGGGAGGTGAGGACGCACATATAAACTGTCAAGGTGGCCTTAGAGGACGAAATTGAAGGGGCGCACCGGGAAATGAGGGAGGTAAAGGAAAAATTAGAGGAGGTGGAAGAGGGGGTGAGTGAAATTAAGAAGAGACGGAGGGAAACTAAAAAGGAGATAAGGGAGGAAGTGATGGAGTATGTGCAAGGTCTGTGTTCAAATCATGATGATATGCTCACTACCCAAATAAAGAGTTTGCAGGTGGCAGAAGAGGTGCGACGACGAGGTACCGAGGTGAGTGACGATATACGCGGAAATGTATATGGTGTGAGGGGAGCTTCAGTCGGCTTGGGGGGTGGTGTAGACCCGGGTGTTCGTGAGAGGCCATTGGTGAAGTGTGCGACAGGTACGGTGTGCGAAGGAGGTGGTGTGCGAGAATGTCCGACTCTGGGGTGTGTGAGGAAAAAGTGCGCGCCGAGGAGTGAGTGTGCTGTCGAGAGTGAGTTGGTCGTAGCGCGTGTGCGAGGGGGCACATGGAAGCGCGGGATGGGGAGTGTTACAGAGGATGTAACGAAAGAGTGCACACCTGTGGTGAGTGTTACGGAGGGTGTAACGGGAGAGTGTGCACAAGAGGATGCCCAAGAAAGGTGTGTAACGGACGGGTGCATGAGGAAAGAGTGCGCTGTCGAGAGTAAAGGTGAATGTGCGACCGAGTGTGGTGGTAAAAGTAGTGAGAGTGACACGGAGCGTGAGTTGGTTGTGGCAGGTGAGAGAGGATGTACACCTGGAATGGAAGGATGCACACTTGGAATGGTAGAGCGCGTATGGGAATGCACGCTGGAGTTGGTAGTGAGGCACGTGGTTGGGTGTGCAAGTGAGAGCACACCTGTGGTTGTCACAGAGGAGGTGACCGAGGAGGGGGCGCAAAGAGGTGTGTTGGTGAGGTGTGCGAACGCCGAGTGTGTGCAAAGGTGTGCGGTGGTCAGGTGTGTGACCAAGTCTGTGAGCGGAATGAGTGTACCTGGGTGTGTAAGAGAAGGTGCAATGACTAAGAGCATGGGTACGGCTGGATGTATGACCAAGGAACGGGCTGCGGGGTGTAAGCATGCGAATGGAGCATCGACACTAACCGGGTTAGCGGTTAGAGCGACTTATAGCCGAATCGGGCCCTCGGTGCGCGCCGGGCAGCTTTGCCTGCCGCGGGGATCCGCGGCAGTTTCGAAAGAACCGCCGTGCGGGATCCACGCCAGGCCGCGCTTTTAACGGCCACGTCCGTGCTCCACTAAGCGGAGCGGGCGGCCCGGTAGGAAGGGTCGTCATGGCGACCCCTTTTTGTTGCGGCGTTCCGGCAGGGCGAGATCGGGCCATTGGACGGCCCCGTGCCGAGATGGTGCGTGGGATCTCGGCCCGGGTAAGCCCCCTTCCCTGCACCGAGTGCCGGACGGATCCAGCCGCCGGCACCAAGCAACCCGCATTCATTGCTCGGCTTTACGAAGCCGGGCTTTAGAGATGAATTGGCGCACCGAGAGGCACTAGTGAGTAGACTGTGATGATGAGGATAGTGTTTTTGGCCCGAAATTTAGAAAAGTGAATAGAATTAGTAGTGATTGGCAAATTTTTGATTGGTTGAAATTTGATGTGCCAAATTGGTAGTGAGAGATACCCGATGTGGTGGGATGGCAACTTTGCCATCTCTCACAGCGGGGGCAAAGGAGCACTAGTCTTATGGGGTTTGGCAGTGAAAACTAGCCCGGGAGGGTTAGGATATTGTGTGTAGGAACCTAGAGAAGATGACCTTAGGTAACGGTAAGATTAGGTAGTGACAATGATACCTGTAGTGGGGACGTAGGTAGATAAGTGTGGATGATAATGACGTGGTATATGCTTAGTTTAAAGGGAAGACGGGGAGCACTAGGTTAGCAGGGCAACAGGTAGTTCAGATGATGCCGTGTGTGTGGTTAAAAGGTGTGATTGCACAGGTGTGCAACTGGACAGGTGTATGAAGCAGCGTATGAGGAATACTTGGTTGTGCATTGTATTGGTGTTGTGTTGACCAAATGGTCCAGGAAGGAAGGAGGGTGCAGGTGGCACCAGGTGTGATTGCACAGGTGTGCAACAACAGGTGAATGAAGAACAGGTGTATGGAATAAATGGTCTGGAGTATATGGAGTATTGGAATGGATGGTCATGGAGTGAGTATGGTGGAAACTGTGGAGTGGAGTGGAAGGTGCGAAGGTGTGGATGGGGGAAAGGAGGATGGCCCCCATCACGAATACCCGGGGAGGGTAGTGTCAGAGTTAGGTAGAGGGTACAGGTAAATTGTGGTTGGATATTGGCATCTGTGGTGCGTGGTGGAAGAATGGTATTTGGATGGGTGCATTAGTGACGTGGAAATGGCTGGGCGTGTAGCCTGTTAGTGTGTGTAGTTGGTTTGGGCACTCCACCACTGTGAGGATGTCGGCCAGGTGAGGCCGCAGGTGGGCTCTGGGAGCCGGTAGTTGTTGTGGATGGGGCCCGAGGATCCGGAGGACAGACCCGGGTAGCCCAGTGCCAGAGGGCACCAAGGGGTGACAGAGCCAGGAGGGGCCTTCCCCAATTAGATAGGTTAGGGTGAGGAGCTAGGTAAGCTTGGGTGGCAACTACAGTGGTGGAGGTGTGCAGGTGGGTAGACCTGCTGGGAGAGCTGCACGACCCAGCCCGGAAATTGTGCAAGGGCACAGGGAGTTGCATCGGGGGAGTGAGACCCCAAATTGAGGAAGCACCACAGTTTGGTCAATGGGAATTTGGTTCTTAAAACCGCATAGAGTGTAAGACGGCCAATGGTTTTGCAGGGAAAGACCCCGGGTAGTGTCAAGTGTGTTAATGTCATTTAGAGGACTAGGGCATGCCCGTACTATATATATATCTAAAATTATATCCCCCCCCCCCCCCCCCTCTATTTACATGAAATGGTTTGGTCCATTCGCAAAGCCAAAGCGAACGGCTTGCGAGTACGGTGACAATCCCCCCCCTCTATTTACATGAAATGGTTTGGTCCAAAGCGAACGGCTTGCGAGTACGGTGACAATCCCCCCCCCCCCCCCTCTATTTACATGAAATGGTTTGGTCCAAAGCGAACGGCTTGCGAGTACGGTGACAATCCCCCCCCCCCCCCCCCCTCTATTTACATGAAATGGTTTGGTCCAAAGCGAACGGCTTGCGGAGTTTGGTAAAGAAATCGCCATAGCGTGCACAAACGCGCAGGAAAGCGAAAGAATCGCAAATTAGTTTTAATTAGTTTTAAAACATAGTTTAACGCCAACATAGCGGCAACATAGTTTGCCAACGGGAAATAAATGAATACGCTCACAAATGTGCCGTCCGAGGCAGAGTCTGTTCGCCACGTTCGGCACACGTGATAGCTCGCTGCTCTCTGATTGGTTGAATCGTTTTTTGGACATAGCTCGGTAACTACTTGTCCGATTAATATGAAACCTTGAAAAGGCACATCCTCAGGTCCCCAGCAATATACCTGGCAAGTTTCAAGTATATCGGACCCGTGGTTGTCGAGAAACAGCGGTCACAGACAGACACACAGAGATTACTGGCATTATAGATAGATAGTTAGGATGGAGATCTCCTCGCACCATCTGCATCCACTCACCTGAGGTGACAAAGCTCCACACCATGTCGTGGTTTGTTGGTTTTTATTATTTTGGTGCAAATGTTTGGAATGTGAGACGCATCATGACGTGGGTGTGACATTGTGCTGATGTTCCATCTCTTCCTCCTTATGAGGATTGATGATGAATTGGGTGATGGCAAATTTTGGTTAGAGGGATTGTGGAGACGAATTTGGTGTAGGAGAAATATGGGGAAGTCGTGACAGTAGTGACGAATTTGTAATGTGTAGATTGTTGTAAATATGGGGTAAGGGCAAGGGTAGAGTAGGTGACAGGGGGGGTGACGTACGGTAGGGACGAGCTTTTCTCCGCTCCGTCTCCATACGCACCTCACCTTGCATTGCCTTGTTTGATGTGTACCCTTGTGACCTTTCCCCTCGCTCATCTGTCTTTTCCCCCCTTGTCTCCCACATGAGGACTGTGCACCACTGGGCGCTGAGGGGAGCGTGCGTGAGTCCGCCATTGGTTGCCCGAACCTCTCGCAACCACAGCTGTCTGCATCGATGCACCACCTTATGGACCACATGTCTGTGGCTGAGCACCACTGATGGACCCCATGGGTTGGGGCATGGCCCCTCTGCTGGAACCGGCCATGAAGGCCCGAGATCTTGCTGGCGGACCTTGGTCACAGGGCACCTATGCCCCACAGGTGAACCACACTAGTCGGCCCTGTGGGCCATAAATAAATAAAGATGGACACGTTTGTGCACTTTTATGTCCAAATAGGCCGCCAGCAAAGAAGATGACAACCACAGGAAAATAACAATAGCCAGCAGAGGGAGCCGAAGAGCAAGACACCACCAAGGGTTTGTTTGGTTATTTCTATTATTGAACTGCAATGACTGTGCACCGATTGGTGCTTGAGGGTGTTTTGGTGCGTTTTGGGTGCTTCATGGTGCGTCGATGCAGAGCAGACTGTCTCCCCCCCAAAAGAACAATCACAGGTCCTGGGTTGCGTATTGTAAATAAAAGTAGTCATTGTAAATAATGCGCCCCCACCGTAAATGTATAGTTTGAAGACCATTCCGCAATTCGGTTAGCTGTGGGTGTGAAACTGTTATGCAGGGTGCAACGCAATTAGCGGGACATATTTATTTGTGTTTTAAAATTGTCGCACTCAGGGTCAGGTTAATTGTAGAGGGAATTACACCTGCCTGTCACATTAAAGGTAAAATTTTCGGGCCGGGACATCCCGTAAGAAAGGAGGGTGCAGTGTTGGGGATATGGGAATTGTGTGGGTAATCTGATGTAAATTTTCCCCTTTTTTGTATGCTGTAAATCTTGTAAATATCACCCTCCAATAGTATAAAGATCAAAAGTCGCCCGTAGTTAATCCATCGCATACACGTAGCCAATCTTAAATTCCCCTCGTAGTTATGTCCTTAATACATGTTAGTATAAGGCTCTGTGGCCCACTAGTTCATTACGTTGCATCAATTAAATAAGACAGGTCCCTCCGACGCGACCGACGCATCTTCCAAGTGCCAGGTTTAGCCACTTTGCTGCATTTCATCTGCCGTCCACTTTGCTGCATTTGACTCCATTATGCACGAGGTAACCTCGGAGAAGAAAGGCATGTCCCCACCTCGTCATAGAGGGGAGGAGTGAGTCAGCCCCACTCAACCAACCAAGAACAAGGGGTTGGACTTGGAGAGGGTGTGGAGAGAAACATCGAGTAGGTTCGCGAAGGTTCAAGGGCGTGGCAGATATAACCCGCACGACGACGCCACACGAGAGACGCGCAAGGAGAGAGAAATACGTGCGACGATCGCGCAGGCAGGAGATCGGAGAGAAGGACGCGTCAGACGATTTGGAAAGAAGGGGAGGACCAAAAGAGCCAGAGGCGTGCAACGAGATACGTGTGCCAACGTCGCCCTGCTCGCTCCCAGCCTGACAAGGACCGGCTTGCTGTGCGCCCTGCCAAGCCTTCCAGCTTGTGTTTCGACCTTCTCCCTCCAGCAAAAACCAACCTGCAATTTCCCCATTCGTGTACGTAAGTTTGTTCTGTGTGTCTTGTCCCTGGGTTAATTAAGACTGTTAATAGGTAAGCTAACGATTTCACTGTGTCACCTGCTTTTTCCATTTCCCTGTATATCACCTTGACTGCTCCTTTTGCTTTAGTGTGTGTAAATAATAAATCCTGTTATTCCTCTGTACGTCTTCTTCTTCCTCTTCACATTCGGTCGCTTTAGAGGTTTCCATATTGAATATCTGTGGCGCGATTTTGGCCAACGTTCAGGAATCGGGCTAGTCGGGGTAACTGTTCGGGTGCGGCGGCCATCCGCTCGGCCAATTAACATCCTAGCCGCGTCCGTAACAATATATATATATGTATATATATATATATATATATATATATATATATATATATATATATATATATATATATATATATATACTAGTGGGGTCACCCGTGGGAATCCCACGGGCATGGACGTGTGTGACATTTTGACATATTGAGTTAGATGCTGCACCTGCACATTCAGTTTCACAAAATGGTTACTGCCAATTTATCAGATGCACAAATTATGTAATCTACACAATGTATTTACTTCTGATAACATGTGAATGCATGTGCGTGCACACCCACACACACATACACACATATACACACACAAACACACGTACACCCACACACATATATACACACACATACATACACACACATACACACACGTTCACCCACACACGTTCACCCACACACGTACACATACACACAAACACATCTCGTTTTTTCATTTCTGTTCCTTACAATTCTATCCCTCTTTCATTCACAGACACACACACACAGACACACACACACACACACACACACACACACACACACACACACACACACACACACACACACACACACACACTTAATTAATTAATTGTGCAGTATCGGTTGTTCCTAAACTTAAATAATTTAAAGGATTGTTGTAAATGATGTTAATTTTACAACATCCCATATTCAACTTTATTTAAATTGTAAACCTCAAACATAGACACATGTGTGTAAACATAGACATAGACACATGTGTGTAAACACACACACATACATACATACATACATACACACACACACACACACACACACACACACACACACACACACACACACACACACACACACACACACACACACACACACACACACACACACACACACACACACATACATTCATACATATATATATTTAACCAAAGAAGCACACTAACCCTATGACATGACGCTGACGTCATGCATAAATTATGCCAACACATCACCTCCAAACTAGGAGGTATCCGTGTGGTACTCAAGTCTTTGCAGACTGAGGTTAAAGCTCTATGGTCCCAAATGGACAAAGGCAGAGATGTCAATCTAGATTTCGCCCTCATTATGGGCCTGATGAGGCCACCTTTTTATAATAAAAAAGGTAAAAAATGAAACATTTTAACAGCCTTGGACGTGCACCTTGACCCCACGGCCAAGGCACACCGTCCATCAAGTCTGTCCCATTAGCATACACATGCACCTCAACCCAAAGTCTGAAGGGAATGGTCAATCAAAACACATGCATCCTGACCCCGAAGGGCCACACCCACAATGCATGGTCATACAATTGGACCCGCCTCCATAGGAGTGAGTCCCCACAACTTCAACACCATGCCGTCCCAACGAGGGCTTATTTTTCCCTAATCAAGACAACATACTGCAAATTGTTTATTTGTGACCAATCTAAGCCATTAATAAACACAGGTTGAACCCCCTAACTTGACTTGGAAGCAAGGCACATATTGAGTCTCACCCCAGCAATTGCTGCACAACCTGTTAGCAACAAGTGTAGCCTGCCACGCTGACACATTATCTCTGCCCTGCTCAACAGTTAGGAGGTTTGCAGTCAGGAATATTAAATTTAACCCAAAAATCACACTAATCCTATGACATGACGCTGACGTCATGTGCATAAATTAATATTCTTGGGTTAAATTTAATATTCTGTGCCTTGCTCCTGGTCAGGTTAGGGCTGTTCAATTTGTATATCTGTAATCTGTAACTTAATATACACTATATACATAGTCATGCGTCGCTTAACGTCCTAGATACGTTCTCGGAAACGTGCCTTTAACCGAATTGGACGTTGTCCGAACATCACATTGTTTTACCGTGAAACGGCGTACAGGAGCCGTACATACATTTATTACGTACGCAAATGTGAAATTTAGTTTCCCCCACCCCTTATGGCTCTGTATGCTCTCTCTCTATATATATACATATCCCCATCACCTCCTTCACTTTGCTCCTCATCTCACACTCTACCCCAACAGCCAGAGCTTGCGGAAAACTCTTTGTCGTAGTCGGCTCCTGCTTGTTGCTTCAACATTTCGAACAAACTTTTTGCTTTGGCCGTGATGGTTAGCGTGCTGAGTGGGACTCGCTTTTGAGTCTGGTCTTCAATCCAGGTCATCAGCATCTTTTCCATTTTCGATATCGGCCCCTCTCAAACCTTGGTCAATCTTGTTGCCTTCATTGAAGCCGATACTGTTACCGCTTGAAGAATCTTCTCTTTGTTTTTCATTATCGTCGTGATCGTAGAGTGCGACATACCGAAATCACATGCGATAGCATTCACAGATTTGCCGCCCTCACACTGTCTTATTAGTCCCCTACCGGTGTACACCGGAGGGAACTATAGGTTTGCACGCCGTCCCTCTGTCTGTCAGTCTGTCAGTCTGTCAGTCTGTCAGTCTGTCAGTCTGTCAGTCTGTCAGTCTGTCAGTCTGTCAGTCTGTCAGTCTGTCAGTCCGTCAGTCCGTCAGTCTGTCAGTCTGTCAGTCCATCACGCAAAGAACAGTTTTCCGGACGTTTTTTCTAAACTCTTAATGCTAATGATTTCAAACTTGGCACATGGTTTCCTCATGATAAGTTACAGGTTAAGTTCAAACTTCACGACGTTTCGATCATTTTTGACAAAGTTATGGCACTTTGAACTTTGGGAATTCTGAAAATACTGATGATCCTTACCTCAGTGCCATTTTAAGTTTTAATTTCCTTTAAAAAAGATTTTTCTCTGCAATAATAGGATCGATTGAGATCAGATTTTCACCGTAGGGGGGACTCGGTCTGTAGAATATTTTAATGGTAATTAGGATGTCACAGGTCACGTGGTTCGGCCGCCATATTGTTTTTCGTGAAAACACGAAAACCCCTTTTTCTCTGCAACGGCTGAACAGATCGAGGCCAAACTTTGCAGGCAGAATCGCATACCCATGACGAACAAAAAAGTCAACTAGCATGACGTCATGCGTCACATGGTTTCAGAGTTATGACGTTTCTAAACATGAACCTTTAAAACCGAGCTCCTCCCTCATTTTTTATCCAATCGAGGGGAAACTTCACAGATCTGTTCAGCATGTCAGTCTACTAAAATGTCGTTTTGGAATTTGTGATAGGGCACGTGGTTTGGCAGATATCGTTAATTAAACGAAAATATTTTAAAAATGGATATCTCTTGAATCGCTAGTACCTCAGACCGTGAGTTGGTAATTATATAATTCACACAGTGCAATACGTGCAGGCCGCTCCATGGAGCGACCTTGCGGGCTTATCAACAAGGCGAGGTGTGACACACATGTGTCTCAGTATACCTCAGATCAAGTTTGAAAACCAGCATCAACCGTGCATAAATCTGCATATTCGATCATTTTTCACAAAGTTATGGCACTTTGAACTTTGGTTGGGGACATGCATTGCAGCGCAATACTCAGAATGCTTGTTATTTTCTGCTTCTCCTTCAAATCAATGCTCTTGCGTTGTTTCTTGCTGCTACTACCACGAGGGCTGGTTGCGCTGCGTTTGGGACCCATGATTAACTCACGATGAATGAATGAATGAATGATCGTTTTAAGGCCATTTTTCCCGCTAGAGCGGGGGTTAGCCTTGCAGGCCCCATGACAATCATGGTTCCTGTTTTGAGGCAATGTTTTTATGGCCGGATGCCCTTCCTGACGCCAACCCTTGGTCACCTCTTACGATGCGCAGGGATACGGTGTACCTATTCTAAACCGGGGTACACACCGGGATCATTCATCTCAGCAAGCTGGTACTCAAATTTGCCGACCTCGGAAGGATGACAGGCTGAGTCAACCCCCGTGGCGTTAATTCAGCGATCGACTGGGATTCGAACCCAGGATCCTAGGATCCCAAGCCGGCACCTTAACCGCTAAGCCAACACCAGGATGATTAACTCAAGATACGCGGGGGTAATCGAGACTGGATGCTGATGATGGCATTTCATCCAGTAACAAAACATAAACCAGTAACATAGGCATTTCTTATATCTATCAAAACATATTATGGATATACAGTATAGTTACTGTACTGTATCATCATACGCCTGGCGGCACAATCTATTTTGTTTAAAAACATGTGATGCATGCGTGAGCGTGCCCGCTTACGTCCGCTACGTCCCGTTGTCTGAACGGTTTTTTAAAATCCCCATTATTTTCTTATTATTTTTATGGGCCACGGACGTATAAGCGATCGGACGTTGTTCGGATGGACATAAAGTGACGTATGACCGTATAAGTGTTATTTGTTATGTGTTATGCAAGTGTTATAAAACACTGTTTTATTTTGTAAACTTGACAAATATCAATCTTCAGACTGACTTGTCCAGTGTTTGACATGATAAACCGAAATGATGATGATGATGATATGATGATGATGATGATGATGATGATGATGACAATTGACCATATGTATAAGGCTCACCGTTGATTTCATTGGCGAAGGATTGCTCCCAGGCATACATCTTGATGAGCTTGATGTAAGTCAACACTTCGTTCATGATGCACACACGATTGTCCGTGTGGACAATTGCATTTCGCCGGAAACGTCCTGTCATCCGCACCATGATTAACTAACAAGGAGAACACAAAACAATTTCTGAACATTTTATTGATGCACAATTTAGTATCGAAAAAAACTGTTACATTTTCTATAAGGACTCCAGCCTGCACTTTCCTATATCCATTATCCATCATCATGAAATGGAAATCATTAACGTAGCTCAAACAATGATTTTACAACATAAATGATACTTACATGCTCTAAGCTACTTTATACTGCCACAAAAAAATGTAACTTACCACCCCCCTCCTCCACAATCCCAAAGTGTCTGGTAAGGAACTTGTTCTTGTTCTTAACACAAACACCCATGCACGTAAACCATCACACCTCTCCATGGTTCACACCGAAAGCAAAGTTCAAAGATGGGGAAAAGTTCCACCAGAAATGACACAATATAAAATTTTGACAAAAAAAAAAAAAAACTTCTTTGACCTCTGTGACCCAAAGTCCCCTCCCCTAGGGCATGAACCGGGGGTCAAATCGAGAAAATCGTTACATATTTCATGCATCCCTCAATATTGATTGCAAAAGCAAAGTTTCATAATTTTTTTTAATGTGCTCGTAATTCCATTTTTGGGGATTTAACCTTTTAATAAATACCAAAATAAACGATCTATACACCTTAACACAGAGTTCGTCCAAGGTTGAAAAACCCCTTGGGGAGAGAGGGGGTCAAATAAGGTTGCTACAAACCTTCGCCGTGTGACCCCTAACCCCCATGGTAAGTTTGATTGACATTGGATTAGTAACGACTGAATGTATCGTGAACAGACAGATTGACAGACACCAAATTGTGTATTTTACTGTAATTACCTTCGATGTTAATCATATGTTGAATTGCAGCAATTCTTAAAATGGTCCATAATCACCACTACCAAACAAGGAATAACAAGAAGGAGAAATCAAGGATTGCAGACTCTCATTGGGACATGTTTGTGTGGTGTATTTTGTGTGATGTTTGTTAGCTGCTGTGTTTATGTGGTTTATTGGCGACGTATAATTACGTTCATACAGCACACAGACCTTTTTGGTTTTATTGCATTGATTCACATTTCATTCATATGTATTTTATAGACGTACTCGCATTCCAATTGTATGTACTCTATAGACGTACACACATTCTAATAATACATGCACTATAGATAAAAACACGTTCCTATTAGCATGTAATTTATTGACATACTCGCATTCTTAATTGATTTTGATATATCATACACCTTATAGAGTGTTGAATGCCGCAAAAAAAAAATCTTGGCTCGGTTTATACTGGGTGATTTGCCATTGCCTTCCCAGCATTGTTTGAGCATGCTATATCTTTTTAAATGCTGAACATCAAGCAAACCTTCAATTTTCACTCCAACCTTCCAACCAGAAAAACATTCGAACCACGAGATCTATGACATCAACAGTTTACACTCCACCTAGGATTGGGTAGAGGATCACATGTGTGAAGTTTCGTGTTGATCGGATAACGTCCATTTTTCTATCCAAGATGGCTGCCAAAACACGTGACCGATGATGTCACAATTTTCACACCAACAATGGTGTGAGATGATGTTTGTAAAATTTTGCATCTTTAGGGTAAGCTCATTCAGAGAAAATGTTTTTGAATATTTTACTTAAATCAAATATGCTTTCCAAACCACGTGACAGATGACGTTTTTTTTCCAACATTATATCCCCATGGGTAGTTGAACATATGGTTTAATATCCGCATTGGTCCGTTCATTGCTTCCAGAGAAGAACAATAAATACTTTATGCTGTTTTTGCATAAAATCCAATATGGGTGCCAGACCATGTGACCTATGACTTTAATTGTTTTCCAATTTTATTCCCCAAGGCTAGTGGATCATGTGTGTGGAGTTTCACGTCGATCTAGTAAACCGTTCTGGAAAAGAAGATTTTTGTCGGTTTTCAATTTCAATCCAATATGGCTGCCAAACCACGTGACCGATGACATCATCAATTGAATTCTCATACAATTTTTGTGTAGATCACGCTCAATAAAATTCAAAATGATGGCATCAAGCGTTCTACTTGTCTAATTAAAGGCACCGAGGACTTCATTAATTTATGGTGTCCCCCATGGGGAATACTTGACAATGAGCGAAGTTTAATATTTTTCCATGCAGCGGTTTTGGAGATATAGAGGTGCACTGTTTGGTTTTTTCCAAGATGGCACCCATACCACGTGACCTATGACGTCATAGTTATCATTTTTAAAATTCCACAGGAGGCCCTCCTATGTTGAAAATTTCGTCTCAATCAGACCAATGGTTGTAGAGAAAAACATACTCATGTTTTGTGTGGACAAACAAACAAACAAACAAACAAGAAGACGTCTTGCAGAGCACGATACTTGCAAAATCCTCCACTCCCCAAAATAAAAACGTTGCCATGGATACATCAAATTGTCCATTTCAATAAGATTATAATTGCGATCTTAATCAAAACTCGGTTAAAATTGAAGATTTTTCAGATCAAAAATTGATGATATAAGTTTGACCTTGAGTTGACCTTTGAGCATTTGACCTTAAAATAGTTGTTCTCCCAATTTATTGACTCAATAAGCAAATGTTTTTCAAATTTCAAGTCAATCGGATGAAAAATGGAAATTTTAGAAATTCGACATCAAGATGATCTTTTACCATTTGACCTCAAAATCAATAGGCTTCTTCCTTATGACCAACTCTACCATCTGGTGAAATCTTGTGAAGATCGGCTTAAAATTGTGACCTGTAGGCGACTGACACAGACAGACAGAATAACGCACAAGACCAACCAATATTCCTGAAAAATCTTGCGATTTTCGCAATTAACAAATGGGCCCAAGTGCAATATCGTCTCCTCTGGTGAGGGTGTGAGGAATTATATATGATATGTAAGGGGCAATTTATTGCCAAAAACAGTTATGTTGCATTTCAAAGTGAATCTTGTGTAAAATGGGTTCTCAAAGCGTGCAGTCTGAGCAAGGGAATGTGCATGGAACCAAGATCGAACAACTACTGGACATCTGTGAGTTGACCTTTGTCACCTCTGTGAAAGGTCCGGAGGCAAGAGTGTGGATACAGCACGTGGTTGGTATGCAGCACTCAATTAGTGAGGCTGAACAGGTCAAAGGATTGACCTTTATCAACTTCTGAGTCGCTCAATGATGACAAGCAGATCCTCTTGGCGCCAGGAAGGCTGCCTTTCAGTGACCCCGGATCTCAAGCAAACAACATCAAAAGGAGATGAGGAAAATTTAAGGCAATTACACAAAGGGAGACTCAGAGAATTCCTTCGAATGGACGACGCGCCGTTGTGTGCTTCTGTGTATAAATGTATCGTATTTCTGTTGGTTTTCTCTCCGCAATTGTTTTAATAAATCTAAGATGGAACTCAGTGAGGTTTTCTTGATTCTCAATTGAGAAGTCTTTGCTGAAAGAAGTCTGGAAGTCAGCTCCTACAGTTGGTGGCCTGTACGGGGATTGCAACGCTGGAAAAGATTGGTGGATAGCTCAAACCTCGCCCAGGTGACTTACCCTCTTGATCACGATGTTTCGCTGTATTCTGTCAACCTTGAAAGGGGTACGCAATTCGAACCTGGAGATCCTGGGCCTGGACAAATAGAATCGCGAGATTTATTCCTTCATTGTGTGTACTATATGTGTTTGGAGATGTGGTTGTGTCGTGGCAACGATTGGGGGGGGGGGGGGCAGCCTCATTGTACTGAGTATTAAGTCGCTGTGCTCCCTCTAAGACCATATGTGACAACTCCATTCTTCTCCAACTTCAGAAAACATTCCCAGGGAGATCTGTCGGCCCCAAGGCCGGTGCATTGGATTGCGTGTACCCTCCAAACAGAAATATTGTGCCCTCTCTGTGGCCTTGCTTCCCACGCAGGCTCCTCGCTGTCTGAGCCACCTCTTTGATCCCAGCTAGGGATGAGGGTAGGAGGGGGACGTGGTACAAACTATGTATATGACTCACTCGGGGTGAAAAGCTAATGTTTTCAGAGCATGGCCTCGGGGCGCTTCCTTGTGCGTTGTATGCATCGCGACTTGCTACTTGCTAATGTGGGTCGCGCTGCCATGTACTGGGCGCCGCCGTAATCGGTGCCGTACGCTGGAAGCATTCCATGCATGTAACAGGCTCTTGTAATAAACACCATGTGAACAGTTCTGTCTGCTTCCTGGATCTCACTCTGGGAGGACTGGGAAGCGGAGACGTGGGAAGCAGATTGCTGCTACCACAGCTGGCGTCATGGACAGGATATGATATTGTCCGGAGGGGAGAGAGACGGTTCTTTGACCCGAAGGCAGCAAGGGTGTAGGGCCGTATTAAAAAAGGTGAGACCTTTCTCGCAGTATCAGTGGCATTTTTTGCTGCCGGCGAGGGAAGGGGCCCGTCTTGACTTCTGACCGGCACAGATTCCGAACTAAGAGGTAAGGGGAAGGAACTGTTTGCACGGGTGTGTTACAGGATGCGGGAGTAAGACTTGCTCCGGCCTGAGCTGGGAACGGGGTGTACCAAGGCGCAGTGGCTTGGACACTTGACATGTCGAACATAGAACAAGTGGCCGCACGCGGCCCACGTTCGGACATGGGCAGGCCCGGCGGGAGTGTTGGGTGGTGGCGTACTTGGCTGCGTGCGCCGAAAACACCTCGTCCATGGTACAAGGGGAAGGAGGCCGACTTCAAAGGAAGTCGGAATGCTCCCTTGGAGGGCCTCGCCCGACGACACAAAGGTATCGTCGGGAAGGGCATCCGTCAGCGGGGAAGGCGGGAAAATCGCCACCCGTAGAGCTAACGGTTTGCGGAGCATGGGTAGAGACACCTGTGCGGGTATTCAGGCGTTGAGAGCCTGGGATACCAGGTCGCGGTGCGCTGGGAACGTTCAGGTGGGGAGGTTTGGGACGCTCGTGCGCCGGGAGGACTTGGGAAAACGGTTCCTCTTGGGAATGACGTGCACCCGTCAGTACGGGGGAGCGGAGATAGAGGCACCCCGTTTACGCTAACGGGTTGCGAAGGGAGATTAATGTATGTCGGAGTAATACTCAATCTGAGAGAGAGAAAAAAATAAAATAACTAGAATGATTTAAAGTCCACCGCACGGCAACCCCGCCGTGCGCACGGGAACCCGACGCGCAGGCCAGTCATCATGAAGACCGAGCGGGCCTCGCGAAGCGGGACGAGGGAATGCCGATGTCAGATTCCGTGCATGGCAATTCTGTGCACGAGGATGGCCAAGGCCAACCTAAGCAGGAGTATAATGAGCCAGATACAATGATTAGAACGAGTGTGTTATGGAAAGAAAATGATGCAGCCAGGCATTGTGGTTGCACCTTTGTGAACAACGCGAGTGATGAGATGGCTTGGAGGATGTGTGCCGAGGTGCATTGTGTATCATTTAGTGAGAGATTGGCACTTCGCCCTTGTACATGGTCTTCGCGCATGCGCATGAGGGCGCGAGTCGATAATTGCCTTGTCCAGCATATTTTCGCTGCGCCGTGTCGGGGTAATGAGAATCTGTGATTCTGGCCATGCAATGCCATGAGAAATACGTTGTTTATGATGGGATTATGACGAAAAGTTGAATAAACTGTGTAGTATATAAAATGATTAAATGACAGGCAATTGTTGTGGCAAATGGAGGATTTCAAGAAAGTAATGAATTTCCGGTGGCAACCGGAAACCCGATCTTACAGTAAATGATGTACAGTGTTGATTGAAGTGCCTGACAAAGGCTTTGCGGGCGAGCGATGGTGGTATACTGTATAGTATGAAAATGCATGTGGTTCTGGAAGCGGAGACGCGAGTGACGAGGGAGCATCGAAGCATCTGGCTCGATGAGATGGCTGAGTTGTAATGTCGGAGACTGAGGGCCTTTGGTCATGTGACATGTGGGGGGGGGGGAGGGGCGAGGTGGAGTGATGTGTTGAGTGAGCACATGTACGTTGTGCGCCGAGAGGAGGTGCTGCATTGTGAAGCATGTCTCTAAGAAGGGCTGTGGGATGCCAGAGTTGGAGGCGTTTTGTTTTGCATTTCGAGGGAGATATCGGTGAGTTTTAAATATTTGGAAATACTAGGGCATGCCCGTACTATATCTATATCTAAAATTATATCCCCCCCCTCTATTTACATGAAATGGTTTGGTCCAAAGCGAACGGCTTGCGAGTGGTGACAATCCCCCCCCTCTATTTACATGCAATGGTTTGGTCCAAAGCGAACGGCTTCCGGAGTTTGGTAAAGAAATCGCCATCGCGTGCACAAACGCGCAGGAAAGCGAATGAATCGCAAATTCGTTTTTATTAGTTGTAAAACATAGTTTAACGCCAACATAGTTTGCAAACGTGAAATAAATGAATACGCTCTCAAATGTGCCATCCGAGGCAGAGTGTGCCCGCCACGTTCGGCACACGCGATCGTTCGCTGCTCTCTGATTGGTTGAATCGTTTTTTGGACATAGCTCGGTAAGTAATTGTCCGATTAATATGAAACCTTGAAAAGGCACATCCTCGGGTCCCCAGCAATATACCTGGCAAGTTAAAAGTATATCGGACCCGTGGTTGTCGAGAAACAGCGGTCACAGACAAACGTACAGACAGAGATTACTGGAATTATAGATAGATGAACCTTATGTGATTTTTGGAGAAGGATAAATTGAATTGGAAGAGGAAGAGTAACAGTGCCAACCCCTAACCCCCCTGCCCCCCTCTCAGAACAGGGAGCGGGAGTGCTGATTGCCCCGGCATTACCCACGCCTCCATGTGGAGACCAGAACTTGAGTCTGGGGATGTCTGACTGCGCTTACAGGTGCGGACCAAGGTGGTGGCTGCGGTGTCTGTTATGGTGTCAAATGTCACTCCCTCAGTGTCTGCAAACTTGTTGTTCGGCAGTTTCGAAAGACAGTTTCGATTGTCTGTCTGTCTGCTCGATTTGTGGGTCTCACTCAGGGTATATGGTCTTCTTACTTCCCTCTCTGTTTTGTGCCTTAATGGTGGTCGACTTGGTTTCCCTGGAAATGGGACAATAAATATTTGGTGTTAGCGGTTGCTATTGTGGTTCATCAAATGTTTGCAGTTGGTATGTGGAGCCAGTCTGTCTGTCTGTCTATCTGTCTGGATGCGGAGCTCTTGGAGAGGCAGGATGGGCTGGGGTTGACCAAGCAAGTGTTGTAGTTGTAGGATGGAGACGTCCGTTACCCCAATTTGGCAGCCTACCGTGTGGATTGAATGGGCCTCTGTGAGACCTTCCTGTTAGTATGTTGGGGGGTTCGTTTATCTGTCTGTCTGTCTGTGTGTTTATCGGGTCACCTGTTGGTTGAGGGGGTACCAGGTGGACGAGTTGCTGTGGTCACCTGCTGTGTATGGTTGTGGCGTCCCTGATTAGTGACGGGACGCATTGAGTGGTAGGACTGGCAAGGTCTGGATTTGGATCCGGCCTATTGGTGAGCGTGTGCCCTGTCATGCTACCCTCGTCCTCTCCCTCCTCCACCCTCCTCTCCCTAGACAGGTTGACAATATATTAATTGATTGCCTTTATAGGAGTTTGTGGGTTTAATCCCCACCAAATGTGAATGAAGGATATGGTTTCACCTGTTTGTCTGTCTGCAAACAAGACGTCTCATAAGGTTTAAAAATAATTGGTTTCATTATGGTTGGGGGTTCGTTTGTGATTGAATGAGGAGAGATGAGGCAGGACTGCTACGCAGTCCGAGTGTTAAGTTTCCTATAATCGTGGTTGGGGAATGTACAGGCAACAGTGTACTTGAGGGAAAAAAAAGAAAAGGAAAAGGCGCTTTGATCTCGCAGCCTGGTGCGGTTGGGCCTGCGGCTGGGGTGAGGGATAGAACCCAGTATTTTACAATCCTGAGCAGAGTGGATTGCCATTGAGCATGTTTAATGATTTTAACAGAATGGTGGCTCCTGAGCTGGGGAATGAGTTCTGGAGCAGGGGAATGAGTGCTGGGGAAAATGAATTCAATGTTGTATGTATACTGTATTAGTGTGTTGAGCAAAGCTGTGGGATACCACTCAATACCAGGAGTGGTGGAGAGCTGAAGTGAATTCTGCAATAGGGTGCCAGAATTTGCCCTCGTGTGACAAATGATTTTGTTAGAAAACTATGTGTTTGCAAGTTTGGTTGGTACGAGAGCTGGCCAAGAAATTATGCAGTCCGATGAAGTTGTGTCCTTTGAATGGGAGCTGGAGCCGTGTTGGATTGGGGCTTGTGGCTCGCCATTGTCTGTCTGCCGGTAAAATGTGGGCAGAGGGCAGATGGAGTAATGATGCTCTAGCCTCCTGCTTGGCAGAAGGTAATTGTGGTCAATGCTGGTTTCACCAGGTGCAGGAGAAGTACATGGAGAAGAGGGAGAAGGTGTTTCTGGGGTTTGTTGATCTGGAGAAAGCATTCGATAGGGTTCCACGTGAAGTATTGACATGGGCAATGAGGAAGTTAGGAGTGGAGGAATGGTTGGTCAGAGTAGTGATGGCAATGTACAAACGAGCGTGCACAGCTGTGAGGGTAAGGACGGAAACAGTGGTGAGTTTGAGGTGAAGGTGGGAGTGCATCAGGGGTCGGTACTAAGTCCACTACTATTTGTAGCCGTGATGGAGGTGCTGGCTCAGAACGTAAAAGAGGGCTTACCGTGGGAGTTGTTGTATGCAGATGATCTGGTGTTGATTGAAAAGTAATGGAAAGGAATGTGGAAGGAAGTAGAGGACGGGGAAGACCGAGAAAGACTTGGCTAAAGATGGTGGAAGAAGAAATGCGGGCAAGGGGGTTAACCAGGAGAGATGTAGAAAATAGGGCAAATTGGAGAAGATTGTCATGGGGGCCGCAAGGCCAACCCCCACCCTCGCAGGGAAAATGGCCTTAAAATGCATGTTGTTGTGTTGTTGTTCACCCCTGTCTGTCTGTCCGATTTGTGGTCATGAAGTCCATGTTGCGAGTCCATGGAGGGCCAAAATTGAGCTCTTGAGAGCTGAGGTGGTTTTAACATTTGGATGCATTTCTCGGGGGACCACTGGGTGGTCCGGGAAAGTGAGGTGTGAAATATGGTGATGTTATCTTGTGAGCAATTTGTGAATGGCTAGATGGACGCGCCTGGAAGGGGAAATTGTATTCACAACTCATGTGGGCTGTGTCTGAAGGCAAGGTTCGGAGTTGGGAATTTTGAGTAACAAAATTGTGCTAGGTTTCTACATGCAGGTAGATCCTGATCAAAGAGGTGATTGGGTGCTGGTGAAGATCGGATCACAGCTCTGCAGACCAGGTGAGCAGAACTCCACCAGGTATTTTGGCATCACATCAATTAAATTATTGCCCATAAGGGGAGTATAGGGCAATTCCCCCTAGGAAAATGTGTAAAGAAATGTGTTACTTTACATGGTTGACTAGGTTCTAGAACCAAGGGCAAAATGCACAGGAGGGTAGAGTTGGTGATTGCGGGCGGAGATTAGCTAGAGAACTTGGAGACGATTTCGTAATTTTCAGATAATCTTTCCAGTGATTTATACTGGTGTGAAATTTGCTTATCCAGGTATTGATAGGATAAGGGAGAGGTTATCAAAGGGAAAATACCAGTTGATGTATTTTGATATTTAACTACCAGCTGCTAATGATGTGAATTGTGATATGGGTCAATGTAAATAATTTTCTTACACAGGTGAGATGAGATGAGTGAGATGAGTGAATAATATTAGATGCAGGCAAAGGTATATAGGAAAATTGTGCTTCAGATTTAATTTGCAGGAATGAGACGCTTCTGGGATGGAAGCAATACAGGATCATGTTTACAAATATTTGTGTTTACAAAAAAATGATGTTTGCAATATAGGAAGACAACAAAGCAAGATGGAGAAAATGTGGTTTCTCCATTGACTGATTAATAATTGGGGGGCTAGGAATTTGATCAGTGTGTGTCAGTAACACTTGCAATACAGGTACAGGTGAACAGGTCATTGTGGGCCGAGAGCGGGAGGAAGATAAACGAAACGTCCCCATATGCAAATTGCTGTCCCCAACCATAATCATGCGTCTGCAAAGGGGAGAGTCCGGGTTTGTCAACCCCCTTTTCCTGTGCAGTCCTGGGTGACCCCGAGCTCGCAGGATCGGCGTCAGTGGCTACGTTTGCATAGCGTTGAGTTGCGATCTCCAAAAATTTGCGTCCCGTTAGAATGCACGGTCCGGAAGAAAGAAGAGTACGCGTCCCGTTAGAATGCACGGTCCAGAAGAAAGAAGAGTACGCGTCCCGTTAGAATGCACGGTCCGGAAGAAAGAAGAGTACGCGTCCCGTTAGAATGCACGGTCCGGAAGAAAGAAGAGTACGCGTTCCGTTAGGGTGTGCGGTCCGAAAAAAAAGAAGAGTACACGTTTCCAGTGCATGCACATTAGTGGCCCGCCACCCAACCGCGAGGTGCGGGCCTGGTTCTAATCCTGGGACAATGAGGGTCTTTATTTTTAATTCTGTGGTTTTCTTTGTTATTTTGATGTAATTTCATTTTTTTATTTGATTTTCTTTCATTATTTTGTATAACCTGGAGATGGTGAGTTATGTCAACTTTAATTCGGCAATGCAAGTTTCATTATTAATTTTTCTGTGAATTACTGTTAATTTTCTGCTGTAATTTGAGTTTGATATTTGATTCATGATGTTATCGCCCGTTGTATAATCCTGAGATGGTGAGCTATGTCGAGTTTTAATTCGGCTATGTATCGTTTAAGAATCCTGTGATTTTTATCATTTCAGAATCCTGTGATTAGCCTGATTTTCCTGTGATGTAGACCGTTGATTTGTCTGTGATTTTATCATCTCACAAACCTGTGATTTCCCTGTGATTTAGATCGGTTAATATCCTGTGATGTTTTTTCATCTCTTACCCTGGGATTTTCTGTGTTATTTTCCTGTAAGTTGATTTGCTTATTTATTCTATGATTTTCTCTTGTTATTTTCTGGTGATTTTGATTATGGTCTGGTAATGCCATTTTTGTAAAGAGTCCTGTAATGCTGATCCAATCCTCTGATTCCCCGGTCTGGGCACAGACTCAATAATCCAATGCATGCTCCGCAAGGTAAAATTTTCCCCTAACACAACGATGTGGTAATTCTCCCTTTTCCTCTCTAGGTCTAGCTTGCTCATAAGGGGAGAAGGGGCCCATTGGGGGTACTTGGACTTCGCCCCCACTTTGCTGACCCCACTCCATGGTAGGTTGGGGTGTGGCCCCAGCCCAGTGCACGTGTCGAGGTGCTCTTGACGGAAATAGGAAGACCCTCTTCTCTTTCGTGTATCATCAGATGGCCAGCTCAATGTCGTACATCCATGCCCTCGTCTCTGGTCCTACGTCGAAGAGGCCGGCTTCTGAAGGTGGTCTGTATACGGGGCAGGTGGAAATCATGTGTTTGGCAGTTTGCTCAGGCTTGCCGCACTCGCACGCAGCACTGTCTGCCAGGCCCCACATCTTCAGCGATGATTTGAAGCGGCCGATCCCCCCCCCCTCCCCCCCGTACGTAGACGGTTCAGTAAGATCCATTGCAGGTCTCCTCCTACGACACCACCTCCTGGGTCCCAAATGCAGCGATGGATGCGAGTGGGCCCAGCCGTTTCCCACACCTGCTTCCAAGATGCCGCCAGCCATGCGCTTCTAGACAGGTCCTCAGAGATAGAACTGAACATCTCTTGTGCCGCCTTGTTGTAGGGATGGCGGGACGTGAGTCTGCGTGGAGGTGCCACTATCGTTGTGGTGTTGTGCAGGATGTGCCAGTCATGTTTCTGGGCATTTCTTACCAGGGCGAGGGTAGCAGCCTCCCGTCGGAGGCCGGCCGGGGCAATTCCCACGAGGACTGGCAGGTGGAATGCCGGGGTGGACTTAACAACCAGCTACAATGCGGAGAGCGGTAATGACAACATCAACCTTTCTCACGTGTGGGCTTGTGCTCCAGGCCGGGGCGTAGTACTCGGCTGCAGAGAATACCAGTGTTTGCATGGATATTCGTAGGGTCTTAGCGGAGGCTCCCCAGGACGTACCAGCGAGACGTCGGATAAGCGAGACCCTTGATGTCACTTTGGCCTCAGCTTCTTCTAGGTGTTGCTTGAAGGACAGTATCCGATCCAGGCGTACACCGAGGTACTTTGGGGCGTGCCGGAACTCCAAGCGTTTCTTGTCAACGAACACGCCCAGTTCCCTTTTTGCTTCTCTGGTGCTAAGATGGCATGCCGCTAACACTGTCTTACCAATGCTGAGCTGCAAACGCCACCGGAAGATCCGACGCACCACCATGGTGAACGAGGTGAATTGGGGGCAAATGCCGGGTACTCCCAATGGTGTCCCCAGGGGGATCCAGGGGGATAACTAAAACTATCGTTGATGTTATAGTAACAGATGGAGGAGTGTCGTGGCAACAATTTGGGGGGGGGGGGGCAGCCTCATTGCAATGAGTATTAAGTCACTGTGCTCCCTCAAGCCTCTTGAGGGCAGTCTAAGACCATATGTGACAACTCCATTCTTCCCCAACTTCAGAAAACATTTCTAGGGAGATCTGTCGGCCCCAAGGCCGGTGCATTGGATTGCGTGTACCCTCCAAACAGAAATGTTGTGCCCTCTCTGTGGCCTTGCTTCCCACGCAGGCTCCTCGCTGTCTGAGCCACCTCTTTGATCCCAGCTAGGGATGAGGGTAGGAGGGGGACGTGGTACAAACTATGTATATGACTCACTCGGGGTGAAAAGCTAATGTTTTCAGAGCATGGCCTCGGGGCGCTTCCTTGTGCGTTGTATGCATCGCGACTTGCTACTTGCTAATGTGGGTCGCGCTGCCATGTACTGGGCGCCGCCGTAATCGGTGCCGTGCGCTGGAAGCATTCCATGCATGTAACAAGCTCTTGTAATAAACACCATGTGAACAGTTCTGTCTGCTTCCTGGATCTCACTCTGGGAGGACTGGGAAGCGGAGACATGGGAAGCAGATTGCTGCTACCACAGTTGCTGGAATTAAAGTTTTGGAGTTCAGGAAAGGTGCCGTGTATTACGCAAAGATCTACTGAGACCCCTTGAGTCTTCAGGAAAGGTGCCATGACGCGAAGATGCACTGAAATTGAGGTGTAATAATGTGTGGGTCGGCCGCACGAAGTTATGTTGAATTATAAGGTTGGATAAGGTGTACATTGAGTTGAGATGAGGTATACGGTGAAGTTCTGATATTCTGCTGACACCCTCTTGCTTCTGGCATTTGTTTTCGAGTTGAAATCCCAGAGTGTGTATTTCACATATCTATGGTTGAGATCCTTTATTCCGAATCAGTTGAAGCGAACGAGGAATGAGCAGAACAAGGAATGGAATATCTATTAGGAATTAGCAATATTGTTATTATTAGCGATTATGCGATTACTTTTGCGAATGTGAAACACACAATTTAATCGATTGCAGAGTGTAACAAGAAAATAATAATCAAAATAATGAAAAAAAAACCTTTCATAAAATGTCATATAGCATACCTGTGTGTGCACCACAGGTATGCTTATGCCATTTTGGTGGATTAACATTGATGTAAGTAAGATTTGGATGTATCTAGTTTCATGGAATGGTTCGCGAGCAAGGAGACATCAAGATTAATTGAAAAAAAAAAAATCGTCCATTGTAAAACGTCTACATAACGTTATCTGTTGGTTGTGAAGCGCAAAGTCCATTGTAAAACGTCCACATAATATTACTTATTGGTCTATTGTCCAAATTTAGTGCGTTGTCAAAGATTATTAATATAGTCGATCTATTTGGTGTTTCAAAATCGAATCGATTTATTTTGTTGAGTATAAAATCTATTAAATTGTCTATCGATAAGTTTTGAGAAATGCTGTATTAAATTTACGATTCAGATAAGACGATAATTAAATGCGAACAGGACACGGTAAAGAAGCTGATTATATTTAAACAAAGACGATTATTTATCTCGAAGTTTGAACAACATGTGCTGCCTGGCGCGGCCGAGTTACGTTGAAGGAGCTGCGCTCCAATGCGAGTCGAAAGAATTGACGCGACCAAAGACGGAAATTCGTCCGAGTTGCTTTAATGCACGTATCAAACTCGGGTACTCTGAAAAGCCCGTTTATCGGGCAGCAATATATATACACATTTATGCCGGGGCGTTTGCCTGGGAAAACCGAGACCGGGCATGCCCGGGTGTCAAGGGCGAGTCCTGGAAAGGCGAGTCTGGACATGCCCGGGCGTCCTGGACGCGGCCTGGCAAGTCGAGGCTGGGCGTGCCCGAGCGCTCTGGGCGAGCCCTGGAAAGGCGAGAGCGGGCATGCCCAGACCCTCTGGGCGAGCCCTGGAAAGGCGAGTCTGGACATGCCCGGGCGTCCTGGACGCGGCCTGGCAAGTCGAGGCTGGGCGTGCCCGGGCGCTCTGGGCGAGCCCTGGAAAGGCGAGAGCGGGCATGCCCGGGAAAGACGAGACCGGGCGTGCCCGGGAGGTTCAGGCGTGCCCGGGAACAGCGAGTCCGGGCATGCCCGGGAGAGGCGCGTCTGGGCCCGTCCGGACGAGCCCGGCATGGCGATTGCGCCCTGGCCGCATCCTGGCAGGTGCAAGGCGATTGTGTACATCCAGCGGGAACCGCTACACACGCCCCTCCAGAATCGAACTGCACCGGCAGGGTCAATTTAAGGGGGGTCCGGATGACCCGGCCGAAGCGACCCCTGGAGGGTCGTGGGGGGGGGGGGGGGGTCCGATCTGGTGGTGGGTGGTCGAGCGGGGGGAACTGTGGACGGGGGGCGGCCTCGCCGCGGAGGAAGGGCCAACCGTGGTGGTCGGTCGACGTCCACGTGCGCCGGTTTGAGGCGGTCCACAGAGATCCGATCCGACCGGCCGCCGAAGTCGACGACGACGGACTTGTCGCCCCGTCGCAGGACCCGGAAGGGCCCGTCGTACGGCGGCCGGAGTGGCCCCCGGTGTGCGTCATGACGCACAAAGACGTACTCCGCTGTGCGAAGCGCCGGGGGAACGTAGGAATGGGGGCCACCGTGGCGGGACGTTGGCACGGGGGCAAATCGTCGGGCGGCCTCCTGGAGGTCCGAGTGCTGGTGTGCGGCGGACCAGGGACTGGTCGCGTCGGGCACGAACTCGCCCAGGACGCGGAGCGGCTGGCCGTAGACGAGCTCGGCGGCGGACGCCCGGAGGTCCTCCTTGGGGGCCGTGCGGAGGCCCAAAAGGACCCACGGCAGCCGGTCGGCCCAACCGTCATCCTGAAGGCCGGCCATGAGTGCGGCCTTCATGGAGCGGTGAAACCGCTCGCACAACCCGTTGGCTTGGGGGTGGTAGGCCGTAGTGCGGTGCAGCGTGACCCCAACGAGCGGGCGACCGCGCCCCAAAGTTCTGACGTGAACTGTGGGCCGCGGTCGGACGAGATGTCCGCCGGTGCGCCGAAGCGCGCAACCCACGTGGCGATAAACGCCTGCGCCACGTCGGCGGTGGTGGTGGAGGTGAGGGGCACGGCCTCCGGCCACCTGGTGGTCCTGTCCACCATGGTGAGCAGGTGGGTGAACCCCCGCGATGGGGGCAGGGGACCCACCAGGTCCACGTGGACGTGGTCGAAACGCCGTGCAGGCACGGTGAACGATGCCAGCGGGGCCTGGGTGTGGCGGTGGACCTTGGCCCGCTGGCAGGCCGTGCAGGCGTTGGCCCAGTCGCGGACGTTCCGTCGAAGGCCGTGCCACACGAAACGCGCCGACACCAGCTTCTGAGAAGCTTTCCGGCCCGGGTGAGAAAGGCCGTGGATGGAGGCAGAGATGCGGCGCTGCCAGGAAACGGGCACGATGGGGCGAGGCTGGCCCTGGGAGACGTCGCAGAGCAGGACGGTGCCCGCGAAGGGGATGTCGGCCAGGCGGAGGCCCGTGTCCGCCGCCCGGACGGCCTGCACGGAGGTGTCGGTGGTCTGGTCGGCCGCCATGAGCGCGAAGTCCACACCGAGGTGGACCGCGTTCGCGCTGGCCCGAGAAAGACAGTCGGCCACGGCGTTGTCTTTGCCGGCGACGTGCCGGATGTCCGTGGTGAATTCCGACACGGCGGAGAGGTGGCGCTGCTGGCGGGCCGACCACGGCTCCGTGACTTTGGCCATTGCGTAGACCAACGGCTTGTGGTCGACGAAAGCCGTGAACGGGCGGCCTTCCAGGAGGTGTCAGAAATGGCAAACGGCCAGGAATAGACCGAGCAGCTCGCGGTCGAACGTGCTGTATTTTAACTCGTTCGGCCGGAGTTGCCGGCTGAAAAAGGCGAGTGGCTGCCAAACCCCGTCCACCCATTGTTCATGGACGGCGCCCACCGCGTAGTTGGAGGCGTCCGTAGTGAGGGCGATGGGCGCGTTGAGCACCGGGTGAGCCAGCAGCGTTGCGTCGGCGAGGGCCCGTTTTGCGCTCGCGAAGGCCGCGTCCATGGCCGCGGACCAAACGATGTCATGCCTGGCCGGCTTGCCCCGGAGGGCCTCGTGAAGGGGCCGCATGAGCTGAGCAGCGCAGGGCACGAATCGGTGATAAAAATTCACCATGCCGAGGAACTCTTGTAGGGCCTTGATGGAACGGGGACGCGGGAACGTGGTGATGGCCTCGACCTTGGTCGGCAGTGGCACGGCCCCGGTCTTGGTGATGCGGTGGCCCAAAAAGTCAACGGTCGTCGTGCCGAAGTAGCATTTGGCCGGGTTGACAATTAAGCCGTGCTCGCTGAGGTGACCGAACAGTGTTCGGAGGTGGAGGAGGTGCTCGGCGCGGGACGTGCTGGCGACGAGGATGTCGTCCAGATAGACGAAAAGAAATGGCAGGTCGTGCAGCACGCCGTCCATCAAGCGCTGGAATGCCTGGGCCGCGTTCTTGAGGCCAAACGGCATCCTCAAAAATTCGAACAGGCCAAACGGCGTGATGACGGCCGTCTTCGGGACGTCGGCCGCCCGGACAGGTACCTGGTGGTATCCCCGTATCAGGTCAATTTTTGAAAATATGACCCGTCCCGCCAAACGGGCGGAAAAGTCCTGGATGTGCGGGATCTGGTACCTGTCGGGGGTGGTAGCGTCGTTGAGGCGGCGGTAGTCGCCACACGGGCGCCATCCGCCCCCCGGCTTTGGCACGATGTGCAGTGGTGAGGCCCACGCGCTATCGGAGCGCCGCACGATGCCGAGGTGCTCCAACGCGTCGAACTCGGCCTTTGCCACGGCGAGCTTGGCAGGGTCGAGGCGGCGGGCCCTGGCGTAGACCGGCGGGCCCGTAGTGGGTATGTGGTGCTCGATCCCATGCCGCACTGCGACGGCCGAAAAAGTCGGCCGCGTGAGGGCCGGGAATTCCGCGAGCAGGCGAGCGAACTCGTTCGCCGTCGGGAGGGCGCACGCCAGTTCGGTCGGCGCAGAGCTGCTCATCGTGCACACCAGGGAGCTGAAGGTCTCGGCGTTGACAAGGCGACGTCGTATGACGTCGACCAGCAGCCCGTGCGCGCAGAGGAAGTCGGCGCCCAGCAAAGCCATGGGGACGCAGGCGGTCACAAAGGTCCACTGAAAGCGCTGGCTGCCGAAGCAGAGGGTGACGTCGCGCGGGCCGAAAGTGCGTATGGCCGAGCCATTAGCAGCGACCAAAGAGGGGCCGCAAACAGCGTCCCGCCTGTCCTGCTCGGAGGCGGGTATGACGCTCAGTTGGGCGTCGGTGTCACAAAGGAAACGCCGCCCGGACGCTGTGTCCCGAATAAAAAGCAAGTTGCCCGAGTGGCCGGCGCTCATGGCTGGGAATGAACGCCGGCCCGGCCGTTTCCCGACTTGCCGAAAGTGCACGGGGGTCGGCACGTCCGAGCATAGTGTCCGAACCTGGCGTGGTAATAACACCACGCCTGGTCAGGTGGAGGCCCCGGCCGTCGTGTCGGAGGCAGTCGGCGCGGCGTGGCGGCCGCCAGTTGCACCGGCAGTTCGGCCTCCAACCGCGCAGGGCGCTCGGGCGTCGCCTCGGACGGCGGCAAGCTCCAGGTAGCCGCTCCGATGTGCTGGCCCGCCGAGGAGATCTTATCGGCTTCCTTGGCGAGGGCGCGGGGATCTGTGATCGACGTGCCAGCCAGGGCGAGGCGTACCGGGTGAGGCAGCTGGCGAAGGAACAGCTCGCGGAACAGAAAATCCGGAGAGTGCTCACCGAGCAACAAGAGCATATAGTCCATGCGCTCGGACGGGCGCGTGTCGCCGTGCTCGGGCAGGTCGAGCAGGCGCCGTGCGCGTGCCGCCGGCGAGAGGGCGAAAGCGTCGAGGAGGAGCGTCTTCAGCGCGTCATACTTGTCAGCAGCCGGCGGGTGCTCAAGGAGGCTCAGGGCGCGGGCCGCGGTGGCGGAACCGAGCGCTGCTACGACATGGTGGAAGCGGGTGTCGTCCACGGTGATGCCTCGCAGGGCGAACAGGGAGTCCACCTGGGCGAACCAAACAGCCGCATGAGCCTCCCAGAAGGTAGGCAGTTTAACAGTCACTGCCGTGTCCATGTCGGTAGGTCACCAGTGAAGGAGCTGCGCTCCAACGCGAGTCGAAAGAATTGACGCGACCAAAGACGGAAATTCGTCCGAGTTGCTTTAATGCACGTATCAAACTACGGTACTCTGAAAAGCCCGTTTATCGGGCAGCAATATATATACACATTTATGCCGGGGCGTTTGCCCGGGAAAACCGAGAACGGGCATGCCCGGGTGTCAAGGGCGAGTCCTGGAAAGGCGAGTCTGGACATGCCCGGGCGTCCTGGACGCGGCCTGGCAAGTCGAGGCTGGGCGTGCCCGAGCGCTCTGGGCGAGCCCTGGAAAGGCGAGAGCGGGCATGCCCGGGAGAGGCGCGTCTGGGCCCGTCCGGACGAGCCCGGCATGGCGATTGCGCCCTGGCCGCGTCCTGGCAGGTGCAAGGCGATTGTGTACATCCAGCGGGAACCGCTACAACGTATACAATTGTACAAAGTAGGTCGCGACGTACAAACGGTTTTGTTCCCCATGTAGGGGGAGAAATAAAATCTATCATTATAGCCGGTGAAGCCGGTGTTGTCAATAAACACGTACGTATTATGTCGAAAACCAGATTATGCTGTATCCCTTGGCTTGAGAATTCCGAAGCGCAATGGAGGCCGCCATCTTGCGGATGCGGAAGTATGCATAACAAATTGAAAAACGTTCAATAGGAGTTTATTTCACCCGTCTTTGTTTGATTCACATTCTTATGCACCTCTAATTTATAAATGAAATACTTTAAGATCAACCTCGGCCCGCACGGGCCTGGTTATCTTCAACGAAAAGCGTCACCAAACACCGGAACCAATGAGATTCGAGCATTTGAAAAATATTTCTAAAACCAAATCACGCAATGGAGGCCGCCATCGACCGGATGCGGAACTTTGCATAAAACAATTGCGAAAAAGTTAAATAGGAGTTTGTTTCACCCGTCGTTGTTTGATTCCAATCTAATGCACCTCTAATTTGTAATTAGTTTAACGTTAAGACCAACCTCGTTATCTTCAACGAAAATCGTCACCAAACACCAGAACCAATGAGATTCGAGCATTTGAAAAATATTTTTAAAAAGCTTATTACGCGTTTCGGAGGGTGAAAACGGCGTCAAATATTCTAAAATTGACGAATAATTATTTTTTAGAAATCTCATGGCCGTCGGGGATAGTTTTTCACGGCCATAAATAGGGTATTAAGCGGTTTACATAAAGAAAGAAAGCCCGGTTTGATTAACGACGTCGACAGTCACACATTGCCGTTGAAACGGCGCTATCGTCTGATCTGTCGGCACTGATCTTACTGCAAGCTAACTTCTTCTGGTGGAGGAAGCCGCAGTGCCCGGAGAGAACCAGCCCTGACAGCGACTGAAGTTAGAAGACGACACACATACTGTGAAAACGTATGTTAAGCCCAGTTTAAATTTCTTAAAATAGGCCTTAAGCTAGCACATCGTATAGTTACTTCTTTAAGCTTGTGACATTTATTGTATGTAGGTATTGGGGAGGACTATCTGCTCTTCTCTTTTACCAAGTCTTACCAGGTACGGTACCTACACCGACCTACTATCAACTACCTAACCTACTGTCATCGTGATGGGTAAAATAGTGGCAAGAGGCTTTGGCTTCGCCGGCTCATTGCGGCTTTGCAGTCGGGTACTAGTAGCCTGATATTTAGATGAATAAATTACTTAATAATAATAATCATAATTCATTTATTTTGTATAGCGCTTTTCATGAAGCCCAAAGGCGCTTTGACAGAGTGGAAAACATAATGCATAACAAAACATGAAAACAACAATTGCAAAAAGACAAGAATCAATAGGGAAATATTTAAAACAAAAGGAGGGAGAAGGAGAAGTGATAGTCAGGGGTTAAATGCTGTGGGTTGAATGTTGAATGCAGTGCTGAACAGGTGGGCCTTGAGTGATGTTTTGAATGTGGTGAGTGAGGAGGAGTCTCTGATGGTGTGAGGTAGTGAGTTCCAGAGGGTGGGAGCAGCGATGGAGAAGGCCCTGTCCCCCCAGGATCTGAATTTGGTCCGGATGGGGGGGGGGGGGGGGGTCAGGAGGTTGGTACCAGCAGAGCGGAGGTTGCGGGTGGGAGTGTGTCTGGAGAGGAGGTCAGCCAGGTAGGATGGGGCCAGGTTATGGAGGGCTTTGTAGGTCAAGAGGAGGATTTTGTACTGGATTCTCTGGGAGATGGGGAGCCAGTGAAGCTTGTAAAGGACGGGGGTGATGTGGTCACGGGTCCGGGAATGGGTGAGTAGACGAGCAGCGGCGTTCTGAATGTATTGGAGTTTATTGGTGATTGTTGAGGGTGAACCATAGAGGAGGCTATTGCAGTAGTCCAGACGGGAGGTGATGAAGGCGTGGATGAGGGTTTCTGGAGCCGTGGAGGAGAGGGATGAGCGGAGACGGGCGATGTTTTTCAGGTGAAAGAAGGCTGTCTTTGTGATCTGTTTAGTGTATTTGTCGAAGGAGAGGGTTTGGTCAAAGATGACGCCAAGATTCCGGATGAGAGGGGAGGTGGATACTGGGATACCGTCGATGTTGAGGGCAAAGTAATGGGTGGATTTTGTGAGCGTTTTTGGGCCAATGATGATTATTTCAGATTTATCACAGTTAAGTTTGAGGAAGTTGATTTGAAGCCAGGATTTTATTTCAGAGATGCAGTTTGTCAGGATAGAGTGGGTGTCAGTGGAGACGGACTTGGTGGAGATGAAAAGCTGGATGTCATCGGCGAAGCAGTGGAATTGGAGACCATGACGGCGGATTAAGTGACCGAGGGGGGACAGGTAAAGGATGAAGAGGAGGGGGCCAAGAACTGAACCTTGGGGGACACCTTGGGGGAGGGGAGCAGTGGGGGATTTGCAGTTATTGATGGAGATGAACTGGCGTCTGTCAGAGAGGTATGATTTAATCCAAGAGAGGGCAGTGCCGGTAACGTTAAAGGTGGATTCAAGTCGGGTGAGGAGGATGGTGTGATCGATGGTGTCAAAGGCAGCGCTGAGGTCGAGGAGGACGAGAATGTTGAGGTTGCCAGCGTCAGAGGAGAGGAGAAGGTCGTTGGTGATTTTGAGGAGAGCAGTTTCAGTACTGTGGTTGGAGCGGAATCCGGATTGGAATGTTTCATACAGGTTATTGGCAGAGAGGTGATGTTTGAGTTGAGTGGCTACAGCGCGTTCCAAAACTTTCGACAGAAAGGGTAGGTTGGAGATGGGTCTGAAGTTGTTTAGGGTGTCAGGGTTTAGACCAGGTTTTTTTTAGAATGGGGGTAACAGCAGCAATTTTGAGGGATGGTGGGACAATGCCTGTAGACAGGGAGGAGTTTGTTGTTGCAATGATAAGTGGAGAGAGAGCAGGGAGGGAGGCCTTGACAAAGCTGGAGGGGATGGGGTCAAGAGTGCAGGTGGCAGTTTTCATTCCTATGAGGAGTTCAGAGAGGTCAGTAGGGGAGACCGGGGAGAATTGAGACAGGGGAAGGCAGGATAAGGGGGGGCAGGTGGTTGGAGGGGGAGCGGGTGCGGCGGTGGTCAAGCTGTTGGAGATGTTGTCAATTTTGCGTTGAAAGAAAGAAAGGAAGGAGATGCAGTTGTCTACTGTGAATGACTGGGTGGTGGTGTCCAGGGGGCGGAGGAGTTTGTTTATTGTCGAGAAGAGTGCTTTTGGGTTTCCGGAGCCAGAGTGGATAATTTGAGAGTAGTAGGCGGAGCGGGCGTGGGAGAGGGCATCTTTGTAGTGTTGTAGGTGGTCCTTGTAGGCTTGGGAGTGAACTGTGAGACCTGTTTTATTGCGGAGTCTTTCAAGTTGGCGAGCACGAGTTTTCATCAGGCGGAGTTCAGGGGTAAACCAGGGAGCAGAATGGGTGAAAGAAACTGTTTTGGTTTTTACAGGTGCAAGCTGGTCAAGGCAGGAGGAGAGTGTGGTTGTAGTAGTCAGTGAGGTCGGAAGGGGTGTGGAGGTCAATGAAGGGAGAAGTGGACATTTTTTCAGAGAGGGTGGATGAGAATGAGGTAGGTGAAAGAGCGTTTAGCTTACGGAAGTTGATAGTGCGATAATGTCTTGGTGTTGGGGTGGGGATGTTGATGGTCATAGTGATGGCTAAGTGGTCAGAGAGGGTGAGGTCGGAGCCAGAGAGATGGTGCAAAATTAATCCAGTGGAGCAGACAAGGTCCAAAATGTGACCACGGATATGCGTAGGAAAGTTGACATGTTGAGTGAGGTTAAAGCAGGTGAGTAAATCAGTGAAGTCAGTGGTTATTGTGGAGTCAGTGGAGTCCATGTGGATATTGAAATCACCAAGGAGGAGGATTGAGGGGGAGAGGGAACATAGCTGGGTCAGAAAGTAGAAGTCAGACAGGAATAATGGGTGTGGTTTGGGAGGGCGGTAGACGACAGCCATGACTGACTGCGTGCGACCAGAGAGTTTAAAAGCCAGGTGTTCAAAGGATGAGGATGAGGCGATGGGGATGAGGCTGGTCCTGATGTCTTGACGGTGGATAACGGCAATTCCACCACCTCGGCCCTCCGAGCGTGGTTTATTGACGTAGGAATATCCATTGGGTGTGGTGAGGTTGAGCGTGTAGTAGTCCAGTGGTTGTTGCCAGGTTTCGGTGAGACAGAGAAAGTCCAGTTTGTTATCCAGGATGTAGTCATTGAGGACGAGGCATTTGTTGTTGAGGGACAGGGTGTTGAACAGGGTGAGCTTGATGTTGTTTTGAACAGCGGGGATAAATTCAGGTGATTTAGCCAGGGTTCGCAGGCAGGAGGTGCGATTTTGTGCGTTGCCGTGACTAGGTGCGCTGGGACGATGAGTGGGAGTGCGCTGAGCCGACCAGAGGACGGGGATGGAGTGACCTGATTGTACATATACAAACTTACGGCCGGAGCCACGGTGAATGTACCTGGGTCGTCGGAGGAGTCCATTTGATTTGATGGCAGATGCATGATGGGGTGGAGCGGGTATTGAGCAGAAGGAGCCTTGCGGCGGAGTACCGCAGAGCCATGCCAGGCAGGAGCGGAGAGGCGAGCACGAGGCCAAGGTTGAGGAGGTGAAACAATGGTCCCAACGCACGGGAGCAGGCCCAAGGAAACGAAGGAGACGAAGGAGCCAGGTAGGTGAAGCCAGGAGCAGAGTCGGGACCAAGCAGAGGGCAGGCAGGAGCAAATAGACGGTCACGAGGCCAAGGTTGATCACGGCAAAGCGGGAAATGCAGCGGAAATCGACCGCCGCCGCTACAAATCAAGATCACGGCGGGAAAACCGCCGCCACACCGCTGCGAAGGACACAACCCACGAGAGCGTGCCCGAAGAAACAGCGAGCAGGCGAAGGAGCCGGGTAGGCGAAGCAGGGAGCAGAGCCGGGACTATGCGGAGGGCAGACTCAATGGCCAAAAAATCCGCACGACCACCAAAAAAGCAAGCCACAGACAGTGGCCCAGTCGAAGAAGCGGCGAGCATGTGACGCCTGCGTCCTCTTCAGACCGGACCGGAAGCCTGAATTAATGTTAATGTTAAAAAATTAATGAACCTTATTCAGCTATTGAAGTGCAAAATCGAATTAAAAAACCGGGAGCGACACTGAACACAGCCGACACGAGCCAAAGACAGAAAGAAAATGGCCTGTTGGTCAAGACGACAAGACATCCGGTCCAGCTGTGGTTTGCGCTTCAATTGTAATTTTTGGGGTGAAAGGATTTATTTGAAGAAAAAAAAAAAAGGATTTTATATGCTAACTGATAACATTAAGAGTGTATTATATGCAAGAATAACTCCCGTCGGTACAAATTTTCATTATTTGCGGCGGGAGATGAATAAATTTAGCGGCAGTATTTGGGGTGGTGTAGCAGCAAATGGTTTCATTATAGGTGTACGAAAAACCCAAAATTTCTCTTAGTGATTGGAAAAACACGTACAAATAAATTTGGCTGACGTCATTTATTTAAGCTATTAAGCAATTGCATGAAAAGCGAGTTTATAAATTGAAAATAAGCTTTGCACCATATAATATTTTTGACCAATCAAGGACCACGATCTTTGCACATGGCTTTGCCTTAGCATTAGCACTGGCCTCATAAGTGTACTGCCCTAATTTTTCACCATCCCTCTCCCCCTCTCACACTTCCCTCGGCGACGAGTGTTTGGTGCAAATCTACTTCCTATGGTCGAGGCTCGTATAAAAGGGGATATTAATTGATGCAACACCCTGACTCTACAAAACACCAGCTTGGTGTGTGTGTGTGTGTGTGTGTGTGTGTGTGTGTGCGTGTGCGTGTGCGTGTGCGTGCGTGGTGTCCATTTTAGGACTTGTGGCAGTTACCTTATGTGCAGGTAACCGCATGTGGCGGTTACCTTATGTGATTACCTTATTTGGGCATAATACACATGCACGGGCCTGTTGGACTTGTGGTTGTGCGGACGTGACACACGCGCGGTTGCCGGAGCCACAGACTCCGAAGAGGGCTTTTGGCTTTATATAAGCGTGCCGACTTACGTTCGAGTTTAGTGTGCTGGATCTTGCTGTTACAATAAAGCATCTTCGAACCCTACGAATGGCCTCGGTCTCTCGCCTTCCGCGACCCCTAAACTGGTGACCTCCGACTGCCCCCGAACGGATTCGGGGGCTGCGAATGAGCACGGCAAGCGCGCCCCAGCCAGGGAAGCCACCTGAGCTGGTGAGGCCGGCTTCTCCCGAACGGCTTCGGGCGCAGTTTCGAACGCGGTTTCAAAATGCCGGAGTTTCGGAAACGACGACGGCCATGACTATGAGGTTCGCGCACCGCGCTCGGCTCCTCCTCTACGACCAGAGGGGTGAGCCTACTCCAAGACCCTCCGAAGGCACGGCTGCTTCGTCACCTTCGCGCGCACTGACGTTGGCGGAACGGCTGCTTTGTCACCTTCGCGCGCGCTGACGTTAGCGGCACGGCCGCTTCGTCACCCTCGCGCAACTACAACTACAACCGCAACTACTTCTCCGACCCTGCATCCTCAGGAGGCCCGCGAGGGACCTCGGCAGCCTCCCCCGAGGCCTTGACCAGCCCCTCGGTTGGCTCACCCGCTTTTCGCGTGCACCGCTCGAGCCTTCTCGGCACTGCACCCGCGACCTGCAACCTCGGGAGGCCCGCGAGGAACCTCGGCAGCCTCCCCCGAGGACTTTCCCAGCCCCTCGGTCGCCTCGGCCTACGCATAGGCCCGTGGCGTGCATTCTGGGGGGACGTATGTGGCGGTTACCTTATGTGCAGGTAACCGCATGTGGCGGTTACCTTATGTGATTACCTTATTTGGGCATAATACACGTGCACGGGCCTGTTGGACTTGTGGTTGTGCGGACGTGACGCACGCGTGGTTGCCGGAGCCACGCCCTCCGAAGAGGGCTTTTGGCTTTATATAAGCATGCCGACATCCGTTCGAGTTTAGTGTGCTGGATCTTGCTGTTACAATAAAGCATCTTCGAACCCTACGAATGGCCTCGGTCTCTCGCCTTCCGAGACCCCTAAACTGTTATCCTTTACCATTTGTGTTTTGTCATCAAAATTGTTAGCAAAACTACGTTGAAACTATTTTTGGTATTTTGAGCAAATGGAAGAAAAAGAAGAAGAAGATGTCTGACAGGCCCTGTATTTTTGGTTTGGTAAATTGCAACTGGTCGATCTAATTGGTCGATGGGTTCCAGGTTTGACATCCAGTCTGGCGGAGGACATACTCATTGATGTGGCACCCTGTCAAAAGGTTATTTAATGGCATTCGGTTGGTGGTTTGATTTTCGAGCGATGAATTTGCTCTGTACTGGGAAATCTGGATCGCGTACACTGTGGCGGACAGGATGGCTCGCTGGCGCGATGACATCATTCCGTGCACCAGGAGGGTGTCGGCCTCGCCCGAGGGGTAGGCGTGGCCTCGGGATATACACGGGGCTCACAGCCCCGAGCACGGCAGTGCTATAGTTTGATCCGTGAAATAAAGACGCTTGTGGTTACATCGTTGTTGCTTCCTTTATTGGCAAAACAAGTCGTGCGCATAGCACCGCACTACATTGGTGACCTCGACTAGTTCAGCCGACGCTGACCTACAGAACGCGCCATGACGAGCAGCAACGCGGTAGCGGTGAAACTCCCCAAGTTTTGGGAAGCTCAGGCGGAGATATGGTTTATGCAGGCCGAAGCCCAGTTTCAGCTTTGTGGCATAACGGCGGACGAGACACGCTATTTCCACGTCATCGCCGCCCTCGGGCCCGGCACAGCCGCCCGAGTCGTGCCTGTCCTGCGGAACCTACCGGCCGACCACAGGTACGAGGCACTCAAGCGTCGCCTCATCGCCACATTCGGTCTCACAGAGGACGAACGGGCCGACCGTCTCCTGGACCTTCCCGACCTCGGCGACACGCGACCATCGGTCCGAATGGACCACATGCTGTCGCTACTGGGGGACAAAGCACCGGATTTTTTATTCCGGGCGCTCTTTTTACGCCAGCTGCCGGCCCAGGTACGCCTCGCGTTGGCCGGTTCCAAGATAAAGGAACCCCGCGCGCTGGCCGTCGAGGCCGATAAGTTTTTCGCAGCGTGTGACACGCGGGCGAGCTTCGGTGCGGCCGTCGCGGATCCCGGGGCTGACGCTGATGCTGATGCACCACACCTCGTGGATCTCGAGGCTGATGCACACCGCGTGGCCGCCGCCACGCCCCACCCACCACCACCGTGAAAACCGCGGCCTCCGCCTTCGCCGCAAACCTGGTGCTATTTCCACGCCAGGTTTGGCCACAAGGCGAAGAATTGTTGCCCGCCGTGCTCCTTCGGCAAGTCGGGAAACTACAAAGCCGGCGCTCGGTAGCGACCCTGAGCGTCGGCCATTCCGGCAGCCTGTTTGTCACGGACACCTTGTCCGGGCGTCGCTTCCTCTGCGACACGGGCACACAGGTGAGCGTTATCCCCGCCTCCACATCCGACAAGCGAGCCGCGGGTCGGGGCCCCACGCTGCTTGCAGCCAACGGTACACCCATACGCACCTTCGGGAAGCGCTGCCTCTCCCTGCGGTTCGGAGGGCAACGCTTTCAATGGACTTTCGTAACCGCCAGCGTGCCCATGGCATTGCTCGGTGCGGATTTCCTGTGTGCAAATGGGCTGTTGGTGGATGTTAAGAACAGGTGCCTCGTCCAGGCGGAAACGTTCAGCTCGCTGCCTTGCATGCTGAGCAGTTCGTTGGGCAGCTCCCTGAGTGGCTCACCGAGCGGCTCGCCAAGTGGCTTGCTGAGCGGTCCGATCCCGGCGAGGTTGGTTTGTACGCTCCCGGCAGCGGACGAGTTCACCCGCCTCCTCGCCAGTTTCCCGGCCCTCACGCGGCCCACCTTCTCAGCAGTGGCCGTAAAGCACGGTGTCGAACATCACATACGCACCGTCGGGCCACCGGTCTACGCCCGGGCCCACCGCCTCGAACCGACGAAGCTCGCGGTGGCGAGAGCGGAGTTCGCTACGCTGGAGCGGCTGGGCATCATGCGGCGCTCCAAGAGTGCTTGGGCGTCGCCGCTACACATCGTGCCGAAGCCTGGCGGGGGATGGCGGCCGTGCGGGGACTACCGCCGCCTCAACGATGCCACCACCCCCGACCGTTACCCGGCCCCTCACATCCAGGACTTTTCCGCCCGGTTGGTGAAAATGTCCTGCTTTTCGAAGGTGGACCTCATACGCGGCCACCAGGTCCCCGTCAGGCCGGAGGACATCCCGAAGACGGCCGTCATTACGCCATTCGGCCTTTTCGAGTTCCTTCGGATGCCCTTCGGTTTGAAGAATGCGGCTCAGGCGTTCCAACGTCTGATGGACAGCGTCTTGCGCGACCTGGAGTTCGTCTATGTCTACCTGGACGACATCCTCATCGCAAGCGCGTCCCGTGAAGAGCACCTCCGCCATCTCCGCACGCTCTTCGAACGGGTGGGCCAGCATGGCCTGATCGTGAACCCCGCCAAGTGCCGGTTCGGCATCGCCGATATCGACTTTTTGGGGCACCGCGTCACCAGGCATGGGGCCATCCCCTTACCAGCAAAGGTGGAGGCGGTCAAGGGGTTTCCGCGCTCCCGCACGATCAGGGGGCTCCAGGAGATCCTGGGCATGGTAAACTTTTACCACCGTTTCCTGCCCCGCATCGCCCAGCTCCTGCGCCCCCTGCACGAGGCCCTCCGGGGGAAGCCGGGCAAAGGTGACGTTGTTTGGACCGAGCAGATGGACGCGGCGTTCGCGGGCGTGAAGCCTGCCCTGGTTAACGCCACCATGCTCGCGCACCTGGCGCCCGATGCACCGATCGCCCTCACCACCGACGCGTCGGACTACGCGGTGGGCGCGGTGCACGAGCAATGGGTGCGTGGAGCTTGGCAACCGCTGGAGTTTTTCAGCCGGCAGCTTCGCACGCACGAACGCCGGTACAGTACCTTCGGCTGCGAGTTGCTCGGGCTTCACCTGGCGGTCAGGCACTTTCGCCATCTGCTCAAGGGCCGTTTGTTCACGGCCTTCGTTGACCACAAGCCCCTGGTCTTCGCGATGGCCAAGGTCACTGAGCCGTGGTCGGCCCGGCAGCAGCGTCACCTCTCGGCCGTGTCCGAGTACACGACGGACATCCGGCACGTCGCGGGGAAGGACAACCCGGTGGCAGATTGCCTTTCCCGGTCCGTCGCCCACGCGGTCCACCTCGGCATCGACTATGCCCGGATGGCGGCGGACCAGACCACCGACCCCGACGTCCAGGCCTTGCGGACCGCCGTCACTGGCCTCCACGTCACCGAGGTGCCGTTCGACGGCGCGGGCACGGCCCTCTTGTGCGACGTCTCCCTCGGGCGGCCTCGCCCCATCGTGCCCGCGGTCTGGCAGCGCCGGGTTTTTGACGCCATCCACAGCCTGTCCCACCCGGGCACGAAGGCCCCCCAGAGGCTGGTCACCGACAAGTTCGTCTGGCATCGCCTCCGGAAGGTCGTCCGCGATTGGACCAGGACGTGCCTCGCGTGCCAGCGCGCGAAGGTGCACCGCCACACCCAGGCCCCGTTGGCCCCGTTTACGGTGCCCGAACGTCGGTTCGACCACGTTCACGTGGACTTGGTGGGACCTCTGCCCCCCTCGCGGGGTTTCACCCACGTCCTCACCATGGTGGACCGCACCACCCGGTGGCCGGAGGCCATGCCTTTGGCGGTGACGACGGCGGCGGACGTCGCGCAGGCGTTCATCGCCACCTGGGTTGCCCGGTTCGGCGCCCCCTCGGACATCTCGTCCGACTGCGGCCCCCAGTTCACCTCAGAGCTCTGGGTGGGCGGTCGCGCAGGGGCTCGGTGTCCAGCTGCACCGTACCACGGCGTATCATCCCCAGGCCAATGGCCTGTGCGAGCGTTTCCACCGCTCCTTAAAGGCCGCGCTCCAGGCCACCCTCCGCGACGGCGGCTGTGTCGACAGGCTCCCCTGGATCCTGCTGGGCCTCTGGACGGCGCCCAAGGACGACCTGCGCGCATCCGCGGCGGAGTTGGTCTTCGGACAACCGCTGCGGGTGCCGGGCGAGTTCCTCGCCGACTCCACGGCACCATGGTCCGCGGCGCAGCAGCGCTCCGCGCTGCAGGAGACCGCCCAGAGGTTCGCCCCGGTGCCGACGGCGCACCACGGGCGCCCGCCAACGCACGTCGCCCCGGAGCTTCGCACGGCAGAGTACGTGTTCGTCCGACACGATGCCCACCGGACACCGCTGCGGCCCCCGTACGACGGGCCCTTCCATGTATTGGAGACCGGGGCGAAGCACTTCACCCTGGACATCGGCGGTACTCCGGACCGCATGTCCGTGGACTGCCTCAAACCGGCCCACCTCGACGTGGACCACCCCCCGCCAGTGGCTCAGCCCCCGCGTCGGGGCCGCCCCCCGGCGGGCGGACCCCCGGCACTGCCCAACCCCGCCGGCATGCCGCCCCCCGGGCCCGCACCCATCCCAGGGGCAGCCGGTGGCATCCCGGCATCCCAGACGCCGCCAGCCGCCAGAGTGCGCTTCGGCCGGGTCATCCGTTTGCCCCGCAAACTGACCCTTCAGGTGCGCGGGAATTCTGGGGGGGCGATGACATCTTTCCGCGCACCAGGAGGGTGTCGGCCACACCCGAGGGGTAGGCCTGGCCTCGGGATATACACGGGGCTCACAGCCCCGAGCACGGCAGTGTTATAGTTTGATCCGTGAAATAAAGACGCTTGTGGTTACATCGTTGTTGCTTCCTTTATTGGCAAAACAAGTCGTGCGCATAGCACCGCACTACAACACCCAAGTTACACAATCACACGCTAACAGCTGGCTCAATGGCGCAGTGGGCTGTTGACGCATAGCTGTGAGTGTCCATTACGACCGACCACAGGCGATCGTGTGACGATCAAACCAAAATTTCGATCATAAATTGTGAAATGGGGGTTCATAACAACGTATTCGTTTGTGTGAACATTGTGACACGGTTTAAAATTTTCTTTGTTCCGAAGTAACAAGTAAACAATTGCGACATTGATAGGATGATGTATCGGTCAGGAAAAAGTTCTTTTTTAAATCCGGAAGTGGACATTGCATGTGTGCGAGGATGTGACGTCATCATTCCCCAGCCATGAATTTTGCTGTAAAATGCATTGACAAATTCAGAATTTTTACAAACAGATGATTTCATGATATAGAGTTTAATGTGCTCGTTCGGATGTACAGTCACGTGAAAAAGTAAGTACACCCCATGTAAAGTTTTAACTTTTTCAACATATTTCAACATACAGCTATTTGATCTTCATTTCAACAATATTGATAGATAAAGGTGATATAATATAACAAATACCATGAAACATTTACATTTTGTAGTCCATTGTATAATTTAAATAAACATAAATGCAAATTTCGCATGTGGAAAAAGTAAGTACACCCCCTACATTTATCACTACTTCAAATACCTAAAATTAGAATCAGGTGCACCAGCTCAGGTGCAAATGATTAGAACATCGTTAGAGAGGATCTTGGAGGAACCTGTCTTATTTAAACCTCAGACATTTAGTTTGGATTGCTCTTTGTTGTTGAAGTGTGCGGCGTCACCATGCCTAGATCAAAAGAGCTCTCTGAGGCCTTCAGAAAGAAGGTTACAGATGCCTACGAGTCTGGGAAGGGATTTTAAAATCTCCAAACAATTTGAAATCAATCATTCGACTGTCCGGAAGATCATCTTCAAGTGGAGAAGATTCCAAACAACTACCAACTTGTTCAGGCCAGGCCGCCCCAGCAAGTTCAGCCCGAGAGCAGTCTGCAAGATGCTGAAAGAATTCTCTAAGAACCCCAGAATGTCATCACGGGACCTACAGGTAGTAGTCCAGCGGATAGGTGAATAATCGTGCATTTTATGATTAAAGCATGAAACGTGGTACACTAATACTAGACATTATGGGGAACATTTTAAAGATTGGAAGCATTCTGGATCTGTCCTGTGTCACCCGTGGCGGCCATTTTAAAAATGGCCGCTAGTCAGAATCATTATTTAGCTAGAATAAATTTATATTACATCAGAAAATATCAAATTGTTATTTTAATATCATCTGCACACTAAAGTATCACCAAGGATTATATATGATAACATAAATATTCATTTTTGATTGTTTTGGGGACCTCTATGTGTCACTTTAAGGGCATTTGGAGGGGAAAAATGCAAAATTCCAGGAATAAAGTAACACAAACTGGTTTCGATAAACTAGTTTATTTGTACAAAGTGTTATCTTCCTTTCATTTAGGAAAACACTTCAGAAAATTACACTGTAGTAGTACAAAAGTTTTTTGGTGTGCATGAGATAGAACAATAACGTCCAAGAACACTCATGTTTCAATGTCAACCGTTCTCTTGTCACCCTTCTCGCTCACAACCACCGCACTTGCAGAGTAATGCACAGGGTAGATTTTCTTCCGCACATTTACATCTTCCTCTGCAGCCTTTAATACAGCCGCACTTAATAACAGCACGGCATGCTGCACCAGCAGGGGGCAGGTTCCTCCACATCACTTCCCATTCGGCCAAATTGTTCTTTCGCGTCCATCCAAACTCTGCTGGGCTGGGCAGGTGAAGTGCTTTTAACAGGGCCTGACCCCAAACATGGCCAGCCTGATAACCAACTCGAAGTAGATGCTGATAGAGAACATCTTGAGTCGGAGGTATGTTTTCAATGCTCCTGCCTTTCTGTGTGAACAGAGTCTTCCATGCCATGTTCACATTATCATCAGAGCTTCCATGGTCGTACATAAGCACAATGTACCTCTCGATGTTTGGGAGAAGCTGGGTTATGCTAGCTGTTGTTGGAGTCTGTGCAAGTCTGCACAAGTCTGGCGTGACATCAACAAACGCATTCCATGATGACCAGGCTGTTCTTTTTCCTATGCCGGTGAAACTGGATGTGGTGTCACACCCTGTCAGTGCATGAAAAGCAAGTATTGCATTGCACTTATCGTTTCCCAGCGTCTGTGTCATGTGCGTTGCGTCTAGGTAACGGAACGATTTTCCCATTCCAAATGCTACAGTTAGCTGTGCACTGTCAAGCTTGTGAGCAAGACTGACTGCTAGTACGACTACATCTGTGTCAACAGTTCTAAGCAAGATGTTCTTGCAACCTTGCCTGGCCCCATCTGCTGCATGCAGCAGCATTCTTGTGTCTCCTTCCTCCTGTGTAGAAGGGGACAACCAGTCTGAGTCAATTGTCTCTGAACAACGCAGCTCTTCTCTGTGAGTCATGACCACTATACCAGGAAATGTTTCATTTGTCACTCGTTGACTCAGGAGATTAAAAAGTTCTGTCTTGTTACCATCTTCCCGTAGGAATTGTGACCAGTTTCCAGGCAGCTTCTTGTTTCCTTCCACTCTTATCCGTATGCCCTTCCCTCTCTTCTTTCTTGTGGCGGCCTTCAGACTATCTTCTCTGTATACATCAAATATCACATCAACACGGCAAACAGAGCCTGTGAATTGCCTCCGTACATAGTTCATGACCTTCTTGCCAGATTTTGTGAAAGGTATGCGCATTTGCTCAGTCCCACAATTTTCAGTGTCAGGGTGCTGAAACAAGGAGATGCCCGTTCCATGGAAAGATCCATGCGCACTTGTTGCTGTCGGGTCATGGTCAATGTTGTCGACTGCTGATGTTGTGAATACTCCAATTTGGAGTGCAGGTGGGCACACTGTTCCAATACTTTCAAAGTGGCTAATGGCAGAGTTTCCTAGATCTGCAGACATGCCTAGCACACGGTCGTATGAAACTGACAATCCAAGCCTATAAAGTGTATCAACTAGATCGCGAGATCTTGTCCTTGAGTGGATCAATGATCCGAGAAATAGTGGAAGTGGTGTCTCACGCTTTTCAGTATACAGTATCTTGTTTCCAATGATGGTTGTTGTCGTCGACGCACACAGCTGTTATATGTCATCAATTGTGATACAGACAAAGCTGGCTGTGACAAGTAGTTTTCTTGGTTTTGGATATCTGTCCCATACATGATCATTGTGACCAGCATCAGCAGTGAGTGAGGCACAGAATTTTCTTGACAATCCTCTTTGAATGAACCACTGAATGGTAAGCATTTCATTCTTAACATGTCTCTACGAACAATGTTTGCAGCACGAGAGATGAACACTGCTTCACTGTCACCGTCGAGCTGGCACGAACTTCTTAGCGATTTACCAATATTTGCATTGGCGACAAGAAGCACATCGCGACCTTCATTGTGCGCTTCTAACTCAGGAAAGTAGCTTAGAACTTTATTTTTGAATCGTGTAGAGTGAACGACAGAGGAGCCCTCTCCCAGCTGGTTAACTCTATCAGTATATAGTTTTTTCAATACAGATAGTTTGAAAACAGGGCAATGTTGTCATCCTCAAGAGCAGTTTGCATGTATGAAATAAGTTCAGCAAATGCAGTGTTATGAGCAATATTTGTGTTGCATTCGTCATGTGATGTTGTTGGTCTATCTCGATCTCTGTTTTTCAATGACACTAAGCATTGGCTGTGGTACTCAGCCTCTGTAGCGATTAAGTCTCCTTCACTGAGCTTTGCCAACAGACGCTCATCTTGTAGATTAATTGCACACTGTCGCACTCGAGTGTCAAGGCCAAACGTTGAGGCTCTATGGAGAGGTAGGGCATCAGATGCGGGTTTCTCACAGATGAAACAATGGCTAACAGCATCACCAGTCCTGGAGACCTTTTGACGTTTGAATTTTTCCTTTTCACCAGAAGAGGAACTCTTGTCCGTTACACATATCTTCCTCTTAGCTGCACGTTTGAGTTCATTTTGGTTGAATTTAAGTCTGCATGTTTTATGAAATTTTGCTTTCCTATTTGAAAAAGTTTTCTCCAGTCCATTACCATCGTCCATTCGAGTCAACTTAAGCTTTGGTGGCAAGCAACCGAGTTCGTTGAATGCTGATAAAGTTTGAACAATAGACGTATACCCAGCTCCTTGGAACCTTTCTGCAAAGTCTGCTGGGCACGTGAGTTTCTCACTGGTGCTTTCCTGGTAGACGAGACACTTATTCCAGTCCATCGGTGTATCGTCCTCATTCACAGACATGGTGATATCACTGCCAGCTTGAACTAGTTTGAAGACTTTCTTCATGATGATGAGCAGTAGATTAGATTAACACTCACAACAATCTGAAACAGACAGAAGCAATGATTATATTAGAAACACAACCACACTAATTCAATAAATTATAGAAAATTTTATTTCTTAAATATTGCAAGAATTCTGGATTTGATCTGCAAAAAAAACACCTTAATTAATCTACTTAATTATTTAAAACATGTTTTACTTATAACATATAATGATTAATAACAAATATAACAACTTATATCTAATAATGACTACTAACAATTTCTACTTCTAAACTTATAACTAATAATATAATATGATCCTTATCCTAAAAAAAAAAAAAAAGTGATATTAAGGAATTTGTTCATTTTCTTTAATATTTTGACCATCAAAATACCTATATTGGTCCATATATCCATTAAATATATATTCTTAGGGCATATTTATAATTCTTGTGTTTGAATAAGTTACTATATATATAGCATGAACATATATATTTTATGTTAATAGAGGTATTTTTGTCATTCACTTATCGGCAAAATCTCCTCGATGGCAGCCATTTTGGAAAATGGCCGCTACGGTGGACACAGGACAGATACAAAATGCCTCCAATCTTTAAAATGATCCCCATGATGTCTAGTATTAGTGTACCAAGTTTCATGCTTTAATCATAAAGTGCACAATTTGTTCATTTTTTAGCACCTATCCGCTGGACTATAGCTCTTGCCACTGTTGATGTCAAAGTGCACGAGTCTACCATTAGAAAGAGGCTGCACAAATTTTATCTACATGGGAGGTGTGCCAGAAGGAAACCTTTGCTGTCCAGAAAGAACATCAGGGCAAGACTAAAGTTTGCCAATGAACACCGAGGCAAACAACAGCACTTCTGGAACAATGTGCTCTGGACATATGAGTCAAAGGTAGAGCTATTTGGCCACAGTACCAGAAGACATGTTTGGCGAAAACCAAAGACACCATTTGACCACAAGAACCTGATACCAACTGTAAAGCATGGTGGTGGAAATATTATGGTTTGGGGCAGCTTTGCTGCATCAGGGCCTGGGCAGCTCACCATCATGGAATCCACTATGAATTCTTCATTGTACCAGAGGGTGCTTGAGGATAATGTGAGTCCATCTGCCGGAAAGTTGAAGCTCAACCGAAGGTGGACCTTACAACATGACAATGACCCTAAACATACAGGTAAATCCACCAAGGAATGGCTGAAAAGAAAGAAATGGAGGGTTCTGGAATGGCCAAGTCAAAGCCCGGATCTAAATCCCATCGAGATGTTGTGGGGGGATTTGAAACGAGCTGTGCATGCAAGAAACCCCTCAAACATCACACAGATTAAAGAATTCTGCATGGAGGAGTGGGCAAAAATTTCTCCCAGTCGATGTCAGAGACTGGTAGACAGTTATAAGAAACGCCTACTTGAGGTTGTTTCTGCCAAAGGGGGCAATACCACCTGTTAGAGCCAAGGGTGTACTTACTTTTTCCACATGCTAAATTTGCATTGATGTTTATTTAAATTATACAATGAACTACAAAATGTAAATGTTTCATGATATTTGTTATATTATATCTCCTTTATCTTTCAATATTGTTGAAATGAAGATGAAATAGCTGTATGTTGAAATATGTTGAAAAGTCAAAACTTTACATGGGGTGTACTTACTTTTTCACATGAATGTATATATTGAAAATTATGATTGAAGCGATAAAAAAATAAAAAAATTACGACTGTTCACATTGGTGATGTCTGAGCGATATAAGAATGCCAAGCAATTTTGTATTTTGTACTCGTTGCATTAAAACCATGTGCTTCAGCCTTGGGGTTGAAGTGCATGTGTATGCTAATGGGACAGTCTTGATAGACGGTGTGCCTTGGCCGTGGGGTCAATGTGCACGTCCAAGGCCGTTTAAATGTTTGTGATTTTTTTACCTTTTTTATGATAGAGAGGCAGGTCATGGTGCTGGCCTTAAAAGCATCTTAAAAGATGAGTTGCTTGTAATTTGCTGCATTAAGCAGCAGAGGCGTCCTGAATGCAAAATGCTTCTGAATGGAAATGTTTCCAAGAGGCAAAATGCTTTTCAAATGCAAATGATTTCCAGATCCTGTTGATGTTTTTTCTTTGTTCTTCATCTCGTTTTTTCCTCTTCTTCTTCACTATGCCCGTGTCTGCCTTTGCTCATTACCCCATTCATTTTTTTCACTCTTTCTTGGTTTTCCTTCTTTTCTCTGTCCCATTCTCATTTATCTTTCTCCCTCCCATTCACACCTTACCCCTCATCTCTGCCCCTTCTACCCATCTTTCCCCCTCCTCTCTCTCCTTAATCCTTCCATTTTTCTCCTATCTCTCCCTATCCGTCTGCTCCCCCCCTCTCTTTCCTTCTCCATGCCTGTTTTCTTTTATCTCTCCCTTCATTTTTACTATCATTCAATTTTTATTTCATCTTTCTCCATTTTCCTTCCTCCTCCCCTGCCCCATCCCCTTTCCTCCCTTGCCTCACTCCTCCCACCTCACCCCCTTCTTACCTGTCTACCTGTCTCCCTTTCTTTCCTCCCCTCCCTTTCTCCTCCCCTTCTCCTCCTCCTTTCTTCTATATCCTTCTCCATTCCTTTCCTCGCCCCACCCCTTTGCCCCATCCCATCCTTTCTACCTTTGTTCCCTCACATTCACCATTTTTTAGCCGCGTCGCAGACGCTGCTCATAGAGTGCACGCTGCTGTTGTTGTTGTTACCACCTCTTCTTCCTCTTCTTATTCTTGTTCTTGCGGAGAAGACAAAACCTCAAAGCTCCACCTATTCTGGGCACCATAGCTCCACCCATTCTGGGAGAGCCTTCATATAAACAAATATCCGCCATTTTATTAACTCGCATAGCTTTGAGGCCTGTTTTGTAGGCCCGTGGTGTCTTCCTCTCTCACACAGTTTTCTTTCAAATCAAATTCGATATATCATTTCATTTTTCACAGTCGCCAACATAGTTTTAGACTCGGTTGAAAAAAAACGGGAAGAAAATCCGATGAAAGTTGCCCTTTATAGAACGAAATGAATTGTCAAAGGCCTGTAACTTCAAGTCCATTGACATATATTTTTTTTAAATCGCGGCATGCTCAGTCATACACCGCCCGAAATAAGAGACGGGAAAATGCCGAGATATATATATTTTGTTTAAATCGCGGCATGCTCAGTCATACACCGCCCGAAATAACAGACGGGAAAATGCCGAGATATATTAAAAATTCGTCGCCACACACGGGAAATTGCCGAGATATATTTTCACTTTGCACAAAAATAACATCAAGTAATCGAATCAATAGGAATGTCCTGTGCCTATAACATCGAAGTTATAGGCAACGCTGCATCTAGGCATTGTGTAACATCGACGCGGCTTTTGTTTTAATTAAAACTTTTTGTACTTCTTTTCTCTCTAACTGTCTCTCTTCCTCTCTTCCTCCCCTCCCTCCCGCCTCCTCCTCCCATCCTCCCCCCAAACCCTTACTGTAATCTCCATTGGCATGTTGTTGGCGTATGGGCATGACAATTGCAATGTTGGATGACTTCGCTAATCTTTCCGTTTTCTTCTACCTCCACTAATATCTCACATTTTTTTCTCTTTCTTTATCTCCATCTTTCTGTCTTTCAGTCCCATTTTCACTTTTTCTCTCCTGTTTTCCATCCATCCTTTTCTTTCCCTCCCTGTTTGTGTTTGTTTTCCCTTTTTCCGTTTTACACGGTTACAGCTCATAAAGAAAGGGTTGATTTACACATACAATGATTTTGCCACGTGGATGTGATAACAAATGTATAATGCTTATAAAGGAAATGTTTGTTTTTAAATGGATAAATATTGTCATACATGTATTTAGAATTATGATTAAAATGATCAGCATGATTAAAGGGTACGAATGGTACCACAAATGTTGCCGGTGTTAGGTAATTGCACTGGTGTAAAGAAGAGCTTTCAAGTTCTGTAGGTTCAGATGAGGATTACAAGCAATAGAGGATAATATTTGCTGGAAGAGTAATTGGACAGGGAAATGGATTAGAGTGGAAATCAGAAGTTGAATTGCAGGATAACTATAAATTTCAATAATAATTTGAGCATGGTTGGATTAAAATTGTCAATAATTTTGGATTGGTTATGATTTTTGACAAAACATTTCGAGATAGTTTACAAAATTGTAATTGTCAAGAGGTTTGAGTACCATTAAAATTGGGAATTTTTTTTCGAATGAACTGTCTCATTATCTGTCTGATCAAGTTTGTCTGACTACCTCACAAATGAAGGATAAATTGCCTTAATTGGCTGAAGATGTTGGATTTTGTGATGGAATAGCCTGGTAAAATTGAAAACATGTCAGATATGAGCCTAGGACAGAAAAGTGATTAGTCAGTTTTCATGAGGTGTATGTTAGGGGTGACGACCAATGATCGTAGATCTCAGTCAACAGATAAAGCTATTCTGACAACATTGGAAAAAGGGCTTATGCATGGAGTCATCTAAGTGATTGATTTAATTTATTAATTAATGATGATTAATTGATTGATTGATTTGTAAGTGAAATCTTAAGAAAGAAGCTTTGACATGTTTGTGGGAGATCATCAATGTGAAGATACCTTGAAAAATGAGCAAGGTGGTAAGTTGAGCAAAGCGAAGGAAGGGTCCAAATACAGACTTGGCATTTAATATGGAATATTTTTTTTGTGGGGGTGAACTTACTTTTCAAGATGACTTAGAAACAAAAGTTCATTGGAATTATGTTGAAATTATTCTAGATTTTGTTAATGTGACCTTTATGAGAAACAAAAACCACATTTGACATTTCGAAGCAAATAAATTGATCCTTGAAAGTGATGGAAACTGATATCGAACTCAATTCACGGACAGTACTGTGTTAAACTTCTGTGCGTTTTCCAGAAGTATCTCTTTACTTTGCACATTAGCCCAAATTTTTTTTAACAAAAACAAAAGTTAAATTACAACTAGGATTACGGACGGTAGAATTACAGTTCAGTACTTCGTGCAACCCCCACGAGCATTCAGGAGAGCACGTACACGTTGTGGCATGCTGTTCACGAGATTTGCCAAGGTTTGGACAGGAATCGCTTGCCATGCAGTTACAATAGTCTGCTGCAATTCACGCACAGTGGTGGGCTGCTGGTCCAAGTTGTCGATTTGACGCGTTAATTCTGCCCACAAGTTCTCTATCGGATTCATATCCGGGGACATGGCAGGCCACTCCATATGCTCTACACCACGGTCAGCAAGAAAGTGTTGGATCATGCGAACATGATGAGGCCGTGCATTGTCATCTTGGAAGACAAAGTTTCCTCGAAAGGCTGCACGAGCAAATGGAAGCAACGTTTCTTCCAGAATGGCCCTGTGCTTGAACTGGTTCAGGTTTCCATTCAGAACAACCAGGTCAGTTTTGCCCCCTGCATGAAAAGCAGCCCAAATGGTCACCCCACCACCTCCAGCTTGGACTCTTGGCACTATACAATCTTCGTTGTAGGCTTCATGCACTTGTCTGCGCACTCGGACACGGCCATATTGATGAGAGACCAGAAATCTAGACTTGTCACTGAAGATCACGTGATTCCAGTGTCCTGGCTGCCATTGACGGTGCTCTCTGGTCCACTGCAATCGGCGCTGGCGGTGTTGTCTGGTCAGACGTGGCTTTCTCAGGGGACGCCTGGCACGATAGCCTGCTTGAACCAGTCATTGGTTGACTAGCCTTCTGGATACAGGCACATTTGTCAGTCGCTGCGACTCAGCCCTAAGCCGATTAGCTGACTTGGTACGGCCATTGCGGACTAACCGGTGCAGCTGGCGATCATCCCTCCTTGTGGTTCTGCGGGGACGTCCTGACCTCGGTATTGGAGTAGGGACACCCCTCTGAGCATTTCGTTTCAGGATCTTTGACACCTGACGTTGAGTGATGCCATACTGCCGAGCAATAGCACGTTGTTTCATGCCGGAATTTCGTAAAGCCACCACTAAATGACAAACAGCATTGTCGAGTTGACGGACCATCTCCAGGGGAAGCGGCAATAACTTTTGTAGACGTGCAGCCGTTGTTTTCCACTAATACAGAACGCAACAACCCTTATATACCCGATTGTGAAGCCAATCGTCAAATGTACCTGTCCGTACATTTTGTCACGCCACCTGTGATATAATCCTGTTATTGACTTCTTGCTGCGACAGACAATCAGTGACATGGTTCTTTTAACAAAGAAATCACCGAAGCGTAAAAGAAACTCACCAGATTGATATACCGAGTTCAGAAAGTAAACCCAAGTCAAGAAAAAAAAAAATTCCATATTAAATGCCAAGTCTGTATATGCATAATACATATGTGATTAACATCTGGTGTGACTCTTTAACAGGGAACCAGTGCTCACCCGCACCTCCGACAACGACTAGGTCTCCATTGCTGCAGACCCCAAATGACGATTGGTCTCAACAGACTAGATAACCAGACCAAGATGAGCAAGTGTCTGTGCTTCCTGTGGCTGTAAAATCTTCGAAGCAAGAATGATTCATTTTTGCTTATTAGCAATATAATAATTGATTAAATGCCGAAATTGGGGAATTTTGGGAATATTGAATTAAAAGACCCAGGATTGGAGTTAATACTGGAAGCCTTACATTTGCTGATTATATCAATATGGGTTTCGGGAACATCTCGGGAAACAGAATTTTTTGAATTTACAAATTTTGGAACAATTGGCTTACGATTTTTTTTGGGGGAACCAAGTGACGAGAGTCACATGATGATCAGGTGAGAATTTCGGACTATTGTTTTTGGACGATTGATATGCCAGTGGTCGACTGGCATGTAAAGGGGTGTGTTGTCAAATTTGGATAAGTTATTGTGGGAGACAAAAGGGTGATGTCAATGTGGACATTGTAGGGGCTTTCTAAAAAAATTTTTGTCTGTTTGTGTATCTGCGTTTCTAAAAACGATTAAGGGACAGACTTTACGAAATTGAATGGTTGGTTTCCTTGATTTCCAATGGTTTCCATGATATGAAAATAATGGTTCCGACGCAAACAAGTATACATAATGCATGAGTTTGTGTGTATTTTTTTTCAAAAGATTGCTGCAAATGACAGTATACCTGTCTTGAAATAAATAACATAATGTGGATGGGATCGAATATCCATAAAATAAAAGACATAATTTGATTATAAAGGTTATATCTTTTGAAAAGGCAGATGGAATGCAAAGATTTTTTGATGTGCTGAGTTACAAGCAGCCATTAATTTATAGTAGGAAATTGTGAGTAACCTTGGGATTCCATTTTTGATAATGCTTATATGAGGACATAAAGCTATTTATGGATATGACCTTCATAACATTAAAAGGTAATGATATGCCTGTGGGAGTGAAATTAGCCAAATTTGTAAGGGATCTCACACGGATTTTTGATATATACAGACTTGGCATTTAATATGGAATATATTTTTTGTGGGGGTGAACTTACTTTTCAAGATGACTTAGAACCAAAAGTTCATTGGAATTATGTTGAAATTATTCTAGATTTTGTTAATGTGACCTTTAAAAGAAACAAAAACCACATTTCACATTTCGAAGCAAATAAATTGATCCTTGAAAGTGATGTCAACTGATATCGAACTCAATTCATGGACAATACTGTGTTAAACTTCTGCACGTTTTCCAGAAGTATCTCTTTATTTTGCACATTAGCCAAAAAATTTTTTCAACAAAAACAAAAGTTAAATTACAACTGGGATTATGGACAGTAAAATTACAGTTCAGTACTTCGTGTAACCCTCACGAGCATTCAGGAGAGCACGTACACGTTGAGGCATGCTGTTCACGAGATTTGCCAAGGTTTGGACAGGAATCGCTTGCCATGCAGTTCCTGCTGCAATTCACGCACAGAGGCAGGCTGCTGGTCCAAGTTGTCGATTTGACACGTTAATTCTGCCCACAAGTTCTCTATCGGATTCATATCCTGTGACATGGCAGGCCACTCCATATGCTCAACACCACGGTCAGCAAGAAAGTGTTGGATCATGCGAGCACGATGAGGCCATGCATTGTCATCTTGGAAGACAAAGTTTCCATGAAAGGCTGCATGAACAAATGGAAGCAATGTTTCTTCCAGAATGGCCCTGTGCTTGAACTGGTTCAGGTTTCCATTCAGAACAACCAGGTCAGTTTTGCCCCCTGCATGAAAAGCAGCCCAAACGGTCACCCCACCACCTCCAGCTTGGACTCTTGGCACTATACAATCTTCGTTGTAGGCTTCATGCACTTGTCTGCGCACTCGGACGTGGCCATATTGACGATAGACCAGAAATCTAGACTTGTCACTGAAGATCACGTGATTCCAGTGTCCTGGCTGCCATTGACGGTGCTCTCTGGCCCACTGCAATCGGCGCTGGTGGTGTTTTCTGGTCAGACGTGGCTTTCTCAGGGGACACCTGGCACGATAGCCTGCTTGAACCAGTCGTTGGTTGACCAGCCTTCTGGATACAGGCACATTTGTCATTTGCTGCCACTCAGCCCTAAGCCGATTAGCTGACTTGGTACGGCCATTGCGGACTAACCGGTGCAGCTGCCGATCATCCCCCCTTGTCGTTCTGCGGAGACGTCCTGACCTCGGTATTGGAGTAGGGACACCCCTCTGAGCATTTCGTTTCAGGATCTTTGACACCTGACCTTGAGTGATGCCATATTGCCGAGCAATAGCATGCTGTTTCATGCCGGAATTTCGTAAAGCCACCACCAAATGACAAACAGCATTGTCGAGTTGACGGACCATCTCCAGGGGAAGCGGCAATAACTTTTGTAGACGTGCAGCAGTTGTTTTCCACTAATACAGAACGCAACAACCCTTATATACCCGATTGTGAAGCCAATCGTCAAATGTACCTGTCCGTACATTTTGTCACACCACCTGTGATATAATCCTGTTATTGATATCTTGCTGCGACAGACAATCAGTGACATGGTTCTTTTAACCAAGAAATCACCGAAGCGTAAGAGAAACTCACCAGATTGATATACCGAGTTCAGAAAGTAAACCCAAGTCAAGAAAAAAAAAATTCCATATTAAATGCCAAGTCTGTATATAAACTTGGATTTTATCGGCATGTAAATTGTGCTGTAGGGATGGATGTGTATTACGGGTAGAAAATATGAAAAATAAAAATTGTACAGAAAATTTTGGCTGAATTGTTAAAAAAAGAAAAAGAAGTAATACCAGACTTGAACATATATTGATTTTCGTAAAACATGGAAATAATAAATGGGAATATTCAGCCACTATTGTGAGTTTTTTAAATGGAATGTATTGTGAATCTCAAACCAAGGGACAGACATGAACGCACTGTTACGTTGTTTAAAATTCAGAAGGCGATGTTACATGTTCCTGTAATATATATTTCAATAACTTGGGACACCGATATTTGCATACTGGTGTCATTGATACCCACTAGTGGCATACCAATAGACAAGAAACAACTGTAGGGGAGTAACACTTCCTTGGATAGTTCCTACAACATATAAAGGATTCAAATAAGGGTACTGCATGTAAACACCAACTTATACGGCCATTAAGGCCAAACAAATTGGGAGAAACTGTAATTGGATACGTAATTTACAGATGAGTATTTGGCAAGTAATGGAGGGAATTTATTGCTCCCTTTATTGGGAAGATATTTCCAAAGGTTTATTAAAATGTTATAATATGACAGTTGGCAAGGAAAACCATTGGATGAATAATAAGATCTGTGTGTGTGTATATATATATATACTTTTTTTTTTTTACAAAGTATATGAAATGCTTGTAAATAAAATGTCTAAGAGCTAAGGGATAAGTGAGCAAAATTCTAGGATTGTACAAACGTTGGCAAGGTCAAGACCATATATTTGGAAGAGTGGTAGTTAAAATATTTCTAGATCTGTTTATTAAATGAATTTGTCGAATCTTTGAAGTTCAGTGTTCGAATTTTTTTTTTTTTTTTTTTGGGGATACTGAATCGAGGCTCGTGAAAGAGCTAACATTTATTTCACAAACAAATCAACCAGACAAACAAAATATATAAAAAGAGGGAGTGGAAGACAAGATGGGGAGAGAAGGGGAAGCACACAAACACAACATTTGAGAGCAGGGAGAAGTGTGGGAGGGAGAGGGCTTGGGGGGAGGAGGCGTGGGAAGGGGGGGGGGGGGGGAGAGGTATAAAACACAAGAGGACCGAAATTAGTGGGGGTAGAAAAGACCAAGGTTTTGGATGGGGGAAGATACGAGATGGTGGTGAACAGCTGTTTTAAAGACCTGGAGGGTGGAGTGGGATTGAAGAGAGTGAGGGAGTTTGTTCCAGAGGTGGGAGAAAAGAGGAATGAAGGAGTGAAGGTGAGCAGAGAGTCTTGATTTTGGCAGTTTAACCATAAGAGGGTTGCAGGCAGATCTTGTGTGACCTGTAGGAATATTTGGGGGACAGAGCCCAGAGAGAGCTGGGGGGGGGGGGCAAGGCCAGAGAGGAGTCGGTAGAAGACGGAAAGACCACCAACCTGCCTGCGGTGAGTGAGTGAAAGGCCCTTGGAGTTAGTTTCATCGCGGGAGATTCCAATGATTCTGAACGCTTTGGTTTCAACAGCGTGAAGACGGGCTAGGTGTGAGGCAGGAGCACCAGACCAGAGGGGAGAGCAGTATTCCATAGAGCTGTGGATGAAAGCCTTGTAAGTGGTGAGGAGCTCAGGTGTACCAAAGAAGGACTTCGCACGACGGAGGATGCCCAGTCGGCGACTGGCTTTGGAGGCCAGATTTGAAATGTGGTTTTCCCAGGAAAGATCATGGCAGATAGTGAGACCCAAAAGCTTGAGTGACAGAACTTCTTGGAGAGGATTATTCAGAAAGTGGATGGGAGGGTTGTCCAGTCGGTCTTTTCGAAGAGACATCGTAAGAGTGCGAGATTTGTCAGTATTGAAAGACATGTTCCATTTGTTTGCCCAGTCTGTGATTTTGTCCAGGTCTGCAGAGAGTGAGGAGGCTGCAGACTGCCGATCTGAGGGATGAGGAATGGAGCGACAGAGAGTGGAGTCGTCAGCAAAGAGATGGAGAGGATTTTCAAGAGAGTCAGAGAGATTTCTGACTGATTTGAAGACCATTGATGAAGACCAGAAAAAGCACAGGGCCTAGAACACTGCCTTGGGGAACTCCAGCCTGAACAGGAAGAGGAGATGAGAGAAACCCATTCAGGGCCACACGTTGACTACGACCAGAGAGGACGTCCGCCAGCCATGCATGGAGATTTCCATGGATACCAAAGGAGGAGAGTTTGGTGAGCAGAGCGGGGTGCCAGACCGTATCGAAGGCACGCGAAATGTCAAGGGAGACAGCTCTAATTTCCTGTTTGGCGTTGAGGACCTCCATCCATTGTTGAGACAGCAGAAGCAGCATGTCCAGAGTAGAGTGACCTGGTCTGAAACCAAATTGATGGTCAGAGATCAAGCCATTGGAGAAGAGGAAAGATTTCATATCTGAAGCAATGATGGATTCCATGACTTTGCTGATAATTGGGAGAAGGCTGATTGGTCTGTAGTTGCTAGGATCTGTTTTTGCACCTTTTTTGTGCAAAGCGGTGATGCTGGCTGATTTTCAAGCAGATGGCAGATGACCTTGAGCAAAAGAGAGGGTGAAGAGAACAGAAAGAGGGAGTGAAAGAGCGGCAGAACATGATTTTAGGACCCGTGGGCTGATGCCGTCAGGACCAGTTGCAGAATCAGAGTCGAGGGTTGACAGAAACTTTTCCACCTTGTCAGGAGGAAAGGACACAGAGTCCAGCAGCAGCTGGGTATGACTGGGTACGGTGGGTACAGAGAGGGATGGGTTTGGGACACAAGATTTAGAGGCAAACACAGAGTTGAGCCATTCAGCTTTTTCATGTGCGGAGTCAGCCGTGTAGCCGTTTGAGGTGAGGGAGGGGATGGAGGGGGAACAAACACCAGAAACAGATTTGACCAGATGCCACCAGGATTTGGAAGAGGGAGACAGATAAGGGAGTTCGGTCTTGAGAACGGTGAGATATTGTTTCCTGGCTCTCCTGAGGGTGGACACACATTTGTTTCGGGCTTTGTGAAAGGAAATGAGATTTCCTTCCGTTGGATTTGCTTTCCAGGAGATGAAAGCAAGTTGTTTCTGGGCAACAGCCTCACCACAAGATTCCATGTACCATGGACGGGAGGAAGGGTATGACAACTGAAGACGAGATGGGATAAATCTGTGCATGAGAGAGAGCAATTTACTTTGAAAGAATTCCCAGGATGAGTTGATGTCAGAGGTGGAAGAGATGGGAGACCAGTCCAGATGATTGATGGCTGCTTGAAGACCGTGCCAGTTGGCCTGAGTGAAATGCCAGACTCGTCGACGCCGAGGAGGCTCTCTGAGAATGGTCAGAGAGATGTCCACTTTAACAAGCACATGATCAGATGAGCCGATTGGAGCAGAAGAAGAGCAGCAGACATTTTCAGGGAAGTTAGTGATAACTAAGTCCAGAAGAGAAGATGCTCCGTTGACTGAGATCCGGGTCGGGAAATTGACAGATTGTGTCAGTCCCAGTGAGTCGCAGAAGTCCTTTGCTGAAGAGCCATGGCTGGTGAGAGAGGTACCCACACCCAGCCAACTGGCATGGTGACAATTGAAATCACCATGTATGAGGAAGAGAGAGTTGGGATGGGTATATAGAGGTTGGTCCATATTATCAGACAGCGAGATGTAGATGGAGTCATCACTGTTTGGTGGACGGTACAACACACATATGAACAAAAGGTGGGAGCCAAGGGGAAGCCGTAGCCAAAGGTATTCCTGGGGGTGAGGTGGAGAGAGGGCAGTGGAGGGCGAGTGAGGAAGAGAGTTTTTTTTATAAAGATAGCAACCCCACCTCCAGGACGAGGCTCAGGTATATCATACCGGAGGAGGGAGTAACCTGGGAGAGATACCAAGGCATCAGAGACATCATGAAGGAGGAAAGTTAACTTACATTTTGAGTTCAATTGATGATTGTTATTGGAAATAGTTTGGTGGAGGTTTGGTTAAAAACCCTTGGTTACAGTTTGTTGGAACAAATTAATAAATCATGTGTCTGATGAGAATAGAACTAAATGTGGATTAAAATGAGGAAGATTTTTTGGTAATTTGGAAAAAGAGATAAAACGAATAATGATACAGCTGGACAGTGCAGGTTCGGAATAATGACATAATATAAATGTTATGAATTGTGCCGGTCTTATAAGATCAGTGAACTAATATTATTAGTTTGAAACCAGGAAAACTGATGTAACTTCTGGCACCATTTTTTAAATCACACAGTATTGCAGAAACTATTGATTAACCCCAAAGTAAAAAAAAAAAAAAAAAAATTGGGAATATCTATGATAATGAATACATTATTGAAGATAGGTATTCCTATTTGTGATCTTAACCATTATTAATGAATGATTTTAAATGCATGAGTGAAGCATTTGTGAGAAATATGAAGGACTCATTTTATTCCTGTTTGGTAATGATATAAAAGGTAAGATCGTGATTACATTCCTCATTTATCTGTATTATGAGAACAACATAATTTTAAATTGTCAATTAATGAATCAGAAGGTTAGAGATATCTGAGTTGGTGGAGATATCATAAATTAAACACATATTTGGATATTATCCGTGTGAAGTATATAAATGAATATAATCTTTGGAATGTTTTGAGGAAAACAGCAAATTGTTAAATGTGAAGCTGTTATAAGATATACATGATGAGTTAAAACATGGTAATTTCATGTCAAGATGTACCCAACCTGATCCAGAGTGTGTTGAAAGCAGATTCCGATGTGGCTGAGTGAAGGATAAGACCAGATCACATCTCAATTGGAGTGATAACGGCTTTGGGAAGAAGTTTGTTTCCGGGAAAGAAAATTTGTGGCTAAAAAATGAAGTTAATCTTGGCATACACCCTCCTTCTCAAAGAATGATAAAGGCATTTTCCTTTGCAAGATTGGAAACGGATGCTTACCTTCACCAAGGGAAATTCATGTGACCATTTGCCTGGATCACATTGCAATGTATGGAAGAAAGGCGATCACTTGCTTCTGTTCAAGTGTCTGGAACATTCATCACATCAGCAATTGCGGGATGACAACATTTTACCTGCAACTTTTACTGGATGCGGTGACTTGATGTCATTGCTCCACCAACTTCCGGGGAACCAACGTGGAGCTGTAAGTGGACGGCTCTGCTTCTTCCTCTGCAATGGGCCTCCATGATTCTGCTAGTTGCCCCTGGCATGGGCCATGGATAACTTGAACACCATGGTCCTAACATCGCTGTGGATGCATCTGTCATCTCTGTTCCACATCTTGCCGGTCAACCAACATCACATCAACACTTGCTCCACGCTCATGATGAGTGAGGAGGCAAGTCAACTACAACTGGACGAAGGCCTTGTTCAAGAACTACTATGGCTCACGGAAAGAGTGGCAAGGATGCCACATGCAGAGCAGGGTCAGTTTGATTTTGACCGGCTACCACGACAGCGGAAACCCTACGCGAAATAGTGTAGGTGCTATGAAGACATCAGAAGAAAATGTTTCACACAGGATTTTCAAACACAAGTGATCAGCCTCTTCTTTTCAAACAGAAGTTCAACATTTGTTCTGCAGCAAAACGCATTTTGGAAGAATAATTGCCAAATGTTGCAGATGTTTTATATGGAATTATGCGGACATTATTATTGAGAAAATGGTGAACTGAAATTGTTGTGCATTGGTAAAGGTGAAGTTTGTTTGCAGAGATATTTATGATGCAAATGAAATGAACTGAATTATTAACATGGAAAGAGTCAACGAACAAGAAATGTTTTTTATGATCAGATTCTTCCAGGATGACGGTGTATGCCTTAGGTATTGAAAATTGTATTACCAATTTTTTTGTAATTTGAGTATTTTGTAAATTGGTGTTTAGATTAATTGTTTAATATAAACCCCCCCAAAAAAATGAGGGAAATTGGAATTATATATGATGTGTAAGGGGCAATTTATTGCCAAAAACAGTTAAATTGCATTTCGATGTGAATCTTGTGTAAAATGGGTTCTCAAAGCATGCAGCGTGAGCAAGGGAACGTGCATGGAACCAAGATCGAACAACTATTGGACATCTGTGAGTTGACCTTTGTCACCTCTGTGAAAGGTCTGGAGGCAAGAGTGTGGATACAGCACGGGGTTGGTATGCAGCACTCAATTAGTGAGGCTGAACAGGTCAAAGGATTGACCTTTATCAACTTCTGAGTCGCTCCATGATGACAAGCAGATCTTCTTGGCGCCAGGAAGGCTGCCTTTCAGTGACCCCGGATCTCAAGCAAACAACATCAAAAGGAGACGAGGCTTATTTAAGGGAATTGCACAAAGGGAGGCTCAGATCATTCCTTCGAGTGGACGACGCGTCGTTGTGTGCTTCTGTGTATAAATGTATCATGTGATCGTGTTGGTTTTCTCTCCGCAATTGTTTGAATAAATCTAAGTTGGAACTCAGTGAGGTTTTCTTGATTCTCAATTGAGACGTCTTCGCTGAAAGAAGTCTGGAAGTCAGCTCCGACAGATGACACGGAAATTTAGTGCAGGAGGAGGCCATTTGGCTCATGATGTTTGTGCCACACCAACACGAGATGCCATCACCCATCAACAAGACACAAGGTACCTACACGTCCTGCCAATAAAACTGTGCCTCTCCATCTCCAATACCTCAAGAAGTCCCGCAGCATGATTGGTGAAGAAAATTCGAGGAATTACAAGAACACTGTAATAATATATTTTGGAGGAAATTCCTCGAAGGAGACCACTCTCATTCCAAACAATTATCAGTCTAGAAGCCATGATGTATTGTATGCAAATTAGCTTACCTGGATGGGCCAATACAAGAGGAAAATTGCAATCCCCACAAGGGCAGAAGTTCTGAGCAATAGGATTGTGTATGCTGCACCAAGAAGAAGCAAAAAGGGGACGATTAGCAGAAGAGGTCCAAAAGTTGCTGCTTCAAACAGCCTCTGGCCATCGTTGGAGAGCACATTGATAACCTGAAACAACAGAGCACTTAACCATGTTATCATCATCAGACAAAGACAAATGGCTGCACTCATGTGAACTGGAAAGGTGATGAGAAGAAGATGGGATAGGTAAATGGAGATGAGGGGAAGGGAAAATATGGGGTGCATGGGGGGAAGCCTCGGATTGAAGATGCTGCAATTCCCATCGATCGCCACGTACATTGCATTCAGAAAGTATTCAGACCCCTTCACTTTTTTCACATTTTGTTATGTTGCAGCCTTATGGTGAAATCGTTTGAATTAATTTTTTCTCATCAATCTACACTAAATACCCCATAATGACATGGAGAAAACAGGATTTTAGAAAGTTTTGCAAATTTATTAAAAAGCAAATACTGAAGTATCCCTTTGACATAAGTATTCGTACCCTTTGCTATGACACTTGTAATTTAGCTTGGGTGCCTCCCATTTCGCTTGATCATCTATGAGAAGTTTCTACACCTTGTTTAGAGTCCACCCGTGGTAAATTCAATTGATTGAACATGATTTGGAAAGGCACACACCTGTCTATATAAGGTCTCACAGCTGACAATGCATATCAGAGCAAAACCAAGCCATGAGGTCGAAGGAACTGCCTGCAGAGTGCACAGACAGGATTGTGTCGAGGCACAGATCTGGGGAAGCCTACAAAAAAAATTCTTCTGCATTGAAGGTTCCCAAGAGCACAGTGGCCTCCATAATTCTTAAATGGAAGAAGTTTGGAACAAGCAGGACTCTTCCTAGAGCTGACCGCCCAGCCAATCTGCGCAATCGGGGGAGAAGGGCCTTGGTAAGAAAGGTGACCAAGCACCCGATGGTCACTCTGGCTGAGCTCCAGAGATCCTGTGTGGAGATGGGAGAAACTTCCAGAAGGACAACCATCACTGCAACACTCCACCGATCTGGGCTTTATGGCAGAGTGGCCAGATGGAAGCAACTCCTCAGTGAAAGACACATGAAAGCCCGCTTGGAGTTTGCAAAAAAGCACCTAAAGGACTCTCAGACTGTGAGAAACAAGATTCTGTGGTCTGACGAAACCAATATTGAACTGTTTGGCTTCCGTCTGGCCACTCTGCCATAAAGCCCAGATCGGTGGGGGTGTTGCAGTGATGGTTGTCCTTCTGGAAGTTTCTCCCATCTCCACACAGGATCTCTGGAGCTCAGCCAGTGTGACCATCGGGTTCTTGGTCACCTCTCTTACCAAGGCCCTTCTCCCCCGATTGTTCAGATTGGCCAGGCGGTCAGCTCTCGGAAGAGTCCTGGTTTTTCCAAACTTCCATTTAAGAATTATGGAGGCCACTGTACTCTTGGGAACCTTCAATGCAGCAGAATTTTTTTTGTAGGCTTTCCCAGATCTGTGCCTCGACACAATCCTGTCTGTGCACTCTGCAGGCAGTTCCTTTGACCTCATGGCTTGGTTTTTGCTCTGGTATGCATCGTCAGCTGTGAGACCTTACATAGACAGATGTGTGCCTTTCCAAATCATGTCCAATCAATTGAATTTACCACGGGTTGACTCCAATCAAGGTGTAGAAACTTCTCAAAAATGATCAAGAGAAATGGGAGGCAACTGAGCTAAATTTCAAGTGTCATAGCAAAGTGTACGAATACTTATGTCAATGTGATATTTCAGTATTTTCTTTTTAATAAATTTGCAAAACTTTCTAAAATCCTGTTTTCTCTTTGTCATTATGGGGTATTGAGTGGAGATTGATGAGGGAAAAAATGAATTTAAACGATTTCAGCATAAGGCTGCAACATAACAAAATGTGAAAAAGTGAAGGGGTCTGAATACTTTCTGAATGCACTGTATACATACTCGACTAACTAGGCCCTTTTGTTTAATGCAAGTTTATTTGTCGTTTCACCCCCATGGTGTCACCTATCATACCTGTCCCACCGAGGTGTTGCCCAGTCCGTGAAGGCGCATAATCTTCCTGAACGCCATATTTGTTGCGGCGCTTCTCAGGCGAATCCCGGTCCGGTTGTTAATCGCCCAGACAAGTGCAAACATCGTGGAGCGTAAGGCCTCCGAAAGAAGCAACGCAAAGCACAAGCCTACACCTAGGGACACCTTCTTACTCTCCCTCTCGGTGTATTGTAGGATAGACTGTAGAATCACCGTCTGCAGAGAAGATGAACAATGCATAAACAAATGGCCATCTTGTTACAGGTAAGAGGTTGTGGCGGATTCAATTCTTCAATCCTTCGCTTCGTTGCCGCACACATTATATAAGGATGCACAAGGTAACTTAGAAACAGCTACAGGTAATTTGTTCAGGATATTGGTGCAATGATCTACTCTTGGGAAAAGCTACCATGTGTGTGCATCCCATTACCAGCTACAGGTAATTTGTTCAGGATATTGGTGCAATGATATACTCTTGGGAAAAGCTACCATGTGTGTGCATCCCATTACCAGCTACAGGTAATTTGTTCAGGATATTGGTGCAATGATCTACTCTTGGGAAAAGCTACCTTGTGTATGCATCCTATTACCAGCTACAGGTAATTTGTTCAGGATATTGGTGCAATGATCTACTTTTGGGAAAAGCTACCTTGTGTGTGCATCCCATTACCAGCTACAGGTAATTTGTTCAGGATATTGGTGCAATGATCTACTCTTAGGAAAAGCTACCTTGTGTGTGCATCCCATTACCAGCAACAGGTAATTTGTTCAGGATATTGGTGCAATGATCTACTCTTGGGAAAAGCTACCATGTTTGTGCATCCCATTACCAGCTACAGGTAATTTGTTCAGGATATTGGTGCAATGATCTACTCTTGGGAAAAGCTACCTTGTGTATGCATCCCATTACCAGCTACAGGTAATTTGCTCAGGATATTGGTGCAATGATATACTCTTGGGAAAAGCTACCTTGTGTGTGCATCGCATTACCAGCTACAGGTAATTTGTTCAGGATATTGGTGCAATGATCTACTCTTGGGAAAAGCTACCTTGTGTATGCATCCCATTACCAGCTACAGGTAATTTGTTCAGGATATTGGTGCAATGATATACTCTTGGGAAAAGCTACCATGTGTATGCATCGCATTACCAGCTACAGGTAATTTGTTCAGGATATTGGTGCAATGATCTACTCTTGGGAAAACCTACCTTGTGTATGCATCCCATTAGCAGCTGCAGGTAAGTTGTGCCCTTTCTATCTGTGCTCCACCTAATTGAGCGCACTTTACACACGTGTAAAAGTTTCATCACTTTCTTGTTACACACACCAATCTTGCCCCACAATTCCGCAATAATATTTCCACTAACTCTACCCAAGGTTTTTGTGTCCCATAAAATGTGTTGTGCAATGTTTTGTTTATTTATCCATCTGGGGCTTGTGTGCACACCTGTGGTCTCCTTACCGCACTCGTGAAGCTCATGATCACGTACAAGGCCATCGGAATGCCGGAAATCAAGAGACGTGTTTTTTGGAAACGAAGGACCACGCGGAACAGCGACGCTTTCTCCTCGCCCTTCTTTTTGAGCTCCTCCTGCCACAATCTCTCCAAGCTATTGGGACAAAAATGACAGCTTGTTTGTGGGAGAGCAACTCTAATGGAAAAATAATCAATGCAGCACAGGAAAAACAAGTTATGTTTCAGGTTTGGAGTAATAAATGTATTACTTGTGCAAAGGGATGGCAGAGGCATGCTGGGTGGTGTGTAAATGGGGCATAAACGGAGGGGTGTGGAAAGATGTATCCATGGATGTTCAATCTCCGGCATGTATATATGTTGGAACCCATCTGTGGATCGGTCCCATCGGCCGATTGGTCTGACCCATCTGTGGATGCACGAGAAATGACAATGCAGACCCATCGGCCGATGGGTCTGCGCCATCTGCGGATGTGTTGTTCACCTTGAAGGAATGTGTTGACAGAATGGTGCTCTTCAATCAGGTACACAGTCATTGGAATTAGATGTGGTAGGAATTTAACAGAGATGATTTTTAACACAAACAATACAATAGCCTACGTTAAACAGAATTTACGGATACAATACGGATACAATTACGGATACAATTACGGATACAATTTACGGAATACGGATACAATACGTTAAACAGAATTTAACAGAGATGAATTATGATGCATACACATTCCTTCAAGGTGAACAACACATCCGCAGATGGCGCAGACCCATCGGCCGATGGGTCTGCATTGTCATTTCTCATGCATCCACAGATGGGTCAGACCCATTGGCCGATGGGGCCGATCCACAGATGGGTTCCAACATATATATATTTTTTTTTTTGGATAAAAGTCGAGGCTCGTCTAAGAGCAGAGACATAAAACACATAAAACATACAATAAAGGGAACGGGAGACAAGAGGAAAGCACAACAACAGCGGAGAACAGGGACATCAGGAGATCTGTGGAAGGTAGAGGCTGGCGCGGGGTACATGGGATAAACAATATGGACACTACTAGGACTTTCAGGAAAGAAAATGGAATTTTAAAAAGGTGGATCTGGAGTGTATTAACGGGGTACAAAAGATCAAGGTTTTGGATGGGGGAAGATAAGAGATGGTGGTGAGCAGCTGTTTTAAAGACCTGGAGGGGGGAGTGGGAATGAATAGACTGTGGGAGTTTGTTCCAGAGGCGGGAGAAAAGAGGAATGAAAGAGTCGAGGTGAGCAGAGAGTCTTGATTTTGGCAATTGCACCAGAAGAGGGTTGCTGACAGATCTTGAGTGTATTGAGGAATATTACGGGGACAGAGCACAGACAGAGCAGAGGGAGCTAGGCCGGATAGGAGTCGGTTTGAAGATAGAAAGACCACCAATCTGCCTGCGGTGAGAGAGAAAGATCCTCAGAATCACCTTTATTCTGGGAGATACCAATGATTCTAAAAGCCTTTTTTCATGTGCGGAGTCACCGGTGTAGCCGTTTGAGGTAAGGGAGGGATGGAGGGGGGGAACAAACACCAGAAACAGATTTAACCAGATGCCACCAAGATTTGGAGGAGGGAGACAGGTTTGAGAGTTCAGTCTTGAGAATAGAGAGATAGTGCTTCCTGGCTCTCCTGGTGGTCGACACACATTTGTTCCAAGCTTTATGAAAGGAACTAAGATTGCCTTCCATTGGATTTGCCTTCCATGAGGTGAAGGCAATTTGTTTCAGAGGAACTGCCTCACCACAAGATTCAGTGTACCATGGACGGGAGGAAGGGTATGACAACTGAAGATGAGATGGGATAAATCTGTGCATGAGAAAGAGCAGCTTACTTTGGGATAATTCCCAGAATGAGTCAATGCCAGAGACAGTAGAGATGGGAGACCAGTCCAGATGATTTATGGTTGCTTGAAGACCATGCCAGTTAGCCTGAGTGAAATGCCATACTCGGCGATGCTGAGAAGGCTCTCTGAGATTGGCCAGAGAGATGTCCACTTTAACAAGAGTATGCAATTTCCTTACCTGGTATTCGTTGCAGTGTAATACTATGGAGATGTCGGAGGCTGTAGCTCTACGAAGTTCATGCCTAATAGGCAGAGCCTCTGCAAATGTTTAGCAAGAAGATATATATATATATACTGTGTTCAAAAAGTATCCGACCTTTATTTTTTGTGCGTAAAAAAAAAGAAGCTAGGGAGGCGTTGATTGGTGCACGTATGTAGGCGATCCTAATGCGCACGCGTGAATTTTTTCCCACCTGCAGAAGCTGTCATTCGATGGCAGACCGTCGATGAGTGAGGAAATGTAAGTGAGCGCCGTCGGATTTTGGTTTTGACAAAATGACGGAAAAACTTTAACAACGCTACTGCATCAAATTTTGTGTAAAGCTTGGCGATTCCCAAGTGGAAACGATCCGCAAGATTCAACACCGTTCATTCCATTATGAAGGAGGATTTGGGCTTCAGGAGAATCTCAGCGAAGTTCGTACCAAAGCTGCTAACGATTGAGCAGAAGCAACTCCGTTTGGAGATCGCACAGGACATGCTGGAGACTGTGAACAGCGATCCCAGCTTCCTCAACACAGTGATCACTGGCGATGAGTCCTGGGTTTATGGGTACGACCCAGAAACAAAGTTGCAGTCATCACAATGGAAGCATCCAACATCGCCAAGCTTTACACAAAATTTGATGCAGTAGCGTTGTTCAAGTTTTTCCATCATTTAGTCAAAAACGAAAATCCGACGGCGCTCACTTACATTTCCTCACTCATCGGCGGTCTGCCGTTGAATGACAGCTTCTGCAGGTGGGAAAAAATTCACGCGTGCGCATTAGGATCGCCTACATACGTGCACCAATCAACGCCTCCCTAGCTTCTTTTTTTTTACGCACGAAAAATAAAGGTCGGATACTTTTTGAACACACTACGTATATACATACATATATATATATATACATATATATATATATATATATATATATATATATATATTATATATATATATATATATATATATATATGCATATTGTTACGGTTCTTCACCGCCCTTCTTCCCCTTACCAAGGGGGGATTAATCCCCTTGTTCTTTCTGGGCTTGACGGAACCGAGACTTGAAACGTCCCTTCCGGGCGAACGCAAAGTAGGGTTTCGGGACCAACTCTCGCTCGTACCTAATTCCCTGCTCCGCCACGGAAGCGAGGAAGCAAGCCTCGCACTAGCCACGTGTGGTTTGGGTACGCGGAGCGGATTGAGTACCACGTGGTCCATGCAGTTTAGGTAGTGGAACCCGATTCGAGCGGTCCTATTCGTACCACGCTTAGCCAATGAGGAAACCACAGAAACGATCGAATGGAAAAAAGGAAGAACACAGGTTTAATTATTCCCACATGTATATACAGTGATCAGGACGCAGAGACACAGAGCAGCATTTAGTCAATCTTATCTTATCCCCCGGACTCGGGCCTGTCACACACACACAGGGAATTGCAGATGGATTGATGTTCAGCCAAACGCGTCAACATGGTCATCCAGGAACGGCCCCGTCTGGCTCTCCATGGTCCCAGCACGTCCCGCGAAGATGGCAGCAGGCGATGGAAGGAACCTCATAGCGCGTCTCCCGAACAAAGGCAGCCAATGAGGTGGAATGGCAAATGCGGGACTCTCAGCACGGCTGGCGATTACACAGCCGTTCTCACTCGCGCGACTTAATGCACTGTACATGGATCGGCCTCCAACTCAACCGAGCGTCGCTTTATAATAGTGCGTATTCCGGTTCATGCGCATCTCTCTTTACCCGCGTATCTTTCACAGTTCTCTGATGCTCACAACTCCTCTTCAACGATTCTCTTGGTTGGTCAGTGCGCGCGAGTTCTCCCTGGGCAAGTCCTCAAGTCTCTTTGCTCATCAGTCCTTTGCGAGTCCTCTGCTCATCAGTCCTTTGCTCATCAGTCCTTTGCTCATCAGTCCTTTGCGCATCCTCGCGAGCAGTCCTTTGCTCATCAGTCCTCTCGGGGGCTTTGTACAATGGGTTATATAGGTACGCCCCCGAACCTTCTGGAACCCTCTCGAACCTTCTTACCACGCCCTGTGATGCAGTGCTGCCGCCACCACCTCTGAGCCCTGATTGGCGGCTCGTGCTTACCGTCAGCGCTTCTGCCGCCCCTCATTCGGCTCCGCCTCGACCCTCCTAGACCTGCCTCGTGTTAATTCGTCCAAAATGAACCAAAGTCAGCGCAAAGGGGCATGAGGCTAGGGAAGCTGGAAAGTCGGTAGAAGTAGGGCCTATTCTCCTGACTCTACCCAACGCGGAACTAACATAGGAAAAGGACTAAGCTCACAAATACAAAGAAATAACTATACTATCGCGAGGCGACATGTTGCTTGTGTGACTAACTATGAGGGGGAAATTTTAACCTTTATTATACTCACTGTACACTCAAAACCGCAACAATATATATATATATATAAACATAAATATATATATATAAACATAACTATATATATATATATATATATATATATATATATATATATATATATATATATATATATATATATATATATATATATACTGTATATATATATATATATATATATATATATATATATATATACAGTATATATATATATATATATATATATATATATATATATATATATATATATATATATATATATATATATATATATATATATTGTTACGGATCTCAGAGACGGCACTCCCCTTAGCAAGGGGGGGGGGGGAGGGGTTAGTCCCCTTGGCCTGTTAAGCTGGCCGTCTCTGGTCCTGGTACTTGTAACGCTCTTTTGCGGGGTGGAATTGATCAGGGTTATTGGTCAAGGTGTTCTCCCGAATACCTTTACCAATCCCTCCGCAAAACAGGGAGACAAGTACCACTCGAGCCACGGACAAGATGGTATTTGCCGAGCGGTTTAGCAATCCGCGGTTCGAGCCGTTAGCAATTGACTAAACCCGACTATTGCGGTTGGCCAAATCGTGCCACAGGTATTCAATTGGAGACAGGACGAAAGCGATCGGGGGAAAGAAGAAACCAAAGTAAGGAATACCAGACATTTATTAATTATGTACAAAACCAAAGAACCAAAGAAGAAACGAAAGTAATATACAGAAGAAGAAGAAGACACAGGGCAGCCTTAAGCAGTCTTATATTATTCCCCAGGACAACAAACAGGACAGACAAACAGACTTACACGACAAGGGAATAGCAGGCAGGAATGACTGGAAGAAGGGATGAGAAGGCCCAGGCATACAGTGGGCGTCGAGGTCCGGCTCCAGGAGTCGACTTGCGTTGTGGCAGGAAAAACCCTGGCAGGCAGCGAGCGCGTATCGTTCACCGCACGTTTCATATAGCGATGGGATTGGGATGCTCCGTCTTCTCACGCGTCTCCCTCTCGCAACTCTTGAACCCTCTCACTCAACTCGTACCTTCTCACCCGACTGTTGGATCACGTGTCTCTCTCTGCCTTCTCCGTAAAAAGGCTTCGCGCTCGTCCTTGTATTACGCGTGTTGCAATCAAGCCGCGCTTCATGGAGCCATGCCCGCGATGGTCTTTCGTCAGCCCTGGTTGGCTGGTGGGGGCTCGCTGGCCCCGCCTCGGGTGGTGCGTCGGCGTGCCACGCCCATGATCTGGCGGCTCCGCCCCCCTTCTTCCTTGGCTTGACCGCATGGCTAATGGTGGCTTGGGGCAATCAAATGAACCAAGACAAGGGGCAGTGAACGCTGCTCGACCGTTGCTTTGCGGAGACGTGGGTGAGGCAATTGGGGAAATTGAAAGGGGCCTATCTTGTTTGATTAATGCAATGCAGATTCAACTACTGGGAAAAGGTCCTTAACTGAAACAGATAATAATGAAATAACTACGGAGAGGTCCTATGGTTCGCTACGTGTTTGTACATGGACTAACTAGGGTGCGATCTTTAACCAGCCAATTGATGAGGATATTTACAGGGGAACATTTATAAGGGATGCATTTACTAAAATTTACTAGTGAAGGCTCTAAAAACCGTAACAATATATATGTATACAGGGTGGTCCAGAACACCTCCCTGGGCACATTGAAGAATGATACCTGCAACAAACAACTAAGTATATAAACGTTCTTTGGTGAAAAACAAAACATGCTTACTCGTAAATGAATGTGACTGCTTCAACACGCACAGGCATCACGTGATACGCAACAAGGTGAGGTGCATCACGTGATGTGGATCAGGGTGAGCTTCGCTCACTGTGCTGCACGCGTTTGTCTTTGCATTACTTCAGTTCATTGTGAATTAGACACCCTAATGTGACGGAGGATATCGTGAGACAGAAAATTTGAGGTGTTCGCTTGTATTCTGTATCTGCAAATTCGGCTGAAGTTCACAGACAACTTGTCAAAGAATGTGGCACCGACGCAATTGACAGAAGAACCATCGGCAGAATAAACAAGCAGTTTGATGAAACCGGCAGCATTCTTCCTAAACAGTCACCAGGTAGGCCTCATACTGTTCGAACTGAGGAAAGCAGAGCGGTCATTCAACAACAACTCGACAGTAACACACCATTATCAACTCGTCATTTATCAAACGTCACCAACATAAGCCGATCATGGATTTGAAGTATACTAAAAGACCTTAATGCGAAACCATACATACCCAGAATAATTCACCAACTATCTGAGGAACATATTGACATGTGTGTTGAGGCATGTGAGACATTGCTTGGGTTAATGGATATGGACAATGATTTGCACAACAGGATATTGAGGTCAGATGAATCCAAGTTTACTTTATCTGGTTATATGAATCGTCATAACAGCGTGATATGGGCAGTAGACAACACACGATTTACTGTTGAGCACAACGTCCAGTATCAAGCTAGTGTGTCCATGTGGGCAAGCATTTTGTCGTGAATCATTAGTTCCATCTGAGTAATGGCCTTCATTACATACGTGCACTTCTTATGATGCTATATAGCACCTATATAAGTACATATGCTATATGATATATATATATAAGATATATATATGATATATATATATAAGTACATATGCATATAGCATATGATGCTATATAAGTACATGCTATATATAAGCAGTGGTACAGTGTCGAACACAGGTATAGTGCCCCGCACCTCATTTTGTTGAATAAAGTGGTATTCGGGTGGTTCTGGTATTTGGGACCGCAGGGACGGAAAGTGCAGGTACGGGGTGCCAGGCACTCCCCAGCCGGCCCGCTCTGAAGGTTCGGATCGGGACACCGGGATTCATTCCGGTCGCCCGGTCGGCCCGGAGGTGGGGGTGCGGGGCCTGTCACGGAACGTCAAAACAAACAGCCTGCCGGGGCTGCCCAAAAGTCGGGCGTGAGGGGCGCGTCCACTAATGGAACGCCTCTCGCTTCCCAGATCGAGGGCCACGTGGTCAGGAGAACCTCGTCCCTTCTGGTTGCCCTGCCGTCCCCACCGTGAGCGCTGGCAGGGTGTACTTCAAACTAAGCTTAAGTGTCAAGTGTTAAGTTCCTCCTTGCCCTCGCAAGGGAAAGGCTAGGGTCAAGCTCTTCCAAATTTCCAAACACTAGAAATCGGACGTCTCAAATTAATTAATTATTTGGAAATACATCTCAGTCGCCCGCGACCTCTCTAGCGCGGGCGTCGAACCAGTTCATTTCCGGGCGACCGGGCCGAGTATCGGCCCGGCCGTGGCTGAAGCCGTTGATTCCGCCGTAGCACGCTAACGCGTAGGCTCGCGCGTCCCCGGTCCGCCGGGGCTCCGCGGGTGTCCTACCGTGCCCACGTCGCCATGTCTCACTGAATAAGAGAGTCAGACGTGGTGCCCGGGGACGGAGTTCGCTGTCTAAACATGGTAGCACTAGGCCAGTGGGACCGCCGGGACCCACGTGCACTCACAAGTTGTTCTGCGCGTGGGCGGCAGTATCAGACCGGGGCGCCCAAACGCTCCCGGGCTAAAGTTCATCCTGAAAGCGCCCACATTGTGCGGACAAACCCCACCGAGTCGAGGGCCACATGGTCAGGAGAACCTCGTCCCTTCCGGTCACACTGTGCCTATCGGCCGGCCTCGAAGACCGAAATTGTGACTATGTCACCCGAACCTCGTCCCTTCCTTGCTATATAGTGTTCCTTGCTATATAGCATGTATTATAAGCACTGTACCACTTTATTCGACAAAATGAGGTGCGAGGCACTATACCTGTGTCCACCGCGCGGGGAAGGATTTATATACTGTCTGTGCGTAAGGGGGTTTCATTGAGCTGTTCTGTGCCTTCAAGTTGGTAAGATTGCTAAAGGACGTGCTTTATATATTTGCTTATAACCCTGTAATGGCGTAATGTTAATGAAGGTGCTCTGGGATGCTTGCTTATTAGCTTTTGTGTTTTCTTTGTAGATGAGTTGCATTCAAGTGAACAAAAGCTCACGTTAGGAGTTTTCTTGGTGAGTCGTTTCGTTTCACCACATTTTTATTCACTTCGAATCCTACGCTTGGAGTGATGGAGAACCTGCTTCGCTTGGAGGTCTCGGGTGACCCTCAGGCTACGAATGCCGCGGACCATTGGTACAACTGTCTTCAGCACTCCACTGCGGTGGTTCATTGGCCTCATGCAAAATGCGCTACATACGATGACACAACAAAGGAGCTTGCAACGAGGAGACCGGGTGACCCGGACTACCGCAATCATTTTGTTTGCCTGGTCAAGGTATGCTCTCCCGAGGTCCGAACGCACGAACAGGTGTGTGGCGATCGCTTGCGAGACGCGCTCGTTTCTGGTATTTACTCCCCATCAATGTGGTGGCGCTTGCTGGAGTCATCGACCCTGACTCTCCAGGAGACTTACGATCCAGCACTCGTACTCCAGGGAGCCCCGAAGCAGGCGGAGGCATGCGGACGCCTGGAGAGCGACGCTACGGGGGAGCGCCCTGTTGCTGAAATTCCGTTGGAGTCGACGGAAGCCAAATGTACGAGTCAGGCTGCGACTGCCTTGTTTGAGGGTACCGCTAAATGCTTCCTCTGGGGAAATCGTCCGCGATCGGTGTGCCCGGCATGAGCTGCGATGAGCCGCGCTTGTGCTCACGACACCTATGGCTGCCACGCCTCACAAGTCCGGTCTACCCGACCGACGTTGGTAGCTTCTACGCACGAATAGTGATCTGAAGCCATCGGCGGCTCGACTCTGCAAGGCCGACATACCCGACCAATGCTGGCCGGAATAGCTTCTATGCACGAATCGCGATCTGAAGCCATCGGCGGCTCGACTCTGCAAGGCCGGCGTACCCGATCAATGCTGGCCGGAATAGCTTCTACGCACGAATCGCGATCTGAAGCCATCGGCGGCTCGACTCTGCAAGGCCGGCGTACCCGATCAATGCTGGCCGGAATAGCTTCTACGCACGAATCGCGATCTGAAGCCATCGGCGGCTCGACTCTGCAAGGCCGGCGTACCCGATCAATGCTGGCCGGAATAGCTTCTACGCACGAATCGCGATCTGAAGCCATCGGCGGCTCGACTCTGCAAGGCCGGCGTACCCGATCAATGCTGGCCGGAATAGCTTCTACGCACGAATCGCGATCTGAAGCCATTGGCGGCTCGACTCTGCAAGGCTGGCACACTCGACCAATGCTGGCCGGCATCAATTCGATGCACGAATCGTGATCTGAAGCCATCGGCAGCTCACTCTGCAAGGCCGGCTTACCCGATCAATGCTGACCGGCATCACTTCTACGCACGAGGCTCGAACGGCATTCCTAGAGGTGCCGGCACTGCCCGGGCCACACGGCTTGTCCAGCGCCGCTGACCGACGGCACGGATGGACGATTTGGGGGACCTTCATAGACACAAGCGCTGGGGATGCGCATTAAAGGGAAATGGCGCATTCAGCTAGGGATGGATTGCCCGATGTACCCGGATGACCGGGCGGTCGCGGGAATGCCTATCGAACCGTTGACGCTATTTCCACATCTAACTTCTAAGTGCTCGCCGATAGCTATCAAATTGAGACGCGATTCCCGAGCTGATGCGCAATTTATCGCTGACGAGCCGAGCAGGCTCCTGAAGGTCGTGATAATCGAGCTTGGCCGCTTGCCTGTGCATGCCCAAGAGCTGGTTCGACAGGTTGGTGAACCTGCGGTGTCCAGCAGCTTCGATTGGCTTAGCGTTAATCATCAGTGGCTGTGCGAAATCACGCGTTTGCCCTACGGCGACATTCACGTAATTGCATGGGAGATCCGTGACGTCATCGCCGGGATGTCCCAAATCACGCGTCTGCCCTATGGCGACAGCCACATAATTGCATGCTTCCATAGGGTGATCCGTGACGTCATCGCCGGAGTTCCGTTTATCCGGAGTTTAGTCTTCGTCAATCTTGATAACCCAACGAACCGCGGACGTAATCATGCTGATCTATCAAACTCAATGCATGCGAATCTTGACACCATATTGTGGCACCGATGCAGTCTCGCTATCAACGAGGACACATATTGTCACTCGAGCCGAACGAATGGACTTGTGGGGGCCGCCGTGACCCAGGAGACGATAACTCTGGACACAAATCGTCGGAAGCCCTTGCTAGACACGACGGCGCCACCCGATCGTGTGCCCTTGAACAAAACTCTCGGGTTGTTTACACATCATTCGCGCGGAGTCCAAGACTCCGAGACGCCTCGGTCGCTTGTTGTCTACAAAGACGCGAAGGTCGCCTTACCTAGGTTGCAAAGACACATAGCTAGCGTGACTGCAAACTCGGTGGATGGGGAGGATGAGAACTCTGTTTTGTCAATAGGGGAATCCGTCCGGGACATCACGGTCGCATCTTCTCGCCTTCTTCGGGATCATGATCGACGCACTTGCACTGTCACACCGTTGTCTGGTCTCACTCACGTGGTAATTACCGATCAACAGAGCGTTGTCCCACTGCTGTCACACGTGACATCACCGGAGGGGGACACACATGAGTGTGACGCTCACGTTAAAGCGCGATGCTGCGCGCGCTAATGCTTACGCAAAGAGCAAGCGGACAACGCGGTTCATAAAAGAGTCTTTATTCAAAGTACTCAAACTGCAGCACTAAGCTGCTCAGGGCTGCGCGCTCCGCGTATATCGTGAGGCCACGCCTCTCTCCCTGGCGTGGCCCATCCCCACTTGGTGTGCGTGGTGATGTCACCATGTCAGTGCTTTCGTGTCTGCCACACGCGCCCCCCCAGAATCCCCGCGCACCTGAAGGGTCAGTTTGCGGGGCAAATGGATGACCCGGCCGAAGCGCCCCCTGGCGACTGGCGGCGTCTGGGATGCAGGGATGCCATCTGGGATGCCTCCGGCAGCAGGACCGGGGGGCGGCGTGGCGGCGGGGCTGCGCGGTGCCGGGGGTCCGCCCGCAGGGGGGCGGCCCCGACGCGGGGGTCGGGTCACTGGCAGTGGATGGTCCACGTCGAGGTGGGCCGGCTTGAGGCGGTCTACAGAAACGCGGTCAGGAGTACCGCCGATGTCTAGGGTGAAGTGCTTCGCCCCGGTCTCCAGCACGCGGAAAGGCCCGTCGTACGGGGGCCGCAGTGGTGTCCGGTGGGCATCGTGGCGGACAAAGACGTACTCCGCCGTGCGAAGCTCCGGGGCGACGTGCGTCGGTGGGTGCCCGTGGCATGCCGTTGGCACCGGGGCGAACCTCTGGGCGGTCTCTTGCAGAGCGGAGCGCTGCTGTGCCGCGGACCATGGTGCCGTGGAGTCGGGGAGGAACTCGCCCGGCACCCGCAGCGGTTGCCCGAAGACCAACTCCGCCGCGGATGCGCGCAGGTCCTCCTTGGGCGCCGTCCGGAGGCCCAGCAGGACCCAGGGGAGCCTGTCGACCCAGCCGCCGTCGCGGAGGGTGGCCCGGAGCGCGGCCTTCAATGAGCGGTGAAATCGCTCACACAGGCCATTAGCCTGGGGGTGGTAGGCCGTGGTTCGGTGCAGCCGGACCCCGAGCCCCTGCGCGACCGCCCCCCAGAGCTCCGAGGTGAACTGGGGGCCGCGGTCGGATGAGATGTCTGAGGGGGCGCCGAACCGGGCGACCCAGGTGGCGATGAAAGCCTGCGCGACATCCGCCGCCGTCGTCGACGCCAAGGGCACGGCCTCCGGCCACCGGGTGGTGCGGTCCACCATGGTGAGGACGTGGGTGAAACCCCGCGAGGGGGGCAGAGGTCCCACCAGGTCCACGTGGACGTGGTCAAACCGGCGTTCCGGCACCGTGAACGGGGCAAACGGGGCCTGGGTGTGCCGGTGCACCTTGGCGCGCTGGCACGCGAGACACGTCCTGGCCCAGCCGTGGACGGCCTTCCGGAGGCCATGCCAGAGGAACTTGTTGGCGATCAACCTTTGGGAGGCCCTCGTGCCCGGGTGGGACAGGCCGTGGATGGCGTCAAACACCTGGCGCTGCCAGCCCGCGGGCACGTTGGGGCGAGGACGCCCGTGGGAGACGTCGCACAAGAGGGCCACGCCTGCGCCGTCGAACGGCACCTCAGTGACATGGAGGCCCGTGACGGCGGTCCGCAAGGCCTGGTCGTCGGGGTCAGCGGCCTGGTCCGCTGCCATCCGGGCATAGTCGATGCCGAGGTGGACTGCGTGGGCGACGGCCCGGGAAAGGCAATCCGCCACCGGGTTGTCCTTCCCCGCGACGTGCCGGATGTCCGTCGTGTACTCGGACAGGGCCGAGAGGTGACGCTGCTGCCGGGCCGACCACGGCTCGGTGACCTTGCCCATCGCGAAGATCAGCGGCTTGTGGTCGACGAAGGCCGTGAACGCACGGCCCTCGAGCAGATGGCGGAAGTGCCTGACCGCCAAGTGAAGCCCGAGCAACTCGCGGTCGAAGGTACTGTAACGGCGTTCGGGCGGGCGAAGCTGCTGGCTAAAGAACGCCAGCGGTTGCCAAGCTCCACGCACCCATTGCTCATGCACCGCGCCCACCGCGTAGTCCGAGGCGTCAGTGGTGAGGGCGAACGGTGCATCGGGCGCCGGGTGCGCGAGCATGGTGGCGTTAGCCAAGGCGAGCTTCGCGCCCGTGAACGCCGTGTCCATCTGCTCGCTCCAGGTAACGTCGCCTTTGCCCGGCTTACCTCGGAGAGCTTCGTGCAGGGGGCGCAGGAGCTGGGCGATACGGGGCAGGAACCGATGGTAAAAGTTCACCATGCCCAGGAACTCCTGCAGCCCTCTGATCGTGCGGGGGCGCGGAAACCCCTTCACCGCCTCCACCTTGGCCGGCATGGGGACGGCTCCGTGCCTGGTGACACGGTGCCCCAGAAAATCGATTATGGCGGTGCCGAACCGGCACTTTGCGGGGTTCACAATCAGGCCATGCTGGCCCAGGCGTTCGAAGAGCGTGCGGAGGTGGCGTAGGTGCTCTTCGCTGGACGCGCTGGCGACGAGGATATCGTCCAGGTAGACGTAGACAAAATCCAAGTCGCGCAGGACGCTGTCCATCAGTCGCTGGAATGCCTGAGCCGCATTCTTCAGACCGAAGGGCATCCGCAGGAACTCGAAGAGTCCGAATGGCGTGATGACCGCCATCTTCGGGACGTCCTCCGGCCTGACGGGGACCTGATGGTAGCCGCGTATGAGGTCCACCTTCGAGAAGAAGGACATGCCCGCCAAACGGGCGGAAAAGTCCTGAATGTGGGGGACGGGGTAGCGGTCGGGAGTCGTGGCGTCATTGAGACGGCGATAGTCCCCGCACGGTCGCCATCCCCCGCCGGGCTTCGGCACGATGTGCAGCGGCGATGCCCAAGTGCTCTCTGAGCGCCGAACGATGCCGAGTCGCTCCAGGGTAGCGAACGCCACTTTTGCCACCGCCAGCTTCGTCGGCTCGAGGCGGCGTGCCCGGGCGTAGACCGGTGGCCCGACGGTGGGGATGTGATGGGCCACCCCATGCTTGACGGCCCCCGCCGAGAAGGTGGGCCACGTGAGGGCCGGGAAGCCGGCGAGGAGGCGGGTGAATGCGTCCGCTGCCGGAAGCGTACAGACCAACGTGGCCGGAACCGAACCGTTCGGCAAGCCGCTTGGCAAGCCGCTCGTTGAGCTGCTCGACGAGCTGGGCAGCGCACAAGCGAGCGAGCTGAACGTCTCGGCCTGGACAAGACGTCTGCGCTTTACGTCGACCAGGAGCCCATTAGCGCACAGGAAGACCGCGCCAAGCAGTGCCATGGGCACGTCGGCGGTGACGAACGTCCATCGGAAAACCTGCCCTCCGAACCGCAGAGAGAGGCAGCGTTTTCCATACGTACGGATGGGCGTCCCATTCGCGGCAAGCAGCACGGGGCCCCCGCCCGCGGCGTGCTTGTCTGACGTGCTGGCGGGAACGACACTCACCTGCGCTCCCGTGTCGCACAGGTAACGGCGCCCGGATAAGGTGTCCGTTATGAACAGCAGGCTGCTCGAACGGCCGGCACTCATCGCCACTATTGAGCGCCGGCCCGGGCATTTCCCGACCTGTTGAAGGAGCATGGCGGATGACATTGCCGAGCCTCGTGGCCAAACTTGGCGTGGAACCAGCACCAGGTGGTGGAGCTGGAGGAGTGTGGCTGGCTCCGCCAGGCCAGTGGAGTTGGCGGTTTTCGCCGCGGCGGTGGGCGGGGCGTGGCGGCAGTCACGAGGGGCGTATCAGCATGCTGCGTATGCTGTGGAAGCTGATGCTGTGGATCAGCAGCATCAGCCTCGAGGTCCGTGACGGCCGCGCCGACTCTCGCCCGCGTATCCGAAGCCGCGAAGTACCTGTCCGCCTCGGCTGCCAATGCTCGGGGTTCTGTTAGCCCGGTCCCGGCCAACGCGAGGCGAACCTGCACTGGAAGTTGGCGACGGAAAAGCGCCCGGAATAGAGAACCGGGGGCTTCGTCGCCCAATAGTGACAGCATATGGTCCATTCGGACCGACGGGCGCGTGTCGCCGAGCTCGGGGAGATCCAGGAGGCGGTCGGCCCGTGCGTCGTCCGTGAGGCCGAACGTGGCTAGGAGTAGCCGCTTGAGTGCCTCGTACTTGTGGCCGTCCGGTGGGTGGCGAAGGACGGACACAACTCGAGCGGCCGTGCCGGGCCCGAGGGAGGCGACGACGTGGCAGTAGCGCATGTCGTCGTTGGTGAGGCGCCAAAGCTGAAATTGGGCTTCGGCTTGAACGAACCAGACTTTGGCCTGGGCCTCCCAAAATTCGGGAAGTTTAATCGCCATTGCCTTGTCGTTGGCCATTGCAATGGCGTCGTGTTCGGAAGGATCGCTACGGCAGATCCAACGTCGAGGTCACCATATAAAGCGCGATGCTGCGCGCGCTAATGCTTACGCAAAGAGCAAGCGGACAACGCGGTTCATAAAAGAGTCTTTATTCAAAGTACTCAAACTGCAGCACTAAGCTGCTCAGGGCTGCGTGCTCCGCATATATCGTGAGGCCACGCCTCTCTCCCTGGCGTGGCCCATCCCCACTTGGTGTGCGGGGTGATGTCACCACGTCAGTGCTTTCGTGTCCGCCACAACGTGGTAATTACTGAGCAACAGAGCGTTGTCCCGCTGCTGTCACACGTGACATCATCGGAGGGGGACACACATGAGTGTGACGCTCACGTGGTAATTACTGAGCAACAGAGTGTTGCATTAATGAACGAGACGTGTCATAGTGACATGCGTATTCGAGACGAACGGATGACCCGTGGGGTTTTCACTTATCGCCCGGATCGGGGGAACTCAGCTGCGGACGTGTCGACATGGGCCGCGTATTACGTGTTGACATGTTATACGGGTGCGATGCAATTGACCCACCTTGTGAATAGCCGGGACTGGCCCAATTCCTTAGAAGACGTTTGTCGTTTGTGTCGAGCGTCGCCTGGTTCCGAGGGGCTGCGACCGTGCGTCTACACACCGGAAGTGGAGACTTTGGCTTTGATTCGACCATGGAAGGCATTACTATTTAGCTATGGGATTAGCTTTGGCTTTCAAAGGGTTTCTGCCAGCGTTTGGCTCGTGTCGTTATTCTCTGTTACTCGATGTGAGCCTCCGTTTCTCATGTCACAACATGGCTCCCGGGCCGGTCTTTCGCTGCAAGCGGCTCCTGTTCCTGTTTGCTACCCGCTCGTGCACCGCCCCAATAATCCAGTTATCACAAATGATTAACGGTCAGCATTGTACAGGTAGTGAACTGACATGGGTCTCTTGGTTCTACAAACCCGGGCCTGCTTCCTATAAACGACCCGGGTGTCCGCGCAATAATGATCCGTTCTTCGCCAAGGTACAAATTATTCGGCCGAATGACTGTGGCCGCGAAACTACTGTGACGTTACCACATGACGAAAGTACTGCAACAAAACTACTGTTACCACGCTGTGAAACTACGATGCGTCCTCTCCGCCTTGCGAGGGAATTTGATGAGTCTGGGTCTGGTACGGAGATTCCGTCAATAGGGTCTCCATCTTCTCCTGGGACCTTCGATCCGGGCGGCACTGTAGCACCAACCCGGTCGCCTGATCTCCAGCTCGGATGCAAATAGAATCCGCACGGGGCGTGAAAGCTGCTGTCCGGTGCGCTTTGTTTGACAATATCTTCTCGATTGGGGTTCTCTGTCCCTATTGTATGCAGCCATAACTGGATGCTGCCAGAGCTGATTACTACTACTTATACTACCAACGACTAGAATATGTCTGTCACCAAGTTAAATGGCTTGTGTTACAGGGTCCCCCCCTTACCTCTGGTCTTGGTGGACCTCCGAACCCTGAGAGGGTCCCTGGCAGAAAGATGTGTTATCCTTGGTTGAAATCCAGCAAATAATGAAACCCTCAATGGAACCAGCAAATGAAACAGTCAAATCAATAACGCAACCACACCAGGTTATAAACCAACAATAATATATTATAAATCACACACAAAGAGTCATACAACAATGGGGGCAATCACCCCTACTTTCAAATCTTACGAGGACATACTTGTCAAGCCCCTTAACCCCACTCTCACGGCACCTCCCCCAATGTCTCTGCACCCCTCCAAGGCGAAGTCCCAATGTCTCTGTGCGCTCCCGCGATCGGGGAGTCAAGGCCCAAAGGTCAATTGAGGCGTAGGCGAGCGAGACGACCCCGAGGTCACGTGCTCAGCACCCAGCACCACAGCGGTGGAAAGGAACCTCACAAACACGCGCTCCGACGTACACGTTGCGGTTCAAATCGGGAGCCTCCGTATAATTCTAACGTGCCCCTTTCTGACACAGCTGTCCCCGGCAACCCCCCCCCCCCCCCCCGGGAATAATGCCCAGCCGACACGACAAAAAACCTGTTCACTGCCGGTTGCTCGCATGGCGAAGATGGCGGACGGCTTTCACTCCAACCCGGGCTTTGAGGCCCGGATCCTCCGGAGCCTCAATGAGAATACCCGACGACACAGGCTCCACGCACTCCGGCGATATTTCTTATCGCCCGAACTTCCCTTCAAGGATGCAAAGTTCACTCGCACGGTACGTTGAACGCTCGGGCCGGAGCTTCCACCACAACGTCTGTTTCACTATCTCCTCGCCTATCTCTTTCTCATTGCTCCACCTCTTCCGTCACGATCCGGATTTCCAGCCACATTTTACCAGGAGCGCTTTTAAATCTTTTAACCACCACAACACTTTCCCTTAAGTCACAATAAGCATAATATCTAGAACCAACAATGATAACAACAACCATAACGAGGGCCAAATCCATAACACTTCCCCCCCTCAAGAAAGAAAGTTTGAACACCGCGAAAACTTTCTTTGTCGGCAAATTCTTGAAACCAACACAAGTAACCAAGTAACCAATGTTTCCCCAAAAATAAAACAACCAAAATTTTACACAACCCCCAGAGCTTTCCAAAGTTAATTCCCTCTGGACCAAGCGTCAACAATGACATTGTCCCTGCCCCTCTGATTTTACTTCTAGTTTCTCTTGAATGAAGGTTATGGGGTTGTGATCAAAAACCCAAAGGCCAGCAAATCTATAGCACTTTCCCCGGGAGGCCGAGCTGAAAGCCAGGTTCCATGGTGGTAGGGTGGTGAGGCCTGGAAGTATTCACTACATGGACGCCTTTAGGAACGTGGAGTTCACGGTTAGTCCGTGCAGGGAAGTTCACTACCTGGATGCCTTTAGGAACGTGGCGTTCACTGTTAGTCCGTGTAGGAATCTTGGCTCGGCGGCTCCGCAGCATTCAGTGCTTCAACTTTTCCGGACTCCTAATAATTATGGTGGGACCACTTGTCACAGTCGTCACCTGACTGGCGGTCTCCTTTTCAGCCACTGCTCTGATAATCCTTCCTTCTGGAGCGGTCATAACTCTGGAAGACTCCATAATAATATCGCTTGCGGCCACCACCACTACTACTCTGTGGTCCTCCTCTGTAGCCCCCTCGACCCCTAGGAAATGCCTTCCCTACTGTGATGGTCCGACCCTCCAACTCCTTGCTATTCAGATCCTTTTCTGCCTCACTGGCATCCTTTGAGTTTTCAAACGTAACAAAGCCAAACCCTGTTGACTTTCGTGTCTCCCTGTCTTTTATCAGCAGCACTTCCAAAAGTGGTCCATACTTGCTGAAGGCAGACTTCAAAACATCTTCCTGTGTTTTGAAGTTCAGTCCACCAACAAATAACTTGCTAAACTTGTCGCCATCCCTAACTGGTGTGGTGTTATTTTCCCTACTGGGCTTTTTAACAACCATCGGGTTACCATAAACTTGACCACCGGCTAAATCATTCCCGATAACAACCGATACTCCCTCTACAGGAAGCGTGGCTTGTAAACCGACGGTGACTGGTCCTGACACCAAATCGGACTCCAAATGGATGACATGCAGTGGAGCACTAACACAGCCACCAATCCCCTGTAAACGAACACTATCCCCAGTTGCCGTCTCCTCGGACCATGGCAAGTTGCCTTCAAGCATTAAAGATTGATGTGCTCCTGTGTCCCTCAATATCCTAACCGGTCTCCGGTTAGTCGAGACTCCATCCAGTGACACAAACCCCTTGGAAATAAATGGTTGGTAACCCTTTTGAGGGCGATTTCTCACAATGGCCATCGCATTTGGAGTCGTACTAGTCGAACTTCGCTCCTGAATTTCCTTTCCCAAAGCATAACAGTTGGACATCCAGTGTCCAGGTTTATGGCAAAAAGTGCAAGTAGGCCCGGAGGAGAACCTCGTGGTCTGCCAAGGCATGGGGGCGGCGGTCCGCCTCGAGTCCCCCGGACGATAGGTCTGTCTTGGAACCGCAATCTTCTGATTTCTAGAAGTCGTGGTGTCAAAGTGGACCTCATTTTCATCCCGAGGCCGCCCCCATGGATTTTCATTCTCCACCCCTGATGTACCATAGCTCCCCTGGCTAGGTCTGGGCGAGAAGTTTGGTTTGTGGAACCCCATCCTGTGTGTTAAGGAATAGTCATCTGCCATGGTGGCTGCCTCATACAGCTTTGGTACTTTCCTTTCCTCCAGATGAACTTTAATGTCCTCGTGGACACACTGTTGGAATTCCTTCACCAGGATCAATTGTCGCAATAGTTCGAAGTCTTTCCCAACTCCTTTTGAATCACAACACCTATCAAACATGGTTTCCTTCACTCTGGAAAATTCCACATGGGTCTCACTCTCCCTCCTCCTGGCATTCCGGAATTTTTGCCGGTAAGCTTCCGGGACCAATTCATAAGCTTTGAGAATGTGTTTCTTCAATACCTCGTCATCTGCACATTTGTCAATCGGTAAAGCCGAATAAATCTCTTGATCTTTACCCACCAGAACACTTTGCACTAGTATGGACCAGTACTCCTCAGGCCAGTTTAACTGTCGAGCCACTTTCTCAAAGTGTGGAAAAAACTTGGCTCCCTCCTTTTCATTGAAGGGTGGGACAAGCCTCACATGTCTGCCAACATCCAAGGTGTTCTGACTAGGTGTCGAACCAGTCAGCAGGGATGGTACCTCTCCCCGTTCTCTGATTAACTCCAGCTCCTTGACTTTAATTTCCTGCTGACGCGCCAATTCACGGTCCTTTAACTCCCTTTCGCCTCTTCTCTCCTCTGCTTCGAGTTCTCTTGCAGCTCTCCGTTCCTCTGCCTTTTTGTCTTCTAACCTTTCCTGGAGTTCTCTTTCCTGTACTTTTAACCTTTCCTGGAGTTCTCTTTCCACTCTCCTTTCCTCTGTTTTTTTCTCTTCTAACCTTTCCTGGAGTTCTCTTTCCTGTACTTTTAACCTTTCCTGGAGTTCTATTTCCACTCTCCTTTCCTCTGCTTTTTTGTCTTCTAACCTTTCCTGGAGTTCTCGTTCCTGTGCTTTTTCCCTTTCCTGGCTCTGTAGTTGCATCTCCAGTTTCCGGAGCTCCCCATTTTCTTGCTCTTCTGGTAACCAATCCCAGGCTACCTTTTCCCATGCTTCTAATACCACCATAGATGGTATCACCACTGTCTGCAACTCTGCCTTCTTCATATTAGTTCGGGCCTCCAAGCTAAAATGTTTGGCCAATTTCCAGAGGTCTGATTTTACTAACGCTCTGAACTGTGCTTCACTAGGGGTCACTGTAAACTTCTCTGCGTCAAACTCCATAGTGACTACTGGTAACACCTGTTAACCTTGACACAAGATTTTTTTTTTTTTAACAAACAAAAAAAATTACTTTTTCTTTTTGTTGTTGTTTCTTTTTGGAAAAAAATTGGGAATGTTGGACAAAGTTCCAAATTTGGGAATTCTTGGAATGTTAGGGAATTCTTTCCCGGACTAAATTTAGGAATTTTTATATCCCGGACGCAGACCCAATTGCGAGCCCACAAATATCAATTGGACAAGCCCCCAATTTCTGTTACGGGGTCCCCCCCTTACCTCTGGTCTCGGTGGACCTCCGAACCCCGAGAGGGTCCCCGGCAGAAAGATGTGTTATCCTTGGTTGAAATCCAGCAAATAATGAAACCCTCAATGGAACCAGCAAATGAAACAGTCAAATCAATAACGCAACCACACCAGGTTATAAACCAACAATAATATATTATAAATCACACACAAAGAGCCATACAACAATGGGGGCAATCACCCATACTTTCAAATCTTACGAGGATATCCTTGTCAAGCCCCTTAACCCCACTCTCACGGCACCTCCCCCAATGTCTCTGCACCCCTCCAAGGCGAAGTCCCAATGTCTCTGTGTGCTCCCGCGATTGGGGAGTCAAGGCCCGAAGGTCAATTGAGGCGTAGGCGAGCGAGACGACCCCGAGGTCACGTGCTCAGCACCCAGCACCACAGTGGTGGAAAGGAACCTCACAAAGACGCGCTCCAACGTACACATTGCGGTTCAAACCGCGAGCCTCCTTATAATTCTCACGTGCCCCTTTCTGGCACAGCCGTCCCCGGCAAACCCCCCCAGGGGAATAATGCCCAGCCGACACGACAAAAAACCTGTTCACTGCCGGTTGCTCGCATGGCGAAGATGGCGGACGGCTTTCACTTCAACCTGGGCTTTGAGGCCCGGATCCTCCGGAACCTCAATGAGAATACCTGACGACACAGGCTCCATGCACTCCGGCGATATTTCTTATCGCCCGAACTTCCCTTCAAGGATGCAAAGTTCACTCGCACGGTACGTCAAACGCTCGGGCCGGAGCTTCAACCACAATGTCTGTTTCACGATCTCCTCGCCTCTCTCTTTCTCTTTGCTCCACCTCTTCCGGTCATGATCCGGATTTCCGGCCACATTTTACCAGGAGCGCTTTTAAATCTTTTAACCACCACAACCCTTTCTCTTAAGTCACAATAAGCATAATATCTAGAACCAACAATGATAACAACAACCATAACGAGGGCCGAATCCGTAACACTTGCTAGCTGAAAGATGAGTTGCACTCAAGTGAATAAAAGCTCATGTTAGGAGTTTTCCTGGTGAATCGTTTCGTTTCACCACATGTACCACTCCTGGAGGCATTGTTGGACCAATATTTTTCGAAGAAAATGTGAATGCTGCAAATTACCTTCTAACGTTGGAGCAGCATGTATTTCCACTCAATGATGGCCAAATGTGGTTCATGCATGATGGTGTGCCTGTTCATTATGCTGCCAGTGTACGCCAGGCCTTTGATTTGAACTTTACAGACAAATGGATTGGCCGTCTTGGTCCGGTTGAATGGCCACTGCGGTCTTAATAATAGATCTTTATTGTCCCATATTTAGGGAAATTATTCTTTCGTGACACCGTAAGTTAACCGTCATAAAAACATAAAACACAAAGGGAATAAGAAAACAAAATAAAAAGATATAAAATGAATATAAAATATGGAAGATGGACTAAACAGCAAAATGGCTAGGAATTGAATTTGGCATTTGAATTCCACATGGTACAAATGACTTTTTGAAAATGTTCTTCTTCATCCTCCTTACACGAAAGCGTCTCCCTCATGGCAGTTTTTCAAAAAGTCCGTTCAAGAAATGACTTTCATCGGTACACACCTGCACCGCCTTCCTTTTCAATGCTCCCAAGTATAGAGACTCCATACTGGTTGAAGGCCCACCCACTTTAAATGCCAGTGTAATGACCTTTCTCAATCGTGACCTATTCACATTACGATAACTGTACCAGGAAATCAAATTAAATGATAAAACACTGATCAGTAAGGAATTTGTTAACATCCGCATCACACGTGAGCCAACACCAAATGAATTCAACTTCCTCAGAAGATACAATCTTTGCATTGATTTCTTGTACACAGCATCAGTATTTCCATCAAAAGTTAACTTGTTATCAATAAAGGTGCCCATGTAATTAAATTTGCTCACAATTTCCACCTTATCACCATTTATGGTTACAGTCTCATGATTGTGACCTTTCCGAAAGTCCAAAATCATCTCTTGTTTTGCACATATTCAGAGTAAGACAAAAGTCCCCACACCACTTATTCAGTGTCAATCTCATCGAGGTGAAGATACAAAGGATGATTGATCGGAAAGACAGCCAACAATGGCGATATCATCTGCGTACTTAATAAAGTTACAAACTTATTTAAGAGCCACACATCCATTGGTGTACAGACTGAACAGTAGAGGTGACAATACACCACCTTGTGGAGCACCAGTATTCAAGATTGATAACTTTGATAAACTACCATTAACCCTCACCTGCTGAGAACGGTCTCGTAAAAAACTTTCCACCCAGAGTATGATATGGGGGTTCAGGCACAGGTCACTCAACACTTTCAGAAGGGTAAATGGCTGCATGGTGTTAAAGGCTGACGAGAAATCGATAAATAACACACGGACATAGGTTCCATTCTGGTCAAGGCGACTTGTGATTAGATGAAGTAAGGTGAGCCAGGCATCTTCAACACCTCGTCTTGCTTTGTATGCAAATTGTAAAGGATCCAGTTTAGGAGTTACATCTGATGTTATAAACTTCACCATCAATTTCTCCATACATTTACACAAGATGGAGGTAGGGGCAACAGGTCCATAATCATTGAGCCGCCTTTGGTGAACCTTTTTTGGCACGGGAATAATGATGGACTTTTTCCAACAAATCGGAACAGTATGAGTGGCCAAAAGTAACTGAAACAATCGAGTAAAAACATCACTAAGTTCTAAACAGAACTCTTTCACAATACAAGACTTAATGCCACCTGGACCACAAGCCTTCCTTTTACTCAACACCCTAAAACACCTCACGACATCAGGTTAATAAATTACAGGCTTGTGAATGAACACCCTGTGATTTCTTCCTTTGGGGTTTCCTCAAACACAAAGTGTATGCTAGGAATCCTACAACCCTTAGAGACGAGAAACAATTCATCCGTAATTAGACTGCTGCCTTAAAGACTGAAACATGCAGAACCGTGTGTCAGAGTGTTTCGTCAGGGCTACAGCTGTCCATAGACAATGAAGGAAAGCACTTTGAACATTTGAACTGATCTGTTTCATGTATATTAGACTGATTAGACGGTTTAACGAGTAATCCTGTTTTGTTTTGCACCAAAGAACAAGAATAAACTTAGTTGTTTGTTGCAGGTATCGTTGTTCAAAATGTGCCCAGGGTTTCTGGACCACTTTGTGTGTATATACAGACTTGGCATTTAATATGGAATATATATTTTTTCTTGACTTTGGTTTACTTTCTGAACTCAATATATCAATCTGGTGAGTTTCTTTTACCCTTCGGTGATGTCTTTGTTGAAAGAACCATGTCACTGATTGTCTTTCGCAGCGAGAAGTCAATAACAGGATTATATCACAGGTGGCATGACAAAATGTAAGGACAGGTACATTTGACGATTGGCTTCACAATCGGGTATATAAGGGTTGTTGCGTTCTGTATTGGTGGAAAACAACTGCTGCACGTCTACAAAAGTTATTGCCGCTTCCTCTGGAGATGGTCCGTCAACTTGACAATGCTGTTTGTCATGGAGTGGTGGCTTTACGAAATTCTGGCATGAAACAGCATGCTATTGCTCGGCAGTATGGCATCACTCAAGGTCAGGTGTCAAAGATCCTGAAACGAAATGCTCAGAGGGGTGTCCCTACTCCAATACCGAGGCCAGGACGTCCACACAGAACCAGAAGGAGAGATGATCGCCAGCTGCACCGGTTAGTCTGCAATGGCCGTACCAAGTCAGCTAATCGGCTTAGGGCTGAGTGTCAGCAACTGACAAATGTGCCTGTATCCAGAAGGCTAGTCAACCAACGACTGGTTCAAGCAGGCTATCGTGCCAGGCATCCCCTGAGAAAGCCACGCCTGACCAGACAACACAGCCAGCGCCGATTGAAGTGGGCCAGAGAGCACCGTCAATGGCAGCCAGGACACTGGAATCACGTGACCTTCAGTGACGAGTCTACATTTCTGGTCTATCGTCAAGATGGCCACGTCCGAGTGTGCAGACAAGTGCATGAAGCCCACAACGAAGATTGTATAGTGCCAAGAGTCCAAGCTGGAGGTGGTGGGGTGACCGTTTGAGCTGCTTTTCATGCAGGGGGCAAAACTGACCTGGTTGTTCTGAATGGAAACCTGAACCAGTTCAAGTACAGGGTCATTCTGGAAGAAACATTGCTTCCATTTGCTCGTGCAGCCTTTCGAGGAAACTTTGTCTTCCAAGATGACAATGCACGGCCTCATCGTGCTCGCATGATCCAACACTTTCTTACTGACCGTGGTGTAGAGCATATGGAGTGGCCTGCCATGTCCCGGATATGAATCAGATAGAGAACGTGTGGGCAGAATTAACGCGTCAAATCGACCGCTTGGTCCAGCAGCCCACCTCTGTGCGTCAATTGCAGCAGACTATTGTCACTGCATGGCAAGCGATTCCTGTCCAAACCTTGGCAAATCTCGTGAACAGCATGCCTCGACGTGTACGTGCTCTCCTGAATGCTCGTGGGGGTTACACGAAGTACTGAACTGTAATTTTACTGTCCGTAATCCCAGTCGTAATTTAACTTTTGTTTTTGTTGAAATTTTTTTTGGCTGATGTGCAAAATAAAGAGATACTTCTGGAAAACGTACAGAAGTTTAACACAGTACTGTCCGTGAATTGAGTTCGATATCAGTTCACATCACTTTCAAGGATCAATTTATTTGCTTCGAAATGTCAAATGTGGTTTTTGTTTCTTTTAAAGGTCACATTAACAAAATCTAGAATAATTTCAACATAATTCCAATGAACTTTTGGTTCTAAGTCATCTTGAAAAGTAAGTTCACCCCCACAAAAAAAATATTCCATATTAAATGCCAAGTCTGTATATAAATATATTTACACATACATATATAGACATACTATATACATACATATATATATATATATATACATATATATATATATATATATTGTAGCGAATTTGAGAAAGTATAACGAATGTGAGAATTATGGTTTTGTTGTGTGGAAATGTCACCCCCCGTAATGTAAAGAAAGGTCGAAGGTCGTCCTCGTAGTTAATTCCATAAACATACACGCAGGGCACCATATATCCTTTTAAATAGTTATTCCCTTATTCTATGTAGTTTAAGGCTGTGTTTCCCAATAGTTTGACTCTCCATTGCACCGAATTAAATAAGAGTAGGTCCCATCTGCAAAGTGTCAGGTTTGGATGGTTTTCGCCGCAAATGGACTCCATTGAGCACGCGGTCGGTTGGAAGAAGAAAGGCGTGTCTCCACGCCTCGTGATGGAAAGGAGGAGTGAGTCGGCCCTGCTCAACCAACCCAGCACGAAGGGGTTTGGCTTGTGCGGGCGGAGAGAGAATGATCTGGGAGGTTCGCGAAGGTCCAAGGGTGGGGCTTATATAACCCGCGGGAGACGCCCCCACCGGAGATGAGCAGATGAGTCCAAGCAGCTGAGATACGTGCCGCGCTGCAGAGGAGATACGGACCGAGGCAACGCAAGGAGCGCGCGACACAGCAGTGCGGAGAAAGGAACTTCGCCCGCGCAGTTTGGAACCGCGGAAGTTCGCACGACCGCGGCTCGGCTTTTTGACGGCGGTGCCTTCCGGCCCGACCGTGCCCAGTCCCCGCTGAACCTTCCTTGCCTCTCCAACCCATCCACCTTCAGCCATTCATTCCTGCCTGCATTCCCCGTGTAAGTGTGATCGTTCGTCTGTCTTTCACGTTGTCCTGGGGTATTAATTAAGCTTGTATAGTTAAGCTAATATTTGCACTCTGTCTCCTTGCTCCTTTCTGTCGTTATTTTCTTATCCTTCTTTCTCCTTGGTTATTTTGATGATTTGTAAATAATAGTAATAAATTATGTTTGTTCTTCCTACTTTCGTCTTCTTCTTCACATTCGGTCGCTTTAGTGATTTCCCCCATTGAGGGCCCGTGGCGCGATTCGGCCGACGAAGATTAATCGGGTCAGTCTTGGTAACCGGCTCACAGTGCAGTTCGCTTCGCTCGGCGCAACTAGTCCATTACGCTGCGACCGTGGGCGGGGGAGTATTTCCTTGCGTACCGGTGGGTGTTGGTATTTAGGTCATAGGACGGTTGGGCCTAATACCCTACCCAGCGCCGACCGGGCGTGACGTCATACCCCCAGGACCACGTCGGCCAGTCATAGACGAGGGGACTAATCCCCCCTTGGTAAGTGGGGAAGGCCGACATTGGATTCCGTAACAATATATATATATATATATATATATATATATATATATATATATATATATATATATATATATATATATATATATGGGGAATTGTACCATTAAAATGATGGCAATTTGCTTTACTTACATTATGTTATTAAATAAATAATTATTTCGTTTAGCTGAGAACAGCTCTTCTCTGATAAAAGTTTGAAGCCAGGGCTAGGATTAACAATTCAAGCCGATAGGAAAGGGGATAAGATTTGAGTCTGGTTTTCATTAACAATTCAAGCCGATAAAGACAGGATGGGGCATTTCAAATTCTTTATCCCTTTGAAACTGCCTTTTGTTTCGCGGAAGAATAATTAGATTAGATTTTGTATTTAAACTCAACTCTTGGTATGGTAGAGTCAGATGTTTGGAGGGTCTGAAGGCTTTGTGAGTCCTTCTCTTTCCAGCATCTCCGTGATCGTGTTTTTGGTACATCAATAAATCTTGTTACTTCTTCTTCATCCTGGTGGACCTTCGATTGATTCCCGACATACATACATACATACATACATATATATATATATATATATATATATATATATATATATATATATATATATATATACAGTCGTGGCCAAAAATATTGGCACCCTTGCACCTTTTTCAAATAACTCACAATTGTCTCGAAAGATAAGTTGAAATTCACAAAAGTATTTGGTCTCCACAATTCTTTATGTCACTGTTAATATTACAGAACCTTTGTTTTTTATGCAAAACGTTATATACACAAAGAATTAAGTTAAGCACCCCTACACAACGAATTAAGGTAAGCACCCCCTAATATATATTCTTTGTGTATATGTATACATTGGCATATATTCTAAGGTATGTGAGATCAAATAATGATTGGTATGACATTAGCAATTATCCATTGATGAAATTGAGTGATCAAAGTGAAAAAAAGTGATTGGTTGAGTCAGTGATCCGATCACGTGGGTCCTACACACGTTATTGACGCAAAGATCGCTAGAGGTCTTCTCAGAACAATGACTGTACGTTAGAAAACATAAACGTCATCCACACTGTCCGTGATGGACCTATAGCTCCATACTTAAATTGAGGTGAAAATATGCCTAAAATTCCCAAAAAATTTCACCTTAAATTATTCAGAATAAAATATTGAAAACGGCATGATTGTTATGTTTTTATGTGACCTTAATATCACTTCTCCAGAAAATATAGCAATATCATGGGTATATTACACTGTTTTGACGACAACAAACTTGTAATGTGCGAGGTTGTAAAAAAACGGGGGGGGTGCTTAACTTAATTCTTTGTGTATATCTGGAAATCAGAGAATAAAAAGAGATGGCATTGACAAAATTATTTACACCCTAGACTTAATATTTGGTAGCACAGCCATTGGACAAAATAACTGTGGTCAAGCACTTCCTATAGCCATGGATGAGCTTCCTACACCTCTCTATTGGCAGTTTGGCCAACTCTTCTTGGGCAAACTGCTTCAGTTCTCCCAGATTTGAAGGGTACCTTCTCCCAACTGCTGTTTTCAAATCTCCCTGCAGGTGTTCAATGGGAGTTAGATCTGGACTAATTTCTGGCCAATTCAGAACAGTCCAGCGTTTTGTCTTGAACCATTCCTGGGTGCTTTTTGAAGTGTGTTTGGGGTCATTGTCCTGCTGCAAGACCCATGACCTTCGACGGAGACCGAGCTTTCTGACACTGGGTTGAACATTGCACTCCAAAATGCTCTGATAATCTCCTGATTTCATGATGCCATGCACACATTCAAGGTACCCAGTGCCAGAGGCAGCACAGCAACCCCAAAACATCACTGAACCTCCTCCATGTTTGATTGCAGGGAAGGTGTTCTTTTCTTTGAAGGCTTCATTTTGTTTTCTCTAAACATAGAGATGATGTGCTTCACCAAAAAGCTCTAATTTGCTCTCATCTGTCCACAGTACATTCTCCCAGAAGGATTTTGGCTTGTTCACGTGTGTTTTGGAAAACTCCAGTCAGGCTTTCTTATGTCTCTTTCTCAGCAGTGGGGTCCTCCTGCTCCGACAATAGAACCCCCTTTCATTGATTTGGCGATGGATGGTGCAAGTTGAAACTGTCGTACCTTGTGTCTGAAGGGCAGGTTGAATCTGTTTGGCAGGTGATCGAGGTGCTTTCTCCACCATTCGAACAATCCTTCGCTGCAATCATCGATCAAGTTTTCTTTTGCGGCCACGTCCAGGGAGGTTGGCTACATTGCCATGGGCCTTCAACTTTCTGATAACATTGCGTACGGTGGACACAGGAACATCAAGGCCTCTGGAGATGGACTTGTAGCCTTGAGACTGTCCATGCTTGGCTACAATCTTTTGACTGACCTCCTCAGACAATTCTCTGGTTTTCTTTCTTTTCTTCATGCTCATTGTGGAACACACAGTGACACAAAACAGCAGAATGACTCCTTTTTTTTCACTTCAAACTGGCTGAATGAGTGATTTTTATATTACAGGCACCCGCAACTCTCCACAGGTGAGTTCAATTCCAAAGTAAAGGAGAATCACCTGCTTGAAATCCAATAATTTCGAACAACTTCTAAAAGGTGCCAATAATATTGTCCCGGTCATTTTAGGATTTCTGTGTGGAATAAGTTAAGATTTAGTATTTTTTTCAGCTTTTTTTGTTTTGTTCAACTGCAAACCAAAGAAATGCAAATGTGGATAAAAAATTTTTTTTCATTTCAACAATTTTCTGGAAGAAATGGTGACTTATTTGAAAAAAAGTGCAAGGGTGCAAAGATTTTTTGCCACGACTACATATACATAATACATATACATATAGTTGCGGTTTTGAGTTTTGTACAAAAAAGGTTAAATTTCCCCCTCATAGTTAGTCACATTGCAACATGTAGCCTCGCGATAGTGCAGTTATCTCATAGTATGTGTAAGAATAGTCGTTTTCCTGTGTTATTCTTGTGTTGAGTAGAAAAATGAGAGTTAGGTCCTTTTCATTGTTTCATTGCCTTATGCTACCTCTATTGCCTTATGCCTCCCTTTTTTTTTTTTTTTGCATACATAATCGAGGCTCGTGAAAGAGCAAACATTTATCACACAAACAAATCAAACAGACAAACAAATCAAGTATATAAAAAGGGGAGCGGTAGACAAGATGGGGAGAGAAGGGGAAGCACAACATAAACATTAACACAACATTTGTGAGGGACTTCGGGAATGTGTGGGAGGGAGAGGGCTTGGGGGGAGGTGGCGTGGGAAGGGGGGGGGGGGTAGGACAAGTATAAACACAAGGACACCAAGGACTTCCAGGAGAAGTTGGTATTTCAAAAAAGAGGATTTGGGGTGACATTAGCGCGGGCAGAAAAGATCAAGGTTTTGGATGGGGGAAGATAAGAGATGGTGGTGAACAGCTGTTTTAAAGACCTGGAGGGAGGAGTGGGATTGAAGGGAGTGGGGGAGTTTGTTCCAGAGGCGGGAGAAAAGAGGAATGAAAGAGTGAAGGTGAGCAGAGAGTCTTGATTTTGGCAGTTTAACCAAAAGAGGGTTGCAGGCAGATCTTGTGCGACCGTTAGGAATATTTGGGGGACAGAGCCCAGAGAGAGCTGGAGGAGCAAGGCTGGAGAGGAGTCGGTAGAAGACAGAAAGACCACCAACCTGCCTGCGGGGAGTAAGTGAAAGGCCCTCGGAGGTAGCTTCATCACAGGAGATTCCAATGATTCTGAACGCTTTGGTTTCAACAGCATGAAGACGAGCTAGGTGTGAGGCAGGAGCACCAGCCCAGAGGGGAGAGCAGTATTCCATTGAGATGCGGATGAAAGCCTTGTATGTGGTGAGGAGCTCAGGTGTGCCAAGGAAGGACCGCATGACGGAGGATGCCCAGTCGGCGACTGGCTTTGGAGGCCAGATTTTAAATGTGGTTTTCCCAGGAAAGATCATGGCAGATAGTGAGACCCAAAAGCTTGAGTGACAGAACTTCTTGGAGAGGATTATTCAGAAAGTGGATGGGAGGGTTGTCCAGTCGGTCTTTTCGGAGAGACATCGTAAGAGTGTGAGATTTGTCAGGATTGAAAGACATGTTCCACTTGTTTGCCCAGTCAGTGATTTTGTCCAGGTCTGCAGAGAGTGAGGAGGCTGCAGACTGCCGATCTGAGGGATGAGGAATGGAGCGGCAGAGAGTGGAGTCATCAGCAAAGAGATAGAGAGGATTTTCAAGAGAGTCGGAGAGATCATTGATGAAGACAAGAAAAAGCACAGGGCCCAGAACACTGCCTTGGGGAAGTCCAGCCTGAACAGGAAGAGGAGATGAGAGAAACCCATTCAGGGCCACACGTTGCCTACGGCTAGGGTGGAAGTCTGCCAGCCATGCGTGGAGATTTCCATGGATACCAAAGGAGGAGAGTTTGGTGAGCAGAGCGGGGTGCCAGACCGTATTGAAGGGACATGACATGTCGAGGGAGACAGCTCTAATTTCCTGTTTGGCATTGAGGACCTCCATCCATTGTTGATAAAGCAGAAGCAGCATGTCCAGAGTAGAGTGACCTGGTCTGAAACCAAATTGATGATCAGAGATCAAGCCATTGGAGAAGAGGAAAGATTTCATATCCGAAGCAATGATGGAATTCCATGACTTTGCTGATAATTGGGAGATGGCTGATTGGTCTGTAGTTGCTAGGATCTGCTTTTGCACCTTTTTTGTGTAAAGCGGTGATGTTGGCTGATTTCCAAGCAGATGTCAGTTGACATTGAGCAAAAGAGAGGGTGAAGAGAACAGAGGGAGGGAGTGAAAGAGCAGAAGAACAGGATTTTAGGACCCGTGGGCGGATGCCGTCAGGTCCAGTTGCAGAATCAGAGTCGACGGTTGACAGAAACTTTTCCACCTTGTCAGGACGAAAGGACACAGAGTCCAGGAGCAGCTGGGTACGACTGGGTATGGTGGGTACAGAGAGGGATGGGTTTGGGACACAAGATTTAGAGGCAAACACAGAGTTGAGGCATTCAGGTTTTTCACGTGCGGAGTCAGCCATGTAGCCGTTTGAGGTGAGGGAGGGGATGGAGGGGGAACAAACACCAGAAACAGATTTGACCAGATGCCACCAGGATTTGGAAGAGGGAGACAGATAAGAGAGTTCGCGTCTTGAGAACGGTTAGATATTGTTTCCTGGCTCTCCTGAGGGTGGACACACACTTGTTTCGGGCTTTGTGAAAGGAAATGAGATTTCCTTCCGCTGGATTTGCTTTCCAGGAGACGAAGGCAAGTTGTTTCTGGGCAACAGCGTCACCACAAGATTCCGTGTACCATGGACGGGAGGAAGGGTATGACAACTGAAGACGAGATGGGATAAATCTGTGCATGAGAGAGAGCAATTTACTTTGGAAGAATTCCCAGGATGAGTTGATGTCAGAGGTGGTAGAGATGGGAGACCAGTCCAGATGATTGATGGCTGCTTGAAGACCGAGCCAGTTGGCCTGAGTGAAATGCCAGACTCGTCGACGCTGAGGAGGCTCCCTGAGAATGGTCAGAGAAATGTCCACTTTAACAAGCACATGACCAGATGAGCCGATTGGAGCAGAAGAATAGCTGCAGACATTTTCAGGGAAGTTAGTCATAACCAAGTCCAGAAGAGAAGATGCTCCGTTGACTGAGATCTGGGTCAGGAAATTGACAGATTGTGTCAGTCCCAGTGAGTCACAGAAGTCCTTTGCTGAGGAGCCATGGCTGGTGAGAGAGGTACCCACACCCAGCCAACTGGCATGGTGACAATTGAAATCACCACATATGAGGAAGAGAGAGTTGGGATGAGTCGATAGAAGTTGATCCATATTATCAGACAGCGAGATGTAGATGGAGTCATCACTGTTTGGTGGACGATACAACACACATATGAACAAGAGGTGGGAGCGAAGGGGAAGCCATAGCCAGAGGTATTCCTCGGGGTGAGGTGGAGAGAGGGCAGTGCAGGGCGAGTGAGAAAGAGAGTTTTTGATAAAGATAGCAACCCCACCTCCAGGACGAGGCTCAGGTCTATCATACCGGAGGAGGGAGTAACCCGGGAGAGATACTAAGGAATCAGAGACATCATGAAGGAGGAAAGTTTCTGCTAAGCAGATCACGTCTGGTTTGTCAGAAGCAACCTGTATGGAGAGATCAGTTAAGTTTGAACGAAGGCCCCGGATGTTTGAAGTCCATACCGTTAATGAAGAGGAAGGGGGAGCATCGGATACAGAACAGGGGGGAGGAGGGGTAGGGTAAGATGTGGAAGAGGAGGAATAGGTCGGGAGAGCTGTTGAAGGTGTGTCAGAGATTTCAGAATAGCTCGGAGAAAGGGAAGGATGGGGCAGACAAAAGGTTTGATGGTGATTGGGTGAGGCACAATGAGGTGTTATTTGAGGAGGGGGAAGAGCGAAGTAGGAGGTTTGGGGAGATGGAGGTGAGAGTTGGAAGGGGGAAGAAGCGGGGAGGACGCTTTGAGGAGGAGGGGTGAGAGGGGGGAAATGGAGAAGAAATGAGCGTGAGGAGATTTGAATGGGAGGGGCGAGGGGGGAGTTTATGAGGGGAGAGGTTAGGGGGGAGTTTATGAGGGGAGAGGTTAGGGGGGAGTTTAGGAAGGAAGGGACAAGGGGAGTGATTTGAAAGGGATGGGAGATGGGGGAGATTTGGTGGGGAGGGGTGAGGGGGGAGTCTAGGATGGGAGGGGTGAGGGTGAGTCTTGGAGGGGAGGGGTGTGGAGGGAGTTTAGGAGGGAAAGGGCAAGGGGGGAGATTTGAAAGGGATGGGTGATGGGGAGGATTTGGAGGGGAGGGGCAAGGGGGAAGATTTGAAAGGGACGGGTGATGGGGAAGTTTTGGAGGGGAGGGGTGATGTGGAAGATTTGGAGGGGAGGGGTGAGATTGGATTTTGGAAAGTGTACGATTAATGGGAAACGAACAATTATTGCAAAATGAGTTTCTTGTGACCTTCGAGTTAAAAATACATTTAAGGATGCTGGATGGGGGGTGGAGTGCAGGTGAGTTTAGGGAATGTAGAAAAGAGGCACTGTAAGAGATGGAATTTCTTTTTGGGATGAATAGATTTGGTGAGCAAGTCGAAAGCAACCTTTTAAGGGAAGAAGAGGAAAAAGGTGTTGTGGCGGGCACATGGAGCAATAATTCCGTGCACCAGTGGGTGGCGCGAGCGCCCAGGCGGGGACCGATGGCACATGCCCCGCCCTTCGACCGAGCGGCCACGCCCGGGGACTAGGCGTGGCCTCGGCACATATATGCGGGCTCTAAGCTCAGTGCTGCAGTTCGAGCTTTGATAATAAATACTCTTTTGGTTTTATCAAACGCGTTGTGGCCTACCTCTTTGGCAAGCAGGTTGTGTGCGCAGCACCACACTTAACTGGTGACCCCGATTGGTTCAGCCGTTGCTAACCACCGAACGCGCCATGGCCAACAACGCCATCGCGGTAAAACTCCCAGAGTTTTGGGAAGCACAGGCCGATGTGTGGTTCGTGCAGGCCGAAGCGCAATTTCAGCTTCGAGGCATAACGGCGGACGAGACCCGTTACTACCACGTGGTCGCCGCCCTAGGGCCCGGCACTGCCGCCCAAGTCGTGTCCATCCTGCGGCACCCGCCGGCCGACCACAAGTACGGGGCGATCAAACGTCTCCTCATTGCCACGTTCGGCCTCACGGAGATCGAACGGGCCGACCGCCTCCTGGACCTTCCCGAACTCGGCGACACACGACCATCCATGCGGATGGATTATATGCTGTTGCTGCTGGGTGACCAAGCCCCGGATTTCTTATTCCGGGCGCTTTTCCGACGCCAGCTACCTCTACAGGTATGCCTTGCGCTGGCCGGTTCCAACATAAGGGAACCCCGCGCCCTGGCCATAGAGGCCGACAAGTTCTTCGCGGCTTGCGACACGCGGTCGAGTTACGGTGCGGCCGTTGTGGATCCCGAGGCGTGGCCGCTGCCGCGCCCCGCCCACCACCACCGCCGCCGAGAAAACTGCGGCCGCCGCCGCAAGCCTGGTGCTATTTTCACGCCAGGTTCGGCCACAAGGCTAAGAAGTGTTGCCCGCCGTGCTCGTTTGACAAGTCGGGAAACGACCGGGCCGGCGCTCGGTAGCGGCCCTGAGCGTCGGCCATTCCGGCAGCCTCCTATTCATCACGGACACCTTGTCCAGGCGCCGTTTCCTCTGCGATACAGGAGCGCAGGTAAGCGTCATCCCAGCCTACACGTCCGACAAGCGAACTGCGGGCCTGGGCCCCGCGTTGCTTGCCGCCAACGGTACACCCATCCGCACGTTCGGGAAGCGCTGCCTCTCCCTGCGGTTCGGAGGGCAGCGCTTTCAATGGTCGTTCGAGACCGCCAGCGTGCCCATGGCATTGCTCGGTGGGGACTTCCTATGTGTGCATTGGTTGTTGGTCGACGTAAAGCGCAGACGGCTCGTCCAGGCCGAAACCTTTAGCTCGCTCGCTTGTTCGCTGAGCAGCTCGTTGAGCGGCTCACTGAGCGGCTTGCCAAGTGGCTTGCTGGACGGTACCGTCCCGGCGAGTTTAGTTTGCACGCTTCCGGCAGCGGACGACTTTACCCACCTCCTCGCGTTTCCCGGCCCTCATGCGGCCCACCCTCTCAGCGGTGGCCATTAAACACGGGGTGGAGCATCCATCCCCACGGTCGGGCCGCCGGTCTATGCCCAGGCACGCTGACTTGAGCCCACGAAGCTCGCGGTGGCGAAAGCGGAGTTCGCCACGCTGGAGCGGCTGGGGATCGTACGGCGCTCCAACAGTGCTTGGGCTTCCCTGCTGCACATCGTGCCGAAGTCCGGCGGGGCATGGCGGCCGTGCAGGGACTACCGCCGGCTCAACGATGCCACCATCCCAGACCGCTACCCAATCCCACACATTCAGGACTTTTCCGCCCGGTTGGCCAACACGACCGTGTTTTCAAAGGTGGACCTCATCCGGGGCTACCATCAAGTCCCTGTCCAACCAGCCGACGTCCCGAAGACGGTGGTCATCACCCCTTTCGGCCTCTTAGAATTTCTAAGGATGCCCTTCGGGTTGAAGAATGCGGCTCAGGCGTTCCAGCGGCTTATGGATAGCGTCTTGCGCGACTCACCTTTCCTGTTCGTCTACCTGGACGACATCCTAGTCATGAGCGCGTCCCGGGAGGACCACCTGCTCCACCTCCGCATGCTTTTCGAACGCCTGGGCCAGCGTGGCCTAATCATCAACCCTGCCAAGTGCCGTTTCGGTGTCGCCACCATCGACTTCTTGGGGGCACCGCATCACCGAGCACGGGGCCATCCCTTTACCAGCCAAGGTGGAGGCGGTCAGGGCTTTCCCCTAGCCCCACACGATCAAGGGGTTCCAGGAGTTCCTGGGCTTGGTAAACTTTTACCACCGCTTCGTGCCCCACGTCGCCCGGCTCCTCCGCCCCTTGCACGAGGCCCTTCGGGGCAAGCCGGGCAAAGGTGACATCGCATGGTCGGAGCCGATGGCCGCGGTGTTCGCGGGCGCAAAGCTGGCTCTGGCCGATGCCACCATGCTGGCGCACCCGGCGCCCGATGCACCGATCGCCCTCACCACTGACGCGTCGGACTATGCGGTGGGCGCGGTGCACGAGCAATGGGTGCATGGTGCTTGGCAACCGCTGGCGTTTTTTAGCCGGCAGCTTCGCCCGCACGAACGCCGGTACAACACCTTCGACCGCGAGCTGCTCAGGCTCCACCTGGCGGTCCGACACTTCCGCCACCTGCTGGAGGGCCGCCCGTTCATGGCTTTCGTTGACCACAAGCCCCTTGTGTTCGCGATGGCCAAGGTCGCCGAGCCATGGTCGGCACGGCAGCAGCGCCACCTCTCTGCCGTGTCCGAGTACACGACGGACATCCGTCACATGGCGGGTAAGGACAACCCGGTGGCGGATTGCCTTTCCCGGTCCGTAATGCATGCGTTCCACCTCGGGGTCGACTATGCCCAGATGGCAGAGGCCCAGACCGCCGACCCCGGCGTCCAGGCCTTGCGGACCACCGTCATGGGCCTCCACGTCACCGAGGTGCCGTTCGACGCCGCGGGCACGGCCCTCCTATGCGACGTCTCCCTCGGCCGGCCTCGCCCCATCGTGCCCGCTGGCCGGCAGCGCCCGGTGTTCGACGCCATCCACGGCCTGTCCCACCCTGGCGCGAAGGCATCCCAGAAACCCGTCGGGGCGAAGTTCGTCTGGCATAACCTCAGGAAGGATGTCCGTGACTGGGCCAGGACATGCCTCGCGTGCCAGCGCGCAAAGGTCCACCGCCACACCCAGGCACCGTTGGCCCCGTTTACGGTGCCCGAGCGGCGGTTCGACCACGTGCACGTCGACTTGGTGGGACCTCTGCCCCCCTCGCGAGGGTTCACCCCCCTCCTCACCATAGTCGACCGCACCACGCGGTGGCCGGAGGCCATCCCATTGGCGGTGACGTCTGCGGCTGAGGTGGCGCAAGCCTTTATCGCCACTTGGGTTGCCCGGTTCGGTGCCCCCTCGGACATCTCGTCCGACCATGGCCCCCAGTTCACCTCGGAGCTCTGGGCCACGGTGGCGCAAGGACTCGGGGTGAAGCTACACCACACAACGGCCTACCACCCCCAGGCCAATGGCCTGTGTGAGCGCTTTCATCGCTCCATGAAGGCCGTGCTCCGGGCCAGCCTCCGCGATGGCGGCTGGGTCGACAGGCTCCCCTGGGTCCTGCTGGGCCTCAGGACGGCGCCCAAGGACGACCTGCGTGCGTCCTCGGCGGAGTTGGTCTTCGCGCAACCACTTCGGGTACCGGGTGAATTTATCCCCGACTCCACGGCTCCTTGGTCCGCAGCGCAACAGCGCTCCGCCCTTCAGGAGACCGCCCGGAGGTTCGTCCCGGTGCCAACGGCCCACCACGGTTGCCCGCCTTCCCATGTCGCCCCGGAGCTTCGCACAGCAAAGTACGTGTTCATCCGGCACGACGCCCACCGGGCACCGCTACAGCCCCCGTACGACGGGCCCTTCTGCGTGCTGGAGACCGGTGACAAGTTTTTCACGGTTGACATCGGTGGTGCCCCGGATCGCATTTCCGTGGACCGCCTCAAGCCGGCCCACCTCGATCCGGACCACCCCCTGCCGGCAGCGCTGCCTCCGCGTCGAGGCCGCCCCCCGGCAGTCGGACCCCCGGCACCCCCGCCAGCAGCTCTGCCTCCGCGTCGAGGCTGCCCCCCGGCGGTCGGTCCCCCGGCACCCCTCAGCCCCGCCGGCCCACTGCCCCCCAGCCCTGCACCCATCGCCAGGGGGCGTTTCGGCCGGGTCATCCGGCTTCCCCGCAAACTCACCCTTCAGGTGCGCGGGAATTCTGGGGGGGCGCGTGTGGTGGGCACATGGAGCAATAATTCCGCGCACCAGTGGGTGGCGCGAGTGCCCAGGCGGGGACTGATGGCACATGCCCCGCCCTTCGACTGAGCGGCGACGCCCGGGGACTAGGCGTGGCCTTGGCACATATATGCGGGCTCTAAGCTCGAGCCCGCCCAGTGCTGCAGTTCGAGCTTTGATAATAAAGACTCTTTTGGTTTTATCAAACGCGTTGTGGCCTACCTCTTTGGCAAGCAAGTTGTGTGCGCAGCACCACACTTCAGTGTTATAATATACGACAGAATACAGTACTTCAGGGGAAAGTTTAAACATTTTAAAGTTTCACAGTGAAAACTATCTGGGGAAATGGGGGAGAAACACGTGGTCGAAGAATGAACGAAGGAATAATAACAACGAATAAACGAATAAGAACAACGAATAAGAACAGAGAAGGAAATGTTTTTTTTTGTTATTTATTTATTTATTTGAGTTGAGATTTTAAACAAGGAAGTAGGCTATGGGGTGAAAAGATTGGGAAAAACAGAGAACGAAAGTTATTGGAGCACAAACGACGGACCGCTGAGAGAAAAACAAAGCTTCAAGGTAGGACAACGGTAGCCTACAAGGCCTCAAAAGACACGACACGAATTAACATGATTTTCTATACAGGTATGAAAGATTTACACCGAGAATCTTCCTCGGGACACACTATAGGTACAAACACCATAAAATAAATACAGTTTTTAACAAAAATACAAATGGGAACAATTACTTAACTTCGATTTCGATGGAGAGCGTGGACAGCTGCGAATAAACGAAACCTCGCCGGGAAGACTGGAAGCGGAGGTCAAGTCCTTGTGCTGCCTTTGGCTTTTTGCCACGAATTAACACGAGGCAGGCTGGGCAAATCGAGCAGGGACCGAATGAGGGCGGCGGAGAAGCTGACGGTAAGCGCGAGCCGCCAATCAGGGCTCAAAGGGAGTGGCTGCGGCAATGCGTCACAGGGTGTGGTTGGAACGTTCGAGAGGGCTCAGTGCGTGGCAATAAAACCCTTCGCGCAAAGCCCCCACGAGCAGCAGTTGAGAAGTTCGGTGAGTTATAAGCAGTTCGGGGAGAGGTGAGCTTGTGCATTGAGCTATTGGAGAGGCGCGAATTGATGAGAGTTACGAGTTCGGAGAAAAGACGCGCATGAACCAAGTATAAGCGCTCGTATTAAAGTGACGCACGGTTGAGCTTGAGGCCGAGCCTCGATAGGGTTATGTGAATGATAGCGCGCCGGTGACTCAATGCGCTGTGGAAAGCCACCGAGAGATGCGTACATTCCCTCCCACCTTCCTGCCTCATCTGCCCCTTTGTTCGAGAGATGCGCTATGATGATCCTTTCCACCACCTGCTTGCCATCTTCGCGGGACGTGCTGGGACCGTCAAGAGCACGCCGGGCCGCCGTTCCTGGATGACCAATGCAGCGCGTGAACATCATCCTGCCTGCAATTCCCCTTTGTGAGTGTGATCGGGCCCGTGTCTTGGAATTAAGCATAAGACTGATTAAGTTCTGCTCTGTGTCTGCTTTCTACCGACTTGTACATTGTGTAAATAGTAATTAAATCCTGTTATTCCTTTATTCGACCGTCTCGTCCCTTCCATCATTGACTAAGCGTGGTATGAATAGAACCGCTCGAATCGGGTTCCAATACTATAAAACTGCACGGACCACGTGGTACGCAATCCGCTCGGTGTACTCAAATTACACGTGGCTCGTGCGAGGCTTGCTTCCCCGCTTCCGTGGCAGCGCAGGTATTTAGGCACGTGCGAGACTTGGTCCCGAAACCCTACCTTGCGTTTGCCCGGAAGGGGCCTTTCAAGCCTCGGTTACGCCGGCCCAGAAAGAACAAGGGGCTTAATCTCCCCTTGGTAAGGGTAGGAAGGGCGGTGGAAAACCATAGCAATTGGTAGTCAGGAGTGGGGATTTTGAACCCTGGACAAAATTTTTGGACCCCAAAATTCTCGAAATTACGAGCGACCGAAATTTAGTTATTAAATGGAAAATTTTGTATGCGTACCAAGGCTAGCCAAGACGGTCGAATGCCGGTGGGGGTAGAAGACGAGGTAGAGGTAGAATTGATGACCCAGGACCCACAGGAAGAGCTGGTAGACGAAGGAAGAATTGATGAGGGGGCGGTAGATGGCGAAGAAAATGGCGGCGCCTCGCACGTGGCGGCGGCAGCTGAGCCCGCGGTGCCAGGGAACTGGGGTCTTTTTATGATTCAACTGCGAGCTTCGAGGAAGTGAAGGATGACATGAAAAAAATTAATGGGGCAATGAATGCCCAAAAGGATGATATGAAGGCTCAGGGTGAGCGATTGGAAAAATATATGGGAGAAATGAGGGACGAAGCAAGGTGTAACATGGAGGGGTTGGAAAACAAAATGGGTGGTCAATTGAAAGAAATGGGAGAGAAATCCACCCGGGAATTAAAAGAAATGAGAGTGGCGTCGAAGAGGGATATGAAAAAAGCGAGGAAGGACATTGGGCGCAGGTTGAGTGAGGAGGTCGCATTGGGACACGACGAGGTGATGCGGCGTGAGGAGCACGTGGGAAGCGAGCTTGGGCAGAGCGCAGCTAAATTGACGGGGGCTATAGAAATCACGACACAGAGTGTAGAAAAGCCGACGGTCGCCGAATTGGAAAATAATATTTAATTGGCGCCGGCCATCGTCAAAGAAAAAGAAATAATTCAAATTGAAGAAATGATTGAAACCGAAGAGACGGCAGAATCAGAAATTAAATCGCGGAGAAAGAGATGGGATTTGCACAAAGTTTGTATTTGCATCGTGATGTCGGGCTTGCTAACCAAATGGAAAGTTTACAGGCACTGGCGGAAAAGGAGGGTCCCCAAGGTGAGTAGAATTAATGGCGCGAATGTGTTTGGCACGAATGGGTTTTTGGAGCGATTGGGGCATAGACGAAACCCGGGCGGTCGTGGAAGGTCCATTGTGCGGTGTACGAGGGCGACTGGCACGCGTGTGAGAGAAAAGTGTGCACCGGAGCACGAGTGTGAGCGAAAAAAGTGTATGATGGAATGTGTGCGGGAAGAGTATGTAATGAGAGAGTGTGCACGAGAAGAGGGTGTGGAGAAAAAGTGTGCGATGATTGGGTGTGTGCCAGGAGAGTGCACACCCATGGGTGTTACAGAGTATGTAACGAGAGAGTGTGCACGAGAAGAGTGCATGGAGAAAAAGTGTGTGATGATTGGGTGTGCAACAGGAGAGTGCACACCCGTGGGTGATACAGAGTGTGAAGGAGAATGCACACCAGACTGTGTGTGGGGAGAGTGTGTTATTGAGTGTGCAGGAGTGCACACCCGAGCATGTTGAAGAGTGTGTGCAGGAGTGCACACCCGGGGGTGTTACAGAGTGTGTAACGGATTGTGTGGAAGGTATGAGTGCGCCTAGGTGTGCAGGTGTGAGTACGATGTGCGAGGGAGAATGCACACCAGAGGATGTGGAAGGAGAGTGTGTGGTAGCAGAATGTATGGGAGGCGCTGGGACGCCTAGGTGTGCGAGTGCGGAGTGGGTCGCGAGTGGTGAGAACGCGGCTCAAACATCGACACCGACCGGGGTAGCGTTTAGCGCGATGGATAGCCGACGTGAGCCCTCGGGGAGTTGTGTGTGGCAGGGACCGTCCGGGATCGGTGCTGCGGTGGTTTCACAAGGACCGCCATGCACGACCCGTGCCGGCCCCCGCCCTGTATGGTTGGTGCCGCGCCGTGGCGGCAAAGACAATCGGCGAGGTTCAAGGGGAGGTAGGAGATTTCGGAGCCGCGCACCTTTGCGGGTGCGGTGCTCCGACCGTGGGCGGTTGGGCCATCGTGCGTGGAATCGGGAGGCCCCGCGCCGAGGTGGGCCCCTGCACCTCGGCCCATCCATGCCTCCTCCCCTGGGTCAAAATGCCGGACGGACACCCCATACAGGAGACTAATCAACCGCATGGATCGCTCGGCCTTTTGAAGCCGGGACGTGATGACAATGTATATCCACACGAAGAGGCTCAAGTATAGTCGAAGAATGAGGATAGTGTGCCCTATGTGGGGGAATGGTAGTTTAACAACTCTTCACACGATCAGGGCCCATGAGCATTAGATTAGGGGGATGGCAGTGACAGGCACATGGGGGTGCCAGCGATGGTTACCTCAATGGGGCACCAAAGCTAGCCGAGGGAGGGCTAGGATAATATTAGGGAATGCGAGGACTGTAGAAGACATGAGATTTAAGTAGTGACACTGTACTATAGTGGGGACGTAGGTAGTTTAGGTGGTTGATAATGAAGAAGGGAGTGCATAGTTTAACGGGATGACGGGTAAGCACGAGTTTTAGGGGAAAACCAGTTAGCTAGATGATGCTGTGTGTGTGAGGAATTGTGTATTGAGATAAATGGAATTGTGTTGAGGTGTATGGAAAAAGGTGTGTAACCCCAAAAGGTGTAAGAGAAAAAAAAGGTGTGAGATCATTGGGGTGCGATTATTTGGTGTGGAATGCTTGGTGTGGAATAAAAGGTGTGGAATGCATGGTGCGAAGGACTGAATGGGGGAAGAGTGGAACCCATTCGCAAAAGCCCGGGGGGGGGGGTAGTGTAAAGCCAGGTAGAGGGCATAGGCCAAATTTATATGGATATTGACACCTGTGGTGCAGGTAGTGGCAAGTAGTGCTTTGGAGGGTGCATGAGTCAGTGAAATGGCTGGGCGTGTGGTTTAATTGGGGCGTATGGTTATTGGGGCACTCCGCCACGGGTAGTTTGTCAGTCAGGTGAGGCCGCAGGTAGGCTCTGGGAGCCAGTTAGAGTAGTGTTGAGTGGGGCCCGAGGATCCAAAGGAAGGACCCGGGATGCCCAATGCCAAGGTGGGCATCAGGGGGTAAAGTACCAGGAGGGGCCTTCCCCAGTTAGTTAGTCGCAGGAGCAGGTAAGCTCGATTGGCGACTTCAGTGGCGGAGGTGCGCAGGTAGTTGGACCTGCTAGTGGAGCCACACGACCCACTCGACCCAGCCCCGAAATTGTGCAAGGGCACAGAGAGAAAATTGGGGAGTGAGACCCAAATTCAGATGGCATCACAGAGTGGGCAATGGGAATTCGGTTTTTAGAACCACATAGTTTAAAGATGGCCGATTGGCAGGGTATGACCCCAGGTAGTTTAAATGAGTTAATGTCATTAGTGTAGTTAGGAAGAGAAATTCCCTGCGCGCCATCCACAGCCATTCACCCAGGAGGACGAAGCTCCATATATACAGTCACGTGAAAAAGTAAGTACACCCCCTGTAAAGTTTTGACTTTTTCAACATATTTCAACATACAGCTATTTGATCTTCATTTCAACAATATTGATAGATAAAGGTGATATAATATAACAAATATCATGAAACATTTACATTTTGTAGTCCATTGTATAATTTAAATAAACATAAATGCTAATTTCGCATGTGGAAAAAGTAAGTACACCCCGACATTTATCACTACTTCAAATACCTAAAATTAGAATCAGGTGCACCAGCTCAGGTGCAAATGATTAGAACATCGTTAGAGAGGATCTTGGAGGAACCTGTCTTATTTAAACCTCAGATATTTAGTTTGGTTTGCTCTTTGTTGTTGAAGTGTGCGGCGTCACTATGCCTAGATCAAAAAAGCTCTCTGAGGCCTTCAGAAAGAAGGTTATAGATCCCTACGAGTCTGGGAAGGGATTTAAAAAGATCTCCAAACAATTTGAAATCAATCATTCGACTGTCCGCAAGATCATCTACAAGTGGAGAAGATTCCAAACAACTGCCAACTTGTTCAGGCCAGGCCGCCCCAGCAAGTTCAGCCAGAGAGCAGACCGCAAGATGCTGAAAGAATTCTCTAAGAACCACAGAATGTCATCACGGGACCTACAGGTAGCTCTTGCCACTGTTGATGTCAAAGTGCACGAGTCTACCATTAGAAAGAGGCTGCACAAATTTGATCTACATGGGAGGTGTGCCAGGAGGAAACCTTTGCTGCCCAGAAAGAACATCAGGGCAAGACTAAAGTTTGCCAAAGAACACCTAGGCAAAGACCAGCACTTCTGGAACAATGTGCTCTGGACAGATGAGTCAAAGGTGGAGCTATTTGGCCACAGTACCAGAAGAAATGTTTGGCGAAAACCAAAGACAGCATTTGACCACAAGAACCTGATACCCTGATACCCACAAGGACCTGATGTAAAGCATGATGGTGGAAATATTATGGTTTGGGGCAGCTTTGCTGCATCATGGCCTGGGCAGCTCACCATCATAGAATCCACTATGAATTCTTCATTGTACCAGAGGGTGCTTGAGGATAATGTGAGGCCATCTGTCAGAAAGTTGAAGCTCAACCGAAGGTGGACCTTGCAACATGACAATGACCCTAAACATACCAGTAAATCCACCAAGGAATGGCTGAAAAGAAAGTAATGGAGGGTTCTGGAATGGCGAAGTCAAAGCCCGGATCTAAATCCCATCGAGATGTTGTGGGGGGATTTGAAACGAGCTGTGCATGCAATTGTGCATGCTGTGCAACAATATTTTGTTGAATAAATTATTGCCAAGTCGATTTTTCATTGTTTTTAGTTCAATTATATCACCTTTATCTATAGATATTGTTTAAATGAAGACCAAATATTGATATGTCCACATATGTTAAGAAGATTTAAAAAACATTTCATGGGGTGTACTTACTTTTTCCACATGCGAAATTTGCATTTATGTTCATTGAAATTACACAATGGACTACAAAATGTAAATGTTTCATGATATTTGTTATATTATATCACCTTTATCTCTCAATATTGTTGAAATGAAGATCAAATAGCTGTATGTTGAAATATGTTGAAAAAGTCAAAACTTTACATGGCGTGTACTTACTTTTTCACGTGACTGTATATATATATATATACACACACACATAAATATATAAGGTGTGATCAAAAAGTTTGGTGAATGGTGCCGCCACCATTGAATGCTTGAACAACGTTGATGTCAGTGGGTGGGGCTTATTTCATCAAACCCCCCCCCCCCCCCCCCCCCCCACTTGCCAGCACGCAATAAACACCATTAGTACAATGTGCCAGTGCACCATGGTGATCACGTGTTTGTGGTGTCTGGTGCTTTTGTAGAAAATGTTAAAATTTGAGCATTGTGCAAACATGACATTTTGTTTTAAACTTCGAGGCCACAGAAACACACAAAATGCTCGTAGCTGTCTACATAGATGAAGCTGTGACAAAGAGGACTGTGTTCAGGTGGTTTCAAGGGTTGCACGAAGGAAATAAGTGGCTGGACGATGACGAAATAAGCGGTCGTCCATCAACAGCACGAACCGATGAAAACATCGTTCAAGTCAGCCATGTTGTCCAAGCAAATCGACATTTAACCATTCGATAAATCATGCAAGAGACCAGTCATGCCGATTGTGTTCTTCGACATGGACAGAATGGTTCGTAAAGAATTTCCTCCCACAGGTGCCGTTAATCCGGCTTTATACATTGAAGTTATGAAACGTTTGCGACAGGCAGTCAGACGGAAAATATCAGAAAGGTAGAAGAACAGGTGTCTCCATCACGACAACGTGCCCTGCCACACGGTGCTTTCTTTCCAACAATTTCTGGTGGCAAAAAACGTTACTGTGGTCCCGGATCCACATTATTCGCCCAACGTGGCACCGTGTGACTTCCAGCTGTTCCTCAAGTTGAAACAAACGATGTAAGCGAAGTGATTTAACACGATCAAAGATATGCAATCCAACACGAGAGACCTTCTCAAGATGCCCAAAGAGGACTTCAAGAAATGTTTCCTACAGTGGCAGCAACGGTGGAACAAGTGTGTATGTGTGGGAGGGAGGTACCGTGGGACCCCGCTATTTGCGGGGGATACGTTCCTGGAAAATGCCCCGAATTGTGAAACTGCAAATAGCGGGGCATTGTTTCAATGGAAAAAGGGGGGATAGGTTCCTGAGTCGCGAAAATCAGTGAATAGAGGAATAAACCTCGAATGGGAAAGCAAAATCCGTGAATGGTGAGACAAAACCCGCGAATGTCATCGATAGTCCCGCAAATGGCAAAACAAAACTCGCGAATGTCACAGATAATCCATGAAAGTCATGAAAACGCGAAGCACACGGCAGCAAATGTAGAAGCAGGTCATGCTCGTGGCTCGTAGATGTTTTTTTGTGTATGTCCAGCTGCTTTATGCATGGCTGGTTAAAGATGGGATTTATAAATACCGTATGTCAAGCTAACGGCTCGTGAATTTTTTTTTTGCGCCCCTCAAAAACGGCGAATTTGCGAAACATGGCCGTGAATATTAAAAAACCCCGCAACTATGCAGGACACTTTTCCACGAATAGAGAAACAGGTCGTATTTTATCACCCACGAATACGCCAAACCCGGGCGGGTGGGTGGTCTTTCTGTCTTCTACCGGCTCCTCTCCGGCCTTGCTCCCCCGGCTCTCTCTGTGCTCTGTCCCCCAGGTGTTCCTACAGGTCGCACAGGATCTGCCGGCCACCCTCTGATGGTTGGACTGCCGAAGTCTCGGCTCTCTGCTCACCTTCACTCTTTCATTCCTCTTTTCTCCCGCCTCTGGGGCAGGCTCCCGCACTCACTTCGGTCGCACTCCTCCCTCCAGGTCTTCGGAGCGGCTGTTCACCACCATCTCTTGTCTTCCCCCATCCAAAGCCTTGATCTTTTTTGCCCCCGCTGGTTCACCCCGGATCCACCTTGTTTGAAGTTCCAACTTCTTTCCTGGAGGTCTTGGCAGTGTCCATGTGTTTTGTACCTCTCCCACCCCCCCCCCCCCCCTTCCCATGCCTCCCCCCCAAAGCCCTCTCCCTCCCACAGTTCTCTCGATGTCTCCATGTCTCTCGGTCCCTGCTCTCAAATGTTGTGTTTGTGTCCTTCCCCCTCTCTCCCCATCTTGTCTACCGCTCCCGATGTTATTTGTTTTGTGTGTCTGTTTGTCTTTCTGTGTGATTAATGTTCGCTCTTTCACGAGCCTCGATCTTGTATACAAAAAAAAAAAAAAAAAAAACCCACATATAGCGGAACCGCAAATAGCGGAAGCACGAATAGTGGAACCGCGAATACCTGGGTCCGACTGTATTTTGAAGCAGATTAACGATGTCAGTGCGTAATGTTTAATAAAATGGTTTTATTGTAATATTCACCAAACTTTTTGATCACACCTCGTACATATGCATATAACGTGTATATACATATATCCTTTGTGATGTGTGAATGACCCCAAATTCTTCAAATATACAAGGAAATCTGCAGAATTCGTGAATTGGTTTCTTGATTCATCCAGGAATTTTAAACGGACCAATAAAGTCGAGGAGGGCTGCGTGTAATAGATTGCATTACTCACCGACTATTGTTGAGAGCTGTGGCATCGTAGTTTGAAAGTGGAGGGACATTGTTCACATCGAGTTTCCGTTTGTAACCTTTCAGCATGATGGGAGTTTCCCAAGAGAACAAAGCAGAGGAGATCAAACCTGCTTGATCGATGGGATGGGCTTCTGAGTGTCTGCACACAATTTTGAATAATCATTGTCAATATCAATGATACAGTCATCAAGCTTTCTCACGCCATATTCTTCATTTTATTTTATTAACTATACGGACATTGGCAGCAATGAGACAACAAGTAGCTAAATACTCAAAGATGCACCCTGCTCAGGTTTATGAAGCAAAGTTGGTGATTATGAGATATCATCACAGATGCATATGATGAAAGAGCTAACCAAATGAGGCTAACATCACAGATGCAGATGATGAAAAAGCTAACCAAATGGGGCTAACATCACAGATGCAGATGATGAAAGAGCTAACCAAATGAGGCTAACATCACAGATGCAGATGATGAAAAAGCTAACCAAATGGGGCTAACATCACAGATGCAGATGATGAAAGAGCTAACCAAATGGGGCTAACATCACAGATGCAGATGATGAAAGAGCTAACCAAATGAGGCTAACATCACAGATGCAGATGATGAAAAAGCTAACCAAATGAGGCTCACATCACAGATGCAGATGATGAAAAAGCTAACCAAATGGGGCTAACATCACAGATGCAGATGATGAAAAAGCTAACCAAATGGGGCTAACATCACAGATGCAGATAATGAAAAAGCTAACCAAATGAGGCTAACATCACAGATGAATATGATGAAAAAGCTTACCAAATGAGGCTAACATCACAGATGAATATGATGAAAAAGCTAACCAAATGAGGCTAACATCACAGATGCAGTTGATGAAAAAGCTAACCAAATGGGGCAAACATCACAGATGCAGATGATGAAAAAGCTAATCAAATGGGGCTAACATCACAGATGCAGATGATGAAAAAGCTAATCAAATGGGGCTAACATCACATATGCAGATGATGAAAAAGCTAATCAAATGGGGCTAACATCACATATGCAGATGATGAAAAAGCTAATCAAATGGGGCTAACATCACATATGCAGATGATGAAAAAGCTAATCAAATGAGGCTAACATCACAGATGCAGATGATGAAAAAGCTAATCAAATGGGGCTAACATCACATATGCAGATGATGAAAAAGCTAACCAAATGAGGCTAACATCACAGATACAGATGATGAAAAAACTAATCAAATGAGGCTAACATCACAGATGCAGATGATGAAAAAGCTAATCAAATGGGGCTAACATCACATATGCAGATGATGAAAAAGCTAACCAAATGAGGCTAACATCACAGATGCAGATGATGAAAAAGCTAATCAAATGGGGCTAACATCACAGATGCAGATGATGAAAAAGCTAATCAAATGGGGCTAACATCACATATGCAGATGATGAAAAAACTAATCAAATGGGGCTAACATCACATATGCAGATGATGAAAAAGCTAATCAAATGGGGCTAACATCACATATGCAGATGATGAAAAAACTCATCAAATGAGGCTAACATCACATATGCAGATGATGAAAAAACTCATCAAATGAGGCTAACATCACAGATGCAGATGATGAAAAAGCTAATCAAATGGGGCTAACATCACAGATGCAGATGATGAAAAAGCTAATCAAATGGGGCTAACATCACATATGCAGATGATGAAAAAACTAATCAAATGGGGCTAACATCACATATGCAGATGATGAAAAAGCTAATCAAATGGGGCTAACATCACATATGCAGATGATGAAAAAACTCATCAAATGAGGCTAACATCACATATGCAGATGATGAAAAAACTCATCAAATGAGGCTAACATCACAGATGCAGATGATGAAAAAGCTAATCAAATGGGGCTAACATCACAGATGCAGATGATAAAAAGCTAATCAAATGGGGCTCACATCACAAATACAGATGATGAAAAAGCTAATCAAATGGGGCAAACATCACAGATGCAGATGATGAAAAAGCTAACCAAATGAGGCTAACATCACATATGCAGATGATGAAAGAGCTAACCAAATGGGGCTAACATCACAGATACAGATGATGAAAAAACTAATCAAATGAGGCTAACATCACAGATGCAGATGATGAAAAAACTAATCAAATGAGGCTAACATCACAGATGCAGATGATGAAAGAGCTAACCAAATGGGGCTAACATCACAGATACAGATGATGAAAAAACTAATCAAATGAGGCTAACATCACAGATGCAGATGATGAAAAAACTAATCAAATGAGGCTAACATCACAGATGCAGATGATGAAAGAGCTAACCAAATGGGGCTAACATCACAGATACAGATGATGAAAAAACTAATCAAAGGAGGCTAACATCACAGATGAATATGATGAAAAAGCTTACCAAATGGGGCTAACATCACAGATACAGATGATGAAAAAACTAATCAAATGAGGCTAACATCACAGATGCAGATGATGAAAAAGCTAATCAAATGGGGCTAACATCACATATGCAGATGATGAAAAAGCTAATCAAATGAGGCAAACATCACAGATGCAGATGATGAAAAAGCTAACCAAATGGGGCTCACATCACAGATGCAGATGATGAAAAAGCTAACCAAATGGGGCTCACATCACAGATGCAGATGATGAAAAAGCTAACCAAATGGGGCTAACATCACAGATGCAGATGATGAAAAAGCTAATGAAATGGGGCTAACATCACATATGCAGATGATGAAAAAACTAATCAAATGAGGCTAACATCACAGATGCAGATGATGAAAAAGCTAACCAAATGAGGCTAACATCACATATGCAGATGATGAAAAAGCTAACCAAATGGGGCTCACATCACAGATGCAGATGATGAAAAAGCTAACCAAATGGGGCTAACATCACAGATGCAGATGATGAAAAAGCTAATCAAATGGGGCTAACATCACATATGCAGATGATGAAAAAACTAATCAAATGAGGCTAACATCACAGATGCAGATGATGAAAAAGCTAACCAAATGAGGCTAACATCACATATGCAGATGATGAAAAAGCTAACCAAATGGGGCTAACATCACATATGCAGATGATGAAAAAGCTAACCAAATGAGGCTAACATCACAGATGCAGATGATGACAAGCGTTACGCCTAGGTCCCCCGTCGGTGAAGTGATGTGAGTTGACAAAGTGGAAGACGCATGGCGGCCATCTTCGATTTTGAGGTGGCGACACAATTTTCAATAGCGGTCTTCCTTATGCGTTGGTACACCCAAACACCAGATTAGAAGTTAGTAGTTCGTTTATTTTTCAAGATATTTCGCTCACAAGGTTCAGATATATATATGGTGGCGGCCATCTTGGATTTTGACGTGGCGACGCAATTTTCAACAGCGTTCTTCCTTATGCCAAGATACACCCACACACCAGATTAGAAGTTGGTACTTCGCTTATTTTTCAAGATATTCCGCTCACAAGTTTCAGACATACATGGCGGCGGTGTCTTGGATTTTGACGTGGGTTGCACCCACACAATAAATTAGAATTCGGGCCTTCGCTTACGCACGTACGTACGCACGCACGCACGGACGGACGCACACTCAGACGGAGGGGAAAACCATAGTCCCCCTTTCGCTCCGCGGTGCGGCGGTGGACAAAAAGCCAACCAAATGAGGCTAACATCACAGATGCAGATGATGAAAAAGCTAACCAAATGAGTCTAACATCACAGATGCAGATGATAAAAAGCTAACCAAATGAGGCTAACATCACAGATGCAGATGATGAAAGAGCTAACCAAATGAGGCTAACATCACAGATGCAGATGATGAAAAAGCTAACCAAATGAGGCTAACATCACAGATGCAGATGATGAAAAAGCTAACCATATGGGGCTAACATCACAGATGCAGATGATGAAAGAGCTAACCAAATGAGGCTAACATCACAGATGCAGATGATGAAAGAGCTAACCAAATGAGGCTAACATCACAGATGCAGATGATGAAAGAGCTAACCAAATGAGGCTAACATTACAGATGCAGATGATGAAAAAGCTAACCAAATGAGGCTAACATCACAGATGCAGATGATGAACGAGCTAACCAAATGAGGCTAACATCACAGATGCAGATGATGAAAAAGCTAACCAAATGAAGCTAACATCACAGATGCAGATGATGAAAGAGCTAACCAAATGAGGTTAACATCACAGATGCAGATGATTAAAAGCTAACCAAATGGGGCTAACATCACAGATGCAGATGATAAAAAGCTAACCAAATGAGGCTAACATCACAGATGCAGATGATGAAAGAGCTAACCAAATGAGGCTAACATCACAGATGCAGATGATGAAAAAGCTAACCAAATGACGCTAACATCACAGATGCAGATGATGAAAAAGTTAACCAAATGAGGCTAACATCACAGATGCAGTTGATGAAAAAGCTAACCAAGTGAGGCTAACATCACAGATGCAGATGTTGAAAAAGATAACCAATTGAGACTAACATCACAGATGCAGATGATGAAAAAGCTAACCAAATGAGGCCAACATCACAGATGCAGATGATGAAAAACCGAAGCAAATGAGGTTAACATCACAGATGCAGATGATAAAAAGCTAACCAAATGAGGCTAACATCACAGATGCAGATGATAAAAATCACAGTAATCCTTGTGCATTTCTGGGTGACGTAGTGTTCAAGTTGGCGATTTTCCTCTTATTGTTTCAGGCAATCGTACAGTCACCTGAAAAAGTAAGTACACCCCATGTAAAGTTTTGACTTTTTCAACATATTTCAACATACAGCATTTTGATCTTCATTTCAAAAATATTGATAGATAAAGGTGATATAACATAACAAATATCATGAAACATTTACATTTTGTAGTCCATTGTATAATTTAAATAAACATAAACGCAAATTTCGCATGTGGAAAAAGTAAGTACACCCTTGGCTCTAATAGGTGGTATTGCCCACTTTGGCAGAAACAACCTCAAGTAGGCGTTTCTTATAACTGTTTACCAGTCTCTGACATCGACTGGGAGAAATTTTTGCCCACTCCTCCATGCAGAATTCTTTCAGCTGTGCGATGTTTGAGGGGTTTCTTGCATGCACAGCTCGTTTCAAATCCCCCCCACAACATCTCGATGGGATTTCGATCCGGGCTTTGACTTTTCCATTCCAGAACCCTCCATATTTTTATTTTCAGCCATTCCTTGGTGGATTTACTGGTATGTTTCAGGTCATTGTCATGTTTCAAGGTCCACCTTCGGTTGAGCTTCAACTTTCCGAAAGATGGCCTCACTTATCCTCTAGCACCCTCTGGTACAATGAAGAATTCATAGTGGATTCTATGATGGTGAGCTGCCCTGGCCCTGATGCAGCAAAGCTGCCCCAAACCATAATATTTCCACCACAATGCTTTGCAGTTGGTATCAGGTTCTTTTGGTCAAATGCTGTCTTTGGTTTTCACCAAACATGTCTTCTGGTACTGTGGCCAAATAGCTCTACCTTTGACTCATCTGTCCAGAGCACGTTGTTCCAGAAGTGCTGGTCTTTGCCTTGGTGTTCATTGGCAAACTTTAGTCTTGCCCTGATGTTCTTTCTGTACAGCAAAGGTTTCCTCCTGGCACACCTCCCATGTAGATCAAATTCGTGCAGCCTCTTTCTAATGGTAGACTCGTGCACTTTGACATCAACAGTGGCAAGAGCTACCTGTCGGTCCCGTGATGACATTCTGGGGTTCTTCGAGACTTCTTTCAGCATCTTGCGGTCTGCTCTCGGGCTGAACTTGCTGGGGCGGGCTGGCCCGAACAAGTTGGCAGTTGTTTGGAATCTTCGCCACTTTTGGATGATTTTTCGGACAGTCGAATGATTGATTTCAAATTGTTTGGAGATCTTTTTAAATCCCTTGCCAGACTCGTAGGCATCTATATCCTTCTTTCTGAAGGCCTCAGAGAGCTCTTTTGATCTAGGCATGGTGACGCCACACACTTCAACAACAAAGAGCAAACCAAACGAAATGTCTGATGTTTAAATAAGACAGGTTCCACCAAGATCCTCTCTAACGATGTTCTAATCATTTGCACCTGAGCTGGTGCACCTGATTCTAATTTTAGGTATTTGAAGTAGTGATAAATGTAGGGGTGTACTTACTTTTTCCACATGCGAAATTAGCATTTATGTTTATTTAAATTATACAATGGACTACAAAATGTAAATGTTCCATGATATTTGTTATATTATATCACCTTTATCTATCAATATTGTTGAAATGAAGATCAAATAGCTGTATGTTGAAATATGTTGAAAAAGTCAAAACTTTACATGGGCTGTACTTACTTTTTCACGTGACTGTATGTGGGGAGCATAACATGTGCTATGATGCCTATTTAGGGTGCCCACCAAAAATTGGGCCCCGGAAAAGTTTAATCATTTTGATAATATCCAATCAAACTGAACAAAATGTGCAGATCATATCACTCACTCATACTCAAGATAAGAGTGAAAATCTCCGTGATCGACAAATAAATTTGACAATTTTACACTGAAATTACTGACAATGTCGATGTTTAATGATTTGCTCCAAATGGCCACCATTTTGCTCAATTCAGAGGCCATACTTTAAGCAAAGTTATTGATGACCTTTATGAACTGGTATCAGAATGCTCTTCAAGATTTCTTTGCTGCTGTTGAAGAGCCGAAGAGATTTATTGGGACTCCGGTCGACCGAGTCGGGAACTGCAACAATATTCTCGGATGATCTTCCTGATTTTGGTCGGCCAGAGTGGCCTCTTCTGATTGGTGAATTCATACTCAAGACTGTGCCATATTGTCCAAAAAAATTAATAAACCCCAATTTGAGACTTCCTGGATGTTTTCCTTGTTGCAAAATGTGCGCAAAGCAGGTGCCTTGTATGGAAGAACGAATCTGTCCTTAGTTTTTTTTTCCATAAATTGACTTTTCTTCAGGTGTCCACGACATAACGCGTGAATGTTACAGATTCAAGAAACTTGGCAGATTCTCTCCCTTAACTCAGTTCAGACTTCCAGAAAAGTAATAGATTGAATGAAATCTGTGGAGGTTAAACTTTTCCCAGGTCCACTTTTTGCGTTCACTCTGTATGACTCCATTTTCACAAGACACAGCCTGTCGTGTTCCTATGTGCTCATGTAAATGTCCTGTGGATTCCTGGCACACAGATTGACGGCCTCCCCATGGTACTCCATGCACATCAATAGCTGGCAGACCGATTGACGGCCTCCCCATGGTAATCCATGCACATCAATAGCTGGCAGACAGATTGAGGGCCTCCCCATGGTACTCCATGCACATCAATAGCTGGCACACAGATTGAGGACCTCCCCATGGTATTCCATGCACATCAATAGCTGGCACACACATTGAGGACCTCCCCATTGTACTCGATGCAGGTCAATAGCTGGCACACAGATTGAGGGCCTCCACATGGTACTCCAGGCACATCAATAGCTGGCACACGGATTGAGGACCTCCCCTTTGTATTCGATGCAGGGCAATAGCTGGCACACAGATTGAGGACCTCTCCATTGTACTCGATGCAGGTCAACAGCTGGCACACGGATTGAGGGCATCCCCATTGTCCTCTATGCACGTCAATAGCTGGCACAACCGGTGGCAAAAGGAAACACAAACTGTCTCATTCAATCATATTTCAGACAAGAATACATGTCATCTGATAAATCATCCACTTGAACAAGTTAGAACTATATAGGCAAGTTATTGGAAAATAAAAACAAAAATCTTTCACACAGAATCTGTCACACAACAAATCTTCATACAATTGATGCACTTTGGCTGCTGGTTGCATCATTTTTGGAATCACAGCTATGCTGCTCATGTACTGTCGTGTCATTTTGGTAACGGCAAGAATTTATTTTTGGCCAACTCTTTTTTTATAGCATTTGTATACAAAGTCAAGGTTTGTGGAAAAGTATAAACTTAGGCCGAATTAAAATGTAACATAGCAAAAGGAACAGCAGAAAGAGAGGGGGTGGAAACATAGCAACATCAGAGTTGAGCGACAAAATAGAGGAAGACTTGATATGTTGGATATATTTATGAAGATATTGTTTTAGAAATGGCTCGAAAGGGGTAAATAATGCTTAGAATAGAGCAGTTATTTCCTCAAAATGAATGTCTAGAGGAAGCGTGAAGTAATTAATCACGTTATTAGATATGCATCACTTTTATGTCTAGTTAGTCGATGTCAACCCATCCCAATGTCTGTATATAAATACCACCATCACTTTTGACCTTTAATTTAATGTTCTGCCCTCTGTAATCTGTCATCTGTGTCCTTTTTGAGAGATTGGTGGGCATCAGGTGCCAGTTTGAGTGTGAAAGCAGGTAGAAGGGGGAGGGGCAGCTTTTGTGACAAGAGGGTGATGGGCAGTCCCCTACCAATCGTACAGGCATTCTGGCCAATGGTGAGTGAGAAGGGATGGGGCGTGGCATGCCATTAACGATGTAAGTGTCCGATGCAATAAAGATGTGCAGCGGGCGGGTTGAAGAGGTAGATGCTCGGACCCGACGGCACAAGACGCTGCTGGTAATTGTTTGAGCTGCGGTTCGACGTTTTGTGTTCAAGTAAATTGGGTAAGAGGTTTATTTAATACGTACTTGATATTGCCTCTTGTAGTTCCACCTCCCCGTGCCATTTACCATTAAACATACCTGGTCTCAGGGTGAATTCTTGCTGTGGTGGTTCTCCTTTGGCAATGAAGAAAAGACTCGTTAAGGGATGAATTGGCTGTGGGTCTCAACAATCTGCACCTGGACCGCGTCAAGTGTCAGGCTTGCTTGGCCTAATTAGCATCAAGTGTGTGATGCCTAATCGGCATAATGTTGGGCTGATTCGGAATCCCAATCCATAAGGTATTATGGCACTTAGACATGTGATCCGGTGGGGAAGAGCCCAAAATGGTCGATCATTATGGCCCACTGAATTTGACTCGCCAGGTTTGAACCAGGTGACAAGGAAAAACCGGGCAACCATAATATATTGGAAAAGTCCTCTGAACTTGAGTCAGCCACTTTGCATGTATTGAAGGATTGTCACATGACATTTACTTCACTTTGCTAATTGTTAGCCCATCCGGAAAAGATTCTAATGCTGCCCTTCAAATGTTGAATTTGAGGTCGGAAAGGAATATATGATCAGCAATTTTATGCTTCTTTCAAGATGTAGATTTCTACTTCCATTACTCGGCTAGCTTGCTTGCTTATGCACGGAAAGTTTTTGAATGTTTATCAACTTCGTCAACATTAGGAGAACTGTCGGGCAGCAACGAAATTATATAATATTTGATCAAAATATGTTGAGTTGGAGATGTATTTGTGAAGTTACATTGGGTCTGATGAGGAAGAATGTAACAGGCAAAAAACAAATAACCAGACAAACAAGGAAAATGGAGACAGACTGACTTGGACTTGATGCGAAAAGGAAGGAGCATCTTCCTACTCTCCGCATATTTTCTTGATTTCCTGGGAATTCCAAGGTCAAGTGGAGCATCGAGGCTGAGTGCACGTGTCACGATTTCTTCTCCGGAGGGCTCTCTTTGTCCCAATCTCGATGACTGCATTCCACACATGGACATTTTCGGTGATGTATATACAGTATGTTTTTCTAGATTTCACACAGAAACAGGGCAGTGATATTGATAACGACTGGTAAAGAAATAACATCGAAAAACCACACCTGCCTTACCTGATGTGTAACAAAGGGATGCTTTTCATTTCATTAAATCATAATTAACATCCCTAATAAATTTGAGCTATCTTTGAGTACAGTGATGTGTCTGAAAACCAACTCTTCCTTTAATGACCCCAAGTATTCCCACTTACTTGTGGGATTGGTCCGGGAAAATGTTTGGTCCATGTCTTTTACGAACCAGCTGGTCAGGTCTGCTGGTCAACTGAAGATGGTTGGTAATTGGAATTTGGCCAAGGTGCCAGAGATAACCCTCTTATTCTTCATGTACGGCACCATGTGATGATTTTGTACAACGCTCCCTTCCTATTCCTCTCTATTATCAACAACTATTATCAACATAGGCCAAAGGTCAACCACTTTTTTTCCAAATTCCTAAAACCCTAAATTTTCATCAGATTGACTGGAAATTTGAATAAGATTTACATATCAGTAAACTGAATTCAACCACCAACTATTTTGGAGATCAACATGGAAATCTCCACGCATGGCTGGCGGACTTCCTCTCTAGTCGTAGTCAACGTGTGGCCCTGAATGGGTTTCTCTCATCTCGTCTTCCTGTTCAGGCTGGAGTTCCCCAAGGCAGTGTTCTGGGCCCCGTGCTTTTTCTGGTCTTCATCAATGATCTCTCTGACTCTCTTGAAAATCCTCTCTATCTCTTTGCTGATGACTCCACTCTCTGCCGCTCTATTCCTCATCCCTCAGATCAGCAGTCTGCAGCCTCCTCACTCTCTGCAGACCTGGACAAAATCACAGACTGGGCAAACAAGTGGAACATGTCTTTCAATCCTTACAAATCTCACACTCTTACGGTGTCTCTCCAAAAAAGACCGACTGGACAACCCTCCCATCCACTTTCTGAATAATCCTCTCCAAGAAGTTCTGTCACTCAAGCTTTTGGGTCTCACTATCTGCGATGATCTTTCCTGGGAAAATCACATTTCAAATCTGGCCTCCAGTCGCCGACTGGGCATCCTCCGTCGTGCGAAGTCCTTCCTTGGCACACCTGAGCTCCTCACCACATACAAGGCTTTCATCCGCAGCTCAATGGAATACTGTTCCCCCCTCTGGGCTGGTGCTCCTGCCTCACACCGAGCTCGTCTTCACGCTGTTGAAACCAAAGCGTTCAGAATCATTGGAATCTCCCGCGATGAAGCTATCTCCGAGGGCCTTTCACTTACTCACCGCAGACGGGTTGGTGGTCTTTCCGTCTTCTACCGACTCCTCTCCGGCCTTGCTCCCCCAGCTCTCTCTGTACTCTGTCACCAAAATATTCCTACAGGTCGCACAAGATTTGCCTGCAACCCTCTTATGGTTAAACTGCCAAAATCAAGACATTCTGCTCACCTTCACTCCTTCATTCCTCTTTTTCCCACCTCTGGAACAAACTCCCTCACTCTCTTCAATCCCACTCCTCCCTCCAGGTCTTTAAAACAGCTGTTCACCACCATCTCTTATCTTCCCCCATCCAAAACCTTGATCTTTTCTACCCCCGCTAATTTCACCCCAAATCCACTTTTTTGAAATACCAACTTCTTTCCTGGAAGTCCTTGGTGTCCTTGTGTTTTATACTTCTCCCACCCCCCTCCCCTTTCCACGCCTCCTCCCCCCAAGCCCTCTCCCTCCCACACATCTCCCAATGTCCCTGCTCTCAAATGTTGTGTTTGTGTGCTTCCCCTTCTCTCCCCATCTTGTCTACCGCTCCCCTTTTTGTTCCCCGTCGCACAGCGCAGCGAAAGGGGGACTATGGCTTTCCCCTCTGTCCGTGTGTCCGTCCGTCCGTCCGTCCGTGCGTGCGTGTGTGCATGTGGGCGTGCGTGCGTGTGTAAGCGAAGGACCGCATTAAAATTTGGTGTGTGGGTGCAACCCACGTCAAAATCCAAGATGGCCGCCGCCATGTATGTCTGATGCCATTTATGTCTGAACCTTGTGAGATGAATATCTTGAAAAATAAGCGAAGTACCAACTTCTAATCTGGTGTGTGTGTGTATCTAGGCATAAGGAAGAACGCTATTGAAAATTGGGTCGCCACGTCAAAACACAAGATGGCCGCCACCATATATATGTCTGAACCTTGTGAGCGAAATATCTTGAAAAATAAGCGAAGTACCAACTTCTAATTTGGTGTGTGGGTGTATCTAGGCATAAGGAAGAACGCCATTGAAAATTGGGTCACCACGTCAAAATCCAAGATGGCCGCCTCCATTTATGTCTGAACCTTGTGAGCGAAATATCATATCATAGCATGTTTTCTGCGTCTTCCACTTTGTCAACTCACATCACTTCACCGACGGGGGACCTAGGCGTAACGCTTGTTATATACTTTGTTTATCTGGTTGATTTGTTTGTGTGATAAATGTTAGCTCTTTCACGAGCCTCGATTCTGTATATATATATAAAAAAAAAAAAAACAGGTCAGAAGGTCAACATAGGCCAAAGGTGAACCACTTTTTTGAAATTTATAAAATCCTCAATTTTCATCCGATTGATTTGAAATTTGGAAAGGATTGTCATTTCAGCAAACTGAATTCAACCACCAACTATTTTGGAGATCAACATAGGTCATAAGGTCAACATAGGCTAAAGGTCAACCCCTTTTTATAATATTACTAAAATCCTCAATTTTCATCCGATTGACTTGAAATCTGAATAGAATTTGCATCTCAGCTTACTGAATTCAACCACCAACTATTTTTGAGGTCAACATAGTTCACAAGGTCAAAGCCAAAATAGTAATAGGTAATAAAAATAAAATAATAAAAATAATAGGTCAAAGCCAAACCAGTTTTCTCAAAATTTCTAAAATCCTCAATTTTCATCCGATTGACTTCAAATCTGAATAAGATTTGTATATCAGTGACTGAAACCAACCACCAACTATTGTTGAGGTCAACATAGGCCAAAACGTCAAAACATAGGCCAAATTTCTCTAACATTGACAATTTTCATCAGATTAAGTTAAACTTTGAAGACGATTTGCATATCAGGTCACTGAGTTCAACCACTAATTATTTTTGAGGTCAAAAGGATGCTCTACTGAGTGCCATGTTACTTTTTTTTTTTTTTTGGGATACAAGATCGAGGCTCGTGAAAGAGCGAACATTAATCACACAGAAAGACAAACCGACACATGAAACATATAACATGGGGAGCGGTAGACAAGATGGGGCGAGAGGGGGAGGAACACAAACACAACATCTGAGAGCAGGGACATCGAGAGATCTGTGGGAGTGGGAGGGCTTTGGGGGGGGGGCATGGGAAGGGGGGGGGGTGGGAGAGGTATAAAACATATGGACACTGCCGGCACTTCCAGGAAAGAAGTTGGAATTTCAAACAAGGTGGATCTGGGGTGAATTAGTGGGGGTAGAAAAGATCAAGGTTTTGGATGGGGAAAGATAAGAGATGGTGGTGAACAGCTGTTTTAAAGACCTGTAGGGAGGAGTGGGATTGAAGGGAGTGTGGGAGTTTGTTCCAGAGGCGGGAGAAAAGAGGAATGAAAGAGTGAAGATGAGCAGAGAGCCGAGATTTCGGCAGTTTAACCATCAGAGGGTTGCTGGCAGATCTTGTGCGACCTGTAGGAATATTTGGGGGATAAAGCACAGAGAGAGCTGGGGGAGCAAGGCCAGAGAGGAGTCGGTAGAAGACAGAAAGACCACCTACCTGTCTGCGGTGAGTGAGTGAAAGGCCCTCGGAGATAGCTTCATCATGGGAGATTCCAATGATTCTGAAAGCTTTGGTTTCAACAGCGTGAAGCCGAGCTAGGTGTGAGGCAGGAGCACCGGCCCATAGGGGAGAACAGTATTCCATTGAGCTGCGGATGAAAGCCTTGTATGTGGTGAGGAGCTCAGGTGTGCCGAGGAAGGACTTCGCATGACGGAGGATGCCCAGTCGGCGACTGGCTTTGGAGGCCAGCTTGGAAATGTGGTTTTCCCAAGAAAGATCATGGCAGATAGTGAGACCCAAAAGCTTGAGCGACAGAACTTCTTGGAGAGGATAGTTGAGAAAGTAGATGGGAGGGTTGTCCAGTCGATCTTTTCGGAGAGACATAGTAAGAGTGTGAGATTTATCAGGATTGAAAGACATGTTCCACTTGTTGACCAGTCTGTGATTTTGTCCAGGTCTTCAGAGAGTGAGGAGGGTGCAGACTGCCGATCTGAGGGAAGAGGAATGGAGCGGCAGAGAGTGGAGTCATCAGCAAAGAGATAGAGAGGATTTTCCAGAGAGTTGGAGAGATCATTGATCAAGACCAGAAAAAGCACAGGGCCCAGAACACTGCCTTGGGGAACTCCAGCCTGAACAGGGAGGGGAGATGAGAGAAATCCATTCAGGGCCACACATTGTCTACAACCAGAGAGGAAGTCCGCAAGCCATGCATGGAGATTTCCATGGATACCATAGGAGGAGGGTTTGGTGAGCAGAGCTGGGTGCCAGACCGTATCGAAGGCACGTGATATGTCAAGGGAGACGGCTCTGATTTCCTGTTTGGCATTGAGGACCTCCATCCATTGTTGAGACAGCAGAAGCAGCATGTCCAGAGTAGATTGACCTGGACTGAATCCAAATTGATGATCGGAGATCAAGCCATTGGAGAAGAGGAAGGATTTGATATCCGAAGCAATGATGGATTCCATGACTTTGCTGATAATTGGGAGCAGGCTGATTGGTCTGTATTTGCAAGGATCAGTTTTTGTACCTTTTTTGTGTAAAGCGGTCATATTTGCTGATTTCCAGGATGCTGGCAGATGACCTTGAGCAAAAGAGAGGGTGAAAAGAACAGAGAGAGGGTGAGATAGAGCGGCAGAGCAGGATTTTAGGACCCGTGGGCTGATGCCGTCTGGTCCAGTTGCAGAATCACAGTCGAGGTTTGACAAAAACTCCTCCACCTTGTCAGGAGAGAAGGACACAGAGTCCAGGAGCAGTTGGGTTCGACTGGGAAAGGTGGGAACAGAGAGAGATGGGTTTGGGACACAAGATTTTGAGGCAAACACAGAGTTGAGGCATTCGGCTTTGTCACATGCGGTGTCAACTGTGTAGCCATTTGAGGTAATGGAGGGGATGGAGGGGGAACAAACACCACAAACGGATTTGACCAGACGCCACCAGGATTTGGAGGAAGGAGACAGGTTTGAGAGTTCATTCTTGAGTGTGGAGAGATAGTGCTTCCTGGTACTCCTGAGGGTAGACACACTCTTGTTCCGAGCTTGGTGGAAGGAACTGAGATTGCCTTCAGTTGGATTAGCCTTCCAAGAGCCAAAGGCAAGTTGTTTCAGGGCAATTGCCTCACCACAAGATTCAGTGTACCATGGACGGGAGGAAGGGTAAGACAACTGAAGACGAGATGGGATAAATCTGTGCATGAGAGAGGGCAGTTTGCTTTGGAAGAATTCCCAGGAAGAATTGATGTCAGAGGCAGTGGAGATGGGAGACCAGTCCAGATGATTGATGGCTGCTTGAAGAGCGTGCCAGTCGGCCTGAGTGAAATGCCAGACTCGGCGACGCTGAAGAGGCTCTCTGAGAATGGCCAGAGAGATGTCCACTTTCACAAGCACATGATCAGAAGAACCGATTGGGGCAGAAGAAGAGCAGCAGACATGAGCAGGGAAGTTTGTCATAACAAAGTCTAGAAGAGAAGATACACCATTGGCTGAGATCTGGGTCGGGAAATTGACAGATTGTGTCAATCCTAGTGAGTCGCAGAAGTCCTTTGCTGAGGTGCCATGGCTGGTGAGAGATGAACCCACACCCAGCCAGCTGGCATGATGACAGTTGAAGTCGCCACATATGAGGAAGAGAGTGTTGGGATGAGTGGATAGAAGTTGGTCCATGTTGTCAGACAGTGAAATGTAAATGGAGTCATCACTGTTTGGAGGACGGTACAGAACACATATGAACAAAAGGTGGGAGCGGAGAGGAAGCCATAGCCAGAGGTACTCCTGGGGGTGAGGTGGAGAGAGGGCAGTGCAAGGAGAGTGAGGAAGAGAGTTTATGATAAAGATAGCCACCCCACCACCAGGACGAGGCTCAGGTCTATCATACCGGAGGAGGGAGTAACCCGGAAGAGATATTAAGGAATCAGAGACATCTTGAAGGAGGAAAGTTTCTGTTAAGCAGATCAAGTCTGGATTGTCAGAAGCAACCTGTATGGAGAGATTAGTCAGGTTTGAGTGAAGGCCCCGGATGTTTGAGGTCCATACCATTAATGAAGAGAGAGGGGGAGCATCGGGTACAGGACAGGGGAGGGGAGATGTCGGGTAAGATGAAGGATGAGAAGGGAGGTAGGGAGAGCAGTTGATAGTGTGTCAGAGATTACAGAAGAGTTACAAGAAAAGGAAGGATGAGGAGAACGAAAGGTTTGATGGTGAAGGGATGAGGCACAGTGAGGGGTTGTTTGAGGGGGGGAAGAGGAAAGTAGAAGGTTGGGGGAGGTGGAGGTATGAGATAGAAGGGAGACGAAGTGGGGAGGAGGCAGCTTTGAGGAGGAGGAGGGGGGAGGGAGAATTGGAGAGGAATGGTATGGGAGGAGATTTGAATGGGAGGGGTTGGGGGGGAGTTTTGAAGGGGAGGAGTGAGGGGGGAGTTTAGGAGGGGAGGGGTAAGGGGGGAGTTTAGTAGGGGAGGGGCAAGGGGGGAGTTTAGGAGTGGAGGGGGAAGGGGAGAGTTTAGGAGTGTAGGGGCAAGGGGGGGTATTTGGAGGGGAGGGGCAAGAGGGGAGTTTAGAAAGTGGATGATTAATGAAAGACGAACATTGATAACAAATTGGGTTCATTGTGATTTTCAAGTTAGCAATCCGATTAAGAACGATGGAGGAAGGATGGAAAGAATGTGAATTTAGAGCATGCAGTGATTTAGAGTTATAAGGGATTGAATTTATTTTTTTTGAAGTGGAATGAGTTGGAGAGGAAATTGAAAGAATCCTTTTAAATATGAAGAAAAACAGCGTGTTGTAATATACCACTGATTAAAACACTGAAGGGGAAAGTTTAAACATATTTAAATAATATTTAAACAGAACCGTGAACAATCTTAAATGCACAAAATTCCGACGGTGGGAGGGCCGAGAGGGACCACCATGAGTCACGTGAACAGAGCAAAAGGTGGATGGCAAGGAGATAATGGTGGCGGGGCGAACAGCACACCTGGACAGAAGTACAGGATGAGACAACAGCACACGTGGAGAAAGGAAAAATAAATGTTTTTGGTTATTTATTTATTTTTTGTTTTTTTTTGGAGGTGGGGATTTAAAACGTCAGACAAAGAGTATTATGTTCGGGGTAGAAGGGAAAAATCTAAGAGCCGAGCAAAACACGAAGTAGGGGATTTAAGTTAGCAAACAACGACGGGGGTACAAGGCCGCACACTAGGAGCAGAACACGATTAATTACAGTATTTGCCAGACGGTATTTAAAACGTTAGACAAGTGGTCGATGTTCGGGGAAGTTAGGGGGAGAAAAGAAAATCTAAGAAATAAGCAATACAGCAAAGCAAAGAACTTAAATTCACAGAACACCTATGGGGGTAGGGAGCCGAGGGAAACCAGGCCGCGCACGCGGTGGGACAGAAAACGATTAAATTATACAAAAGTTTGCAAGAATTGCAAATCAACACATACTGGAAAACACACTGCAACACATGCACAATAAAAAACGAGTAGAAATTGACGAAGACACGAATGGAAAAAATACTATAACTTTGCTGCCGTGCAGAGGTCGAAGACGCTTCCTTGCTCCAAGGACCGGAAACGGAAGTGATGTTCTGTTTTGTTTTGTTCTGTTTTGCCAAGTGTCGCTCTATGAGTGATTTTTGATTTGTTTGTTTGTTTGTTTTCTGCTTTGTTTGTTTGTTTGTTTTCTGCTTTGTTTGTTGTACACCGCTCCTTTCCAATGCCATCTCCAGGCCCTGCATAACGTCATTGCCGGGCACTGAAGGGGGCTCAGCAATGACGCATGCTGAAAGGGAGTACTCAGTTTTCACTCCGGTTGTTTGTTTGTGTGTTTGTCCAGGCGATATCTCAGCCATCATTTCAGCTTGAAAGCTGAAATATGGGCACAATAGTGAAAATATACTTTTTTGTATTTCTGTATTTTTTGTAACTGTATTTAGTGTTTTTTGATTAATCAATTTATTGATTAGTTACTTAATTATTATCAATTCATGAAGTACTTATATGCTTCCATTCTCTTCTGGCCATGATCTCAGGCACCTTTTGAGGAAGGAAGCTGATATTTCGACATGCCAATGACCAAGTGATTTGGCTGTAAAGGCTATTTTTGATTTATTGATTAATCAATTAATCGATTAATTTTTTAATTATTCGATTAATGACTCAATTAATTACTTTTTTAAGTTACAGATTTGGATGAAATGGTGGTGGTTTATATATTCTATTAGCCAATTGATTAACTATTTTTAAAATGATTATTATTTATTTATTTTCATTATTCATCGTTTATTTATTTTCGTTCTCATCTGGGCAATATCTCAGGCACCTTTGAGCTAGGAAGCTGATATTTGGACAAGACAGTGACCAAGTGATGTGGCAATAAAGTATATTTTTGATTTATTGATGAATCAATTTCATCGATTAATTTATTTATTGATTAATAAATTAATTATTTAATTTTTTATTAATGACTTATTTAATTACATTTCTAAAAGTTACATCTTCGGATGAAGCAGTAGTGGTTTAGTTATGCCATTAGCCAATTGATTAAGAAAATATTTTATGACAATCATTTATTGATTTTAATTATGCAATTAATCAATCTATTATTGTGCACCTCTCCCTCCAAATACAGTCTTTATGAGCTGCACGGCAGTATTGCCGGGTGCCAGAGGCGCCCGGGCAATGCCGCTTCGAGGATATTTAATTATTTGGCATGGGGGCGGTGTACTTTGAATGTATCTGTGCTTGTTTCCTTTCTCATCTGGCCAATATCTCAGGCACCTTTTGAGCTAGAAAGCTGATATGTGGACATGCCAATGACCAAGTGGTTTGGCTGCAAAGGCTATTTTTGATTTATTGATTAATCAATTAATCGATTGATTATTTAATTATTCGATTGATGACTAAATTAATTATTTTTTTAAGTTACAGATTCGGATGAAATGGTGGTGGTTTATGTGTTCTATTAGCCAATTGATTAATTATTTAATTTTTTTAGGATGATTATTTATTTATTTTTATTATTAATCATTTATTTGTTTTCTTTCTCATCTGGGAAATATCTCAGGCACCTTTTGAGTTAGGAAGCTGATATTTGGACATGACAGTGACCAAGTTATTTGGCTGTTAAGACTATTTCTAAATTATTGATTAATCAAATAATCAATTTATCAATTAATTATTTAATTATTCAATTAATTACTCATTTAATTGATTTTCAAAAAAGTTACATATTCGGATGAAACGTTGTTAGATTAGGTATTCTATTAGCAAATTGATTAAGCAATTATTTCAAAATCATAACGTCGATGTACATACAAATAATAGCCGAAACTTCAAAATCATAACATCAATGTACATACAAACAATATCCTAAACTTCAAAATCATAACAATGATATGATAAAGTCATAAAGTCGATGGACGTACAAATAATATCGTAAACTTCAAAATCATAACAATGATATGACTAAATCATAAAGTCGATGTACATACAAATAATAGCCGAAACTTCAAAATCATAACATCAATGTATATACAAACAATATCGTAAACTTCAAAATCATAACAATGATATGACTAAATCATAAAGTCGATGTATATACAAACAATATCCTAAACTTCAAAATCACAACAACGATGTATATATGTTGGAACCCATCTGTGGATCGGTCCCATCGGCCGATGGGTCTGCGCCATCTGCGGATGTGTTGTTCACCTTGAAGGAATGTGTATGCATCAATGGTGGATGAGTATGTTTATTTGAATCTAAAAATAAGCAATTGATGTCATAAATGTTTATAAAGCAGTCCGTGACATGTGGTTTGTCGATAACCGTTTGTCGATAAGATAAAAATAAGATAATATTTTTAGGTTCAAATAAACATACTCATCCACCATTGATGCATACACATTCCTTCAAGGTGAACAACACATCCGCAGATGGCGCAGACCCATCGGCCGATGGATCTGCATTGTCATTTCTCGTGCATCCACAGATGGGTCAGACCCATCGGCCGATGGGACCGATCCACAGATGGGTTCCAACATATACAAATGATGTCCAAAACTTCAAAACCATACGTCGATGTATATACAAATAATATCCTAAACTTCAAAACCATACGTCGATGTATATACAAATAATATCCCAAACTTCAAAATTTCTAAATCATAGCGTCGATGTAAGTACAAATCATCTCTTGAATCCCAATGAGACTGTAATTTTTTTTTACAAAATCGGTAAAAATCTGATTTAAAAAACACAAGAAAAACAATGAATGAATGAAATGACAATGAATGTCGCGTAGGTTCTATTTTCTTAACCATGTTTAGAAAATGTCTGATTGCATGCCGTCTTCATCTATATTTGAGACTGGAATTTGTGTTGTTGAGGAAGGAAGGTCGAGTCACAGTGGTGCAGAAAATAGCTCAAGATTGTCAGCTCTCAGAACGTAACCATTCATGGCCTTGCAAATCCATAATGTTCTTCACACAAACATGCAAACACAATAGAAAAGGCAATTCAACGCATCAATCCCATATTGCATTGAATTATACTCATTGGACATAAACCCAGATTGTGCAAATGTTAATTGCAATTTCAATTTTAATCGGACATAAAACTATGGACACCAATAGATGTACGCAATGAAGCAAATAGTTAAGTTGTGAATTTACTGGTCCATATTATCTCAGCTTTTGCTAACTATTCACAGATATATTCCTAGCAGTGAATGACCTTTGACTCCTTTTTACCATGATGGTGTACATGTATATGGATGTTTACCATGATGACAATTCCCAATTCCTTCATTGTACAGCTGCACAAAAGTGTCATTTCACACACAGGTGACTTCCCATAAAGTTACTCTCATTCTGAATCAAGACCTAGTTGCATCATCCACTGAGGTGTGGCTGTGCTGCTGATGCAGTGCCCCCTGTATTTAACGTCCACCTCGTAATGTTGGCAGACGAAATTCCCAACTTAACAACTATCTGGGGAATGAAACACACATTGGTGAATTACACCCTGCATGCGATACACCAGGACGGTACTTTATAGCTGCATTTGGATTCTAACCCAGGCTAGACAGCTCAGACATTAATGCAACATTTCTGTTGTGTTAATAGATTTGTTTGATATATTTACTCACAATTCCGACGAGTTCGACCACATGATCGTCTTTGGACACCTTCATCTTGTTTTCTTTTCAAATTTCACTACTGCGGAAAACAGAAAATGTAACATCATAAATAACTTCCGACTCCAAATGTTGATGTTTTATTACATGAAGATGCTTATCTTTGCTATAAACTTATCGAACATTGATTTTCATTGTACTTTCACCACCACCTTTCACTTACAGCACAAGGAAGAATCAAGAGTCCTTCAATTAATAAGAGTGAATAACAAATTCACACTCTGTCATGTGAAATATATTGTTACGTTTGTGGGGTTAGGGATACTTTCGTCCAGGTAGAATTTGTATAGGTAGGTGCTCCGAATGTCGTGTAGAAACCTTGATGTAATAAGTACTTGTTTAGACCGTGTGTTCGGATTCGACATCCCCCCCCCCCCATCACGGGGGGGGGGGGGGGGGGAGGGGGATGTTAATTAACTCAGGGATTATGTTAATTAACTCCTTGTATGTTGTTCCCTCTGTGATTTATCCCTATGTCCCTTATGGCACCGCATTAGACACTAGTTAGAATCGCGCATTTAATGGCACTAATTAATAATAAACATACCGGAAGCCAGGATGTTGAGCCCGACAGCTGACAACCCCGACTTAGGAAGCACACACAGGATGGGCAGGCCGAGGCCACAACCAGAGGAGCTGTGGTTGGTCAGGGTTCTTGATTGACAGGAGGACTGGTAAGAAGGGACATTATGCTCTCTTCTCTTCGCTGCGCTCTGCTCTTCTCTTCAATTCGCTCTCTCTCTCTCTTCACCCTCTTCGCTTCTCTCTGCTCTCTGTGTCTGGTCTGGATCGCGGCAGTCGGCATTTGTCTCTCTCGTTCTGGACAATAAAGCGAATTATCGTGCTTGGACCATGGGCTCACGGAAGCGATCGGACTGGCCATGTTCGGAGACACCACTGGTGGACGTGCAGAGGAAAAGGGCAGGGCCGCAGATCAAGGGCTACAGCTTCCCACCAGGGATGACGGGGACAGGCCCGGCTGGAGGAGCGAGCTGCACGCGGCCTGTTCGATTCGCGCAGAAGGCCTGTTGAGCGCCTGCGGGCGTGGCCGAGTGAGCGAGGGCGTGCAGAGGCCAAGCAGCGCGGGAGAGAGCGGTTCCCGGCAACGAGCGAGCAGTTCCCGCCAACGACCTTGACGACACCATTGACAAGACCCGACCAGTGATCAGAGTTAAGTGCACCCACACACACATTGTTTTCAGTTACCTTTCCCTGTGTCTGTGTTTCAAGTCTGTTTGTGGGGACGTCCCAATTTAGGAAATTATTTGATCGTGGGTTATTACTGGCATTTCTTTTCATAAACCCTGTTTCTTTTTGTACATTTTAAATCCGTTTAGTGTGAGTTATTTGCTGCAGGGTTTGGAGACTGCCGGTGGGATGCGTGCAGGTAAGTGCTCTTCAGCATCCTCCTCCATATATATATATATACATGTGTGTGGATCTATATGTGTGTATGGGTGTGTATGTGTGTGTGCGTGTGTATGTATGTGGATCTATGTGTGTGTGTATGTGTGCATAAGTATGTGTGTGGATCTATATGTGTATGTGGCTGTGTGTACAGTGCATTCAGAAAGTATTCAGACCCCTTCACTTTTTTCACATTTTGTTATGTTGCAGCCTTGTGCTGAAATCGTTTAAATTCATTTTTTCCCTCATCAATCTACACTCAATACCCCATAATGACAAAGAGAAAACAGGATTTTAGAAAATTTTGCAAATTTATTAAAAAGAAAAAACCGAAATATCACATTGACATAAGTATTCAGACTCTTAACTCAGTACTTAGTTGAAGCACCTTTGGCAGCGATTACAGCTTCGAGTCTTCTTGGGTATGACGCGACAAGCTTTGCACACCTGGATTTGGGGCTTTTCTGCCATTCTTCTCTGCAGATCCTCTCAAGCTCTGTCAGGTTGGATGGGGACCGTCGGTGGACAGCCATTTTCAGGTCTCTCCAGAGATGTTCGATTGGGTTCAAGTCAGGGCTCTGGCGGGGCCACTTAAGGACCTTCACAGAGTTGTCCCTAAGCCACTCCTGCGTTGTCTAGGCTGTGTGCTTTGCGTCATTGTCCTTTTAGAAGGTGAACCTTCGGCCCAGTCTGAGGTCCTGAGCGCTCTGTTTCAGGTTTTCATAAAGGATATCTCTGTACTTTGCTCCGTTCATTGTTCCCTCAACCCTGACCAGTCCCCCAGTCCCTGCTGCTGAAAAACACCCCCACAGCATGATGCTGCCACCACCATGCTTCACTGTTGGGATGGTACTGGTCAGGTGATGAGCGGTGCCTGGTTTCCTCCAGACATGACGCATAGAATTGAGGCCAAACAGTTCAATCTTGGTTTCATCAGACCACAGAATCTTGTTTCTCCGAGTCTGAGAGTCCTTTAGGTGCTTTTTTGCAAACTCCAAGCGGGCTTTCATGTGTCTTTCACTGAGGAGAGGCTTCCGTCTGGCCACTCTGCCATAAAGCCCAGATCGGCGGAATGTTGCAGTGATGGTTGTCCTTCTGGAAGTTTCTCCCATCTCCACACAGGATCTCTGGAGCTCAGCCAGAGTGACCATCGGGTTCTTGGTCATCTCTCTTACCAAGGCCCTTCTCCCCCGATTGCTCAGTTTGGCCGGACGGCCAGCTCCAGGAAGAGTCCTGGTTGTTCCAAACTTCTTCCAATTAAGAATTATGGAGGCCACTGTGCTCTTGGGAACCTTCAATGCAGCAGAGATTTTTTTTGTAGGCTTCCCCAGATCTGTACATCGACACAATCCTGTCTCTGAGCTCCACAGGCAGTTCCTTCGACCTCATGGCTTGGTTTTTGCTCTGATATGCGTTGTCAGCTGTGAGACCTTATATAGTCAGGTGTGTGCCTTTCCAAATCATGTCCAATCAATTGAATTTACCACAGGTGGACTCCAATCAAGGTGTGGAAACATCTCAAAGATGATCAAGATAAATGGGAGGCACCTGAGCTAAATTTCAAGTGTCATAGCAAAGGGTATGAATACTTATGTCAATGTGATATTTCAGTTTTTTCTTTTTCATGAATTTGCAAAACTTTCTAAAATCCTGTTTTCTCTTTGTCATTATGGGGTATTGAGTGGAGATTGATGAGGGAAAAAATGAATTTAAACGATTTCAGCGTAAGGCTGCAACATAACAAAATGTGAAAAAAGTGAAGGGGTCTGAATACTTTCTGAATGCACTGTGTGTGTGTATGCGTGTGTGTATGTGTGTACTGTGTGTGTATGGTTGTGTATGCGTGTATGTGTGTATGGGTGTGTATGTGTATGTATGCACTGTGTGTGTGTGTGGTGTGTGTGTGTGTGTGTGTGTGTGTGTGTGTGTGTGTGTGTGTGTGTGTTTACTGTGTGTGTTTACTGTGTGTGTGTGTTTGTGTGTGTTTACTGTTTGTACTGTGTTTGTGCTGCGTGTGTGTACTGTGTGTTTGTGTGGGTGTGTATGTGTGTGTTTGTGTGTGTATGTGTGTGTGTGTTTGTGTGTGTGTTTGTGTGTGTGTTTACTGTGTGTTTATTGTGTATTTGTGTGTGTGTTTACTGTGTGTGTGTTTACTGTGTGTGTGTTTACTGTGTGTGTGTTTACTGTGTGTGTGTGTGTGTACTGTGTTTGTGCTGCGTGTACTCGTTGTGTTGCATGTGTGTACTGCATTTGTGCTGTGTGTGTGTTTACTGTGTGTTTATGTGCATGCTTGTGTGTGTCTACTGTGTGTTTGTGTGTGTGTTTACTGTGTGTTTGTGTGTGCGTGTGTTTGTGGGTGTGTTTACTGTGTGTTTGTGTGTGTGTGTGTGTGTGTACTGTGTTTGTGCTGCGTGTACTCGTTGTGTTGCATGTGTGTACTGCATTGGTGCTGTGTGTGTGTTTACTGTGTGTTTATGTGCATGCTTGTGTGTGTCTACTGTGTGTTTGTGTGTGTGTTTACTGTGTGTTTGTGTGTGCGTGTGTTTGTGGGTGTGTTTACTGTGTGTTTGTGTGTGTGTTTACTTTGTGTTTTTGTGTGTGTTTACAGTGTGTGTGTGTGTGTGCTTTGTGTGTGTTAGTGTGTGTGTGTGTGTGTGTGTGTGTGTGTGTGTGTGTGTGTGTGTGTGTGTGTGTGTGTGTGTGTGTGTGCTGTGTGTACTGTGTGTACTGCCTGTGTGTCCTGTGTTTGTTCTGTGTGTACTGTTTGTGTTGCATTTGTGTACTGTTTGTGCTGTGTGTGTTTACTGTGTGTGTTTGTGTGTGTGTGTTTACTATGCGTTTGCGTATTTACTGTGGGTGTGTTTACTGTGCGTGTGTGCTGTGTGTACTGTGTTTGTGCTGCATGTTTGTGCTGTGTACGTGTGTGTGTGTGTGTGTGTGTTTGTGTGCTGTGTTTTGTGTGTGTGTGTGTGTGTGTGTGTGTGTTTGTGTGTTTACTGTGTGTACCGGTACTGTGTTTGTGCTGCATGTGTGTACTGTGTTTGTGTGTTTGTGTTTTTGTGTCTCAGTGTCAGTACGTGTGTGTGTGTGTTTTATGGCATCGATGGGGCAATTCAAAAGTTACACACATACTCAGTGCATGTCCAAGTGTTATGTAACGTCATTAACTAACGAATATTATGTTTTAATAACCAACAAAATTAATATTTAATGACAAACAAGTCGGACGATGAGCGATGGGAAAGTGAATTTGTTTAAACTGGACACGATGCACATGAAGTCCGAGCATTCGCTGATCGTTGTGAACAATAATTCTGATCGACAATTCAAGTTGGTCTTTGGAGGAACGGGGGTGGAGGCAGGGGGATGTGGGGGGGGGGGGTGGGGGTGGGAGAGTGGGGGCGGTGGGGAGAGTGGGGAGAGGGGGGGGAGTGGGGAGAGGGGGGGGAGAGTGGGGGCGGTGGGGAGAGTGGGGGGAGGGGGGTGGGGAGAGTTGGGGGGGGGGGGGGGTGTCACCTTTTCAACAAAATGAAGGTTGTGTAATTTTAGAACGGCCCCGATGTGCAATCAAAAAGACATATTTAATCATCCAAGCAGGATGCTATGGTAAAGTATATGAAGGTAGTGGGTAGTGGGCGACTTTGAACTATTTTGGCATTCCACAAACCAATGTCGTGCCAACTGGTGGAGACATCAGGGTAGCGGACAAGGCTCGCCTGTGTGTGTGTAATGAGGTGATTGAATCGGTTAATGGATTCCTTTACTTCGTGTCAGTTGTATATATTCATCTGGGAGAATGGAGTCTCACTTACTTGGAGAAAGAGATTGGACAGGCCTGGAAGCCTGCATCGAAAGCTTGAGGTGTTGTGAAGGAGCCCGTCTTATTGGACAGGGAATTGTGAATCGACAAACATGGATGGCTGGGCGGATCCAGAAATTTCAACACAGACGGATGGAGGAGGGGGGCGGGGGGGGGGGGCACCAACTTTTGTGAAATCGTACCAAACTTCTGGCATGCACTTCTGGCATTTTTTTTTTAAATCTTGGAACTGCTCTACTGACGTCATACGCTAAATGTTGCCCAGATCTAAAACAGGCAAAGCATGACTCTGACGCATCGATATAACATATGTCGTCTGCAACTACACACATTACATTCGCGAATTTATATCGCCATTTTAAGGTCCCTCGTATACATATAAATATATATATATACACAACATGACCAAATGTATGTGGACAGCCGAACATCAAACATCTCATTCCGAAATCATGGGCATTAATATGGAGTTTGTCCACCCCCTCCCCCCCTCCCTTGCTGCTATAACAGCCCACAATCTTCAGGGAAGGCTTAACACTAAATGTTGGAACATTGCTGCGGGGATTTGCTTCCATTCAGCCACAAGAGCATTATTGAGGCCAGGTACTGATGTTGGGCGCTTCGGCCTGGCTCACAGTCGGCATTCCAATTCATCCCAAATGTGTTTGATGGGGTTGAGGTCAGGGCTCTGTGCAGTCCAGTCAAGTTCTTCCACACCGATCTCGACAAACCATTTCTGTATGGACCTTGCTTTGTGCATGGGGACATTGTAATGCTGAAACAGGAAAGGGCCTTCCCCTAACTGTTGCCACAAAGGTGGAATCACACAATCGTCTCAATTCTAGAATGTCATTGTATGCTGTAGCGTTAAGATTTCCCTTCACTGGAACAAGGGGGCCGAGCCCGAACAGTTGGTGTGCTAACATTGCTTTCAGAGGCAGTTTGGAACTCGGTAGTGAGTGTTGCAACCAAGGACAGATAATTTTTACGCACTATGCACTTCAGCACTCGGCGGTCCCATTCTGTGAGCTTGTGTGGCCTACCACTTCGAGGCTGAGCTGTTGTTGCTCCTAGACGTTTCCACTTCACGATCACAACACTTACAGTTGACCGGGGCAGCTCTAACAGGGCATAAATTTGACGAACTGACTTGTTGGAAAGGTGGCATCCCATGACGGTGCCACGTTGAAAGTCAATGAGCTCTTCAGTACGGCCCATTCTACTGCCAATGTTTGTCTATGGAGATTGCATGGCTGTGTGCTTGATTATATATACCTGTCAGCAATGGGTGTGTGGCTGAAACAGCCGAATCCACGAATTAGAACGGGTGTCCGCATACTTTTGGTCATGTAGTGTGTGTGTATATATATATATACTGAAACGCAAAAGAAACTTACCACCTTTGAAACCTTTAAATATCAACAATAACACTGCATATAGTAAATGTGTGAACTTATTTGTGGACAATAGTGTCCTCACTGTCAGACAAAACGGTCACGGATGGTCACTTGAACCTTCAATGGTCACTTCATAGCACAGCTGTTGAACAGCCGTTTTGACTGTCAGTGATTAGCCGAGGGGTACGGGATGATTTTAATGAGCTGCACGTGATGTCTTGATATTGGCTTTAAAAAGGCCAGTGCAAAATGGGCATTTCAATCAACATGCCACGATTGTCAAGGGATCAACGGCAGCGTGCCCTGTGCATGCTGCAAGGCGGACTGAGCTACCGTGAGGTGGCACGTCGCCTTGGCTGTTCACACCAGACGATATCGGCCCTGGTGGACAGAGACACCCTCCACAACTCTGCAGATGACAGACCTCGATCAGGGAGGCCAAGAGTCACCACTGCAAGGCAGAACAGGCAGATGGTCCGAAGTCACCTGTGGGATCGATTCCGTCCAGCATCCCGCACTGCGGCAGAAACTCCAGGGCGTGCAAACCCACGGATCTCCAATGACACTGCAGGAAGACGACTGCATGACTATGGTCTGACTGCCAGAAGACCATACAGAGGCCCCGTGATGACGGTTGCCCATCGCCGCAACCGTCAGAGATGGTGCCAGCAGCATCAGCGGTGGACCTTGGTGCAGTGGAACGAGGTCGCTTTCAGCGATGAGTCAAGGTTCTGTGTGGACAGTCCTGATGGGCGTGAGCGTGTCTGGAGAAGAACTGGCGAGCGATATGCCGATTGTTGCGTGTGTCAAGCCAACAGGTGGGGTGGCCCAAGTGTGATGGTGTGGGCAGCCATATCAGGCCGGTACAGGACGCCACTGGTGGTTGTGGATGGGAATCTTAACGCCCAGCGGTATGTGGATAACATCCTGCGACCTCATCTGCTGCCATTCCTGCTAGACCACCCAGAACTGAGAACCTTTCAGCATGACAACGCTCGTCCCCATGCTGCTCACTTTACCACTGCATTTCTCCAAGGCGAGAACATCAACACCATGCAGTGGCCTGCGCTCTCCCCTGACCTGAATCCCATAGAGCACCTGTGGGATGAGCTTGGGAGACGCGTAGTTGGCAGGGCCAGGACACGGGCAGAGCTGCTTCAGACATTTGGGACTGAGTGGGACAGAATCCAGCAGCAATCCATCCAAAGACTGGTAGGCAGTATACGCCGACGATGCACTGCCTGTATCCAAAACAATGGTGGCCATACACGCTATTGAAAGGGGACTGACATTGCACCCTGTGCTGTTCTGTACTGTAGAACAAACTGATGAGATGGTGTATCTTGGTCAAAAACTTGACATGTCATCAATAAAATGCCAATGTTTCAATTAGCAATTGTTGGTTTGTTTTATTTTGAACTGTTACAATTTTATTACATTTCAAACAAGTGGTAAGTTTCTTTTGCATTTTCGGTCTTTTTGAAGTTGGTCAAAATGGTCAAAATGGTCAGATCTTTCGGTCAAAATGCCCATTTTGCACTGGCCTTTTTAAAGCCAATATCAAGACATCACGTGCAGCTCATTAAAATCATCCCGTACCCCTTGGCTAATCACTGACAGTCAAAACGGCTGTTCAACAGCTGTGCTATGAAGTGACCATTGAAGGTTCAAGTGACCATCTGTGACAGTTTTGTCTGACAGTGAGGACACTATTGTCCACAAATAAGTTCACACATTAACTATACACAGTGTTATTGTTGATATTTAAAGGTTTCAAAGGTGGTAAGTTTCTTTTGTGTTTTCGGTCTTTTTGAAGTTGGTCAAAATGGTCAAATTTTTCGGTCAAAATGCCCATTTTGCACTGGCCTTTTTAAAGCCAATATCAAGACATCACGTGCAGCTCATTAAAATCGTCCCGTACCCCTTGGCTAATCACTGACAGTCAAAACGGCTGTTCAACAGCTGTGCTATGAAGTGACCATTGAAGGTTCAAGTGACCATCCATGACCGTTTTGTCTGACAGCGAGGACACTATTGTCCACAAATAAGTTCACACATTTACTACACGCAGTGTTATTGTTGATATTTAAAGGTTTCAAAGGTGGTAAGTTTCTTTTGCGTTTCAGTATATATATATATTTTAGAACGGCCCCGATGTGAACGGCCCCGAACTCGCGGAGGGTGAGTGAGCATCAACGATGCTCTACTTTTTGTATGTATTTTATTCATATATCAACATCATACATACCTGTCTTATATGCATGTCTGCTGTTCTTGTAGACGAAGAAGACCTGTTGGTTGAAAGCTCGTCTGAAAATTAAAGATCGACCTCTTGAAGCTACGTCCACGACTTATTTAATTTCTTCCGATGATATATACGAGCAACGGTACCCGCCCTGTGGGCGGGGCTTCAATTGGGAGGCCCAAATGAAAAGGCAAAATATCAGAAATTTAAGGCTTTTTTTATTTTAAACGATTTATATAAACATCCCTTAAATCATATCACACGCAAATCATCAAAATCTAAACAGTATTTGTAGAATTTCAATAAAAGCCACATCACTGTTCATATTGGTAAATATTATTCCATCGTGTTTGTAAAAACTGGAAAATAAAAAAATGTGGAAATTGGAAAAATTGGAAAAACAATATAGCCTATTTTACTCCAAGGGGTCCCAGGATTACCCACCCAAAATTTCGTTGCGATCGGTTCAGCCGTTCTTGCGGTACCGTACCTGGGAACAGACGGATGGACAGACAGATTGACAGACATTTGGTGAATTCAGTAAGATATATTAGTGGGGTCACCCATGGGAATCCCACGGGCATGCACGTGTGTGACATTTGGACGTCTTGCGTTTGATGCTGCACATTCAGTTTTACAAACTTGTTTCTGGCAATTTATCAGATCCACAAATGATGTAATCTACACAATGTATTTACTTCTGATAACATGTGAATGAATGTGCGTGCACATGGGAAATACAGTTTGAAATGTGTGATCACATCTCATGTAAAATGTGACTTCAAGAGCTCAAATCCTCTCCCTCCCCACCCCCATCCCTCCCACATCACGCACACTGCACCAGGAAGTGATCACCCACAGGGGAGTAGGTCACACACACACACATGGGGAAGTGTGGCACACAAACACATGGTGGGGTGGGTCACACACACACACCTAGGGGAGTGGGTCACACACACACAAACACACACGCACACACACATATATATATATATATATATATATATATATACTAGCTTGGCTCGGCTCGCTGCGCTCGCCTCACCAAGCGTCGATACTGAGGAACGGTCTTATTTTAGCTGAGGCTAATGACTGTACCTGAGTTTCTGTGTTGTCATGATTTTCACCAATCATAATACAAACAATTACTTTGCACAAATGTAGTTGTTGTGTTTGTGATATTACATTTTTATAGGCAATTTAGGTTGAAGATTTAGGTTGAATGTTTTTTTTTTCAAGAAAGAACACCCTCAGCACATACATAGGGGAGGGGTAGGTGCAGACTGGAAGTTTGGGACAATTACACCTCACCACCACGTAATTCAAAACACCTCACCACCACGTAATTCAAAAACACCTCACCACCACGTAATTCAAAACACCTCACCACCACGTAATTCAAAACACCTCACCACCACGTAATTCAAAACACCTCGCCACCACGTAATTCAAAACACCTCACCACCACGTAATTCAAAACACCTCACCACCACGTAATTCAAAACACCTCACCACCAAGTAATTCAAAACACCTCGCCACCACGTAATTCAAAACACCTCACCACCACGTAATTCAAAACACCTCGCCACCACGTAATTCAAAACACCTCGCCACCAAGTAATTCAAAACACCTCGCCACCACGTAATTCAAAACACCTCACCACCACATAATTCAAAATACCTCACCACCACGTAAATCAAAACTCCTCACCACCATGTGATTTAAAAACACCTCACCACCATGTGATTTAAAAACACCTCACCACCATGTGATTTAAAAACACCTCACCACCACATAATTCAAAATACCTCACCACCACGTAAATCAAAACTCCTCACCACCATGTGATTTAAAAACACCTCACCACCATGTCATTTAAAAACACCTCACCACCATGTGATTTAAAAACTCCTCACCACCATGTGATTTAAAAACACCTCACCACCATGTCATTTAAAAACACGTCACCACCACATATTTCAAAATACCTCACCACCACGTGATTCAAAACCACCACAACGTTATTGAAAACACTTCACAACCACGGAAACAAAAGTTTGAGGGAATCGTTAAGTGACAACACAGACACTGCCCAGATGTGTAGATATATAGATAAATGACTGCACCCGAGTTGCCGGTTTGTCATGATTTAAACCAATCATAATTCAAACAATTATTTTGCACAAATGTATTTGTAATATACATGATATCACATTTCATAAACAATTGCAGTTGAAAACTGAAGTTGAAAAAAATAATTTTTCCCAAAATAATTCGCCAAAAAAAAAAAAATCGGGAATTTTTTCAAATAAAATACCCTGAGGACATACCGACGGGAGAGATATGTGCATACCAGAAGTTTGGTACGATTTCACAATTGAGGTCGCGGATGGACCAGAACAGATTTACTTGAGGCGAGGACCAAACACGGATTTTACTTATGTAGCGCGGGAAGAGGAAGGGAATTGGAAAGCTGCGGCAAAAGCGCTTACCTGGAGTGCGCCGACCGCGACTTTGATCCTGCAGGGAATTAATGAACTGAACAACCACAAGATTTAATGTACAAAAATATAAAGATTTATTCACGGAACCCGAAACAATGAAACGCGACGGTAATCAAATAATGGGCCTAAATTGGGATCCCACACACCAGACTCAACAACAGACACAGGAAGGAATTACCAAAAGAAAAACGTCCGTTATTTAATTGTGAATGTGGTGCGTCCTTATCTCTCCTGTCGTCTTGCGTCTCCAAGCTCTGCTGCACATCACGAGGCCCCTCGCTCCAGCACCACAGCACCGCGAAGGCCCGAGCCAACGCCCACTCCAGGCTCCTCGTCGAAAGCCCACGAGGTCCGTGCACCACTCTAAGCTCCAAAAGCACCGATCGCACACGAGGCCCCAAAGCACCAAAAGCACCGCTCCAAGCACCACGCAGATGGCGAGCCAACGACCACCAGGACCTCTCAATACCAAGAAGAAGAGCGCAGAGAGCACAAGACAGCCAGGGAGGAACATGCGCAAGAGGCAGCGAAGACCCAAAAGCTAGAACTCGAGCAAGAGCTGGACGTGCAAGAGAGCCAGAGGGACGTGCTGCGCAAGAGAGAACTGGATGTGCAAGAGACCAAATGTCGTTCGGTGCGCCCTGATATAACCTTGTGGCGGTGACGTCAGCCTTGGCACGCCACCCAATCAGTGCCCTCCACCGAATCACAGGCCTGTAGCATGGTGATAGCTCATGTCACTCGATGTGGCGAGGCCTGCCGGAGGTGCAGCTGGCTGCGGCCCATGCGGCGGTTCCCCAAACTGGCCTCTTGCCTGTTTTCTTCCGAAGTCCTTGTCAGGGAAGGGAATTTAATTAATGTGTGCACTACAGGGCCTGTCTAAGTGTCTATATGAGTATGCATTGCCATAAGGGACAAAGGTTTGATTACCAGGTGTGACGCACAGGGGTTTAACTTAATCCCTACACTATCTAACACTCGAACATCCTGGTATGTTCACAAGCAGACATGTTAACCTGACAAACCGGACTAACATAGAACTAATTACAAGGTAGATTCCCTATCGCGACAGACGAAGCATGTTACCTATACAGATCTACCTGACTCTAGATATTGCTCCACCCTCCCGACATAACAATATATATACAAATATATACACCTTTATACATACACACACACGGGAGTGGGTCACACACACACACACACACACACACACACACACACACACACACACACGGGAGGGGGTTACACACACATATCATTTTTTATGTTCCTCACAATTCTGTCTCTCTCTTGTTCAGACACACATGCACACATCCACATACATCCACACACACACACACACACACACACACACACACACACACACACATATATATATATATATATGTATATATATATATATATATATATATATATATATATATATATATATATATATATATATATATACAGTATATATACACAAAGAATTAAGTTAAGCACCCCCCCCCCCCCCCCGTTTTTTCACAACCTCGCACATTACAAGTTTGTTGTCGTCAAAACAGTGTAATATACCCATGATATTGCTATATTTTCTGGAGAAGTGATATTATGGTCACATAAAAACATAACAATCATGCCGTTTTCAATATTTTATTCTGAATAATTTAAGGTGAAATTTTTTGGGAATTTTAGGCATATTTTCACCTCAATTTAAGTATGGAGCTATAGGTCCATCACGGACAGTGTGGATGACGTTTATGTTTTCTAACGTACAGTCATTGTTCTGAGAAGACCTCTAGCGATCTTTGCGTCAATAACGTGTGTAGGACCCACGTGATCGGATCACTGACGCAACCAATCACTTTTTTTCACTTTGATCACTCAATTTCATCAATGGATAATTGCTAATGTCATACCAATCATTATTTGATCTCACATACCTTAGAATATATGCCAATGTATACATATACACAAAGAATATATATTAGGGGGTGCCTACCTTAATTCGTTGTGTAGGGGTCCTTAACTTAATTCTTTGTGTATATATATATATATACACATATACAAGAATATACATCCACACACACACACACACACACACACACACACACACACACACACACACATACACACACACACACACACACACGTACACATGCGTACGCACATATACACACATATACACATACACACACACATATCCACACATACACACACACACACGTACACACACACATATACACACATATACACATACAGATGCACACATATACACACACACACACACACACACACACACACACACGTACACACACACACACATACACATATACACACACATATATACATACACACACACACACACACTATCTCGACAATTTGCCATCTGTGACGATACGTGAACAAAGCTTCACCCCTCTCCCAACATTGTTGACTACGTATAAGTTAAACATTTCATCGTGACGATGGAAACGTCCGACGCGAATTCTTCATAAATCTTGGCAATTTCCTGTCTGTGTACTTAGGTGGTGTAAGATATATCGTGCCGCAAAAAGCCATGATTATTTAATATATCTTGGCAATTTGCCGTCTGTGACGATCAGTGAACGAAGCTTCGTCCCTCTCCCCACATTAATGAGACAACGTATAAATTAAATGGAAAAGTCCGCCACAACTTTTTAATATATCTCGCCATTTTCCCATCTGTTATTTTAGGCAGTGTATGACAGACCGTGATTTGTTTTTTATATATCCCGGCAATTTCCCGTGTGTGCGTGAATGTTCTCAATCATTGCTGACACCGAGTCTAAAACCATCGGTAAAAATGAAATCAGATCATGAGTTATAGTGGCGATAAAGGCGTGAGAGAAGATAACGGCTACACAGCTGACTCCGCACGTGAAAAAGCTGAATGCCTCAACTCTGTGTTTGCCTCTAAATCTTGTGTCCCAAACCCATCCCTCTCTGTACCCACCATACCCAGTCGTACCCAGCTGCTCCTGGACTCCGTGTCCTTTCCTCCTGACAAGGTGGAAAAGTTTCTGTCAACCCTCGACTCTGATTCTGCAACTGGACCTGACGGCATTCAGCCCACGGGTCATAAAATCCTGTGCTTCTCGCTCTTTCACTCCCTCTCTCTGTTCTCTTCACCCTCTCTTTTGCTCAAGGTCAACTGCCATCTGCCTGGAAATCAGCCAACATCACCACTTTGCACAAAAAGGTGCAAAAACAGATCCAAGCAACTACAGACCAATCAGCCTTCTCCAAATTATCAGCAAAGTCATGGAATCCATCATTGCTTCGGATATGAAATCTTTCCTCTTCTCCAATGACTTGATCTCTGATCATCAATTTGGTTTCAGACCAGGTCACTCTACGCTGGACATGCTGCTTCTGCTGTCTCAACAATGGATGGATGTCCTCAATGCCAAACAGGAAATTAGAGCTGTCTCCCTCGACATATCACGTGCCTTCGATACGGTCTGGCACCCTGCTCTGTTCACCAAACTCTTCTCCTTTGGTATCCATGGAAATCTCCACGCATGGCTGGCGGACTTCTTCTCTAGTCGTAGACAACGTGTGGCCCTGAATGGGTTTCTCTCATCTCCTCTTCCTGTTCAGGCTGGAGTTCCCCAAGGCAGTGTTCTGGGCCCTGTGCTTTTTCTGGTCTTCATCAATGATCTCTCTGACTCTCTTGAAAATCCTCTCTATCTCTTTGCTGACGACTCCACTCTCTGTTGCTCCATTCCTCATCACTCAGATCGGCAGTCTGCAGCCCCCTCACTCTCTGCAGACCTGGACAAAATCGCAGACTGGGCAAACAAGTGGAACATGTCTTTCAATCCTGACAAATCTCACACTCTTACGATGTCTCTCCGAAAAGACCGACTGGACAACCCTCCCATCTACTTTCTGAATAATCCTCTCGAAGAAGTTCTGTCACTCAAGCTTTTGGGTCTCACTATCTGCCATGATCTTTCCTGGGAAAACCACATTTCCAAGCTGGCCTCCAAAGCCAGTCGCCGACTGGGCATCCTCCGTCGTGCGAAGTCCTTCCTTGGCACACCTGAGCTCCTCACCACATACAAGGCTTTCATCCGCAGCTCAATGGAGTACTGCTCTCCCCTCTGGGCTGGTGCTCCTGCCTCACACCTAGCTCATCTTCACGCTGTTGAAACCAAAGCGTTCAGAATCATTGGAATCTCCTGCGATGACGCTATCTCCGAGGGCCTTTCAGTTACTCACCGCAGGCAGGTTGGTGGTCTTTCCGTCATCTACCGACTCCTCTCCGGCCTTGCACCCCCAGCTCTCTCTGGGCTCTGTCCCCCAAATATTCCTACAGGTCGCACAATATCTGCCTGCAACCCTCTGATGGTTAAACTGCCAAAATCAAGACTCTCTGCTCACCTTCACTCCTTCATTTCTCTTTTCTCCCGCCTCTGGAACAAACTCCCTCACTCTCTTCAATCGCACTCCTCCCTCCAGGTCTTTAAAACGGCTGTTCACCACCATCTCTTATCTTCCCCAATCCAAAACCTTGATCTTTTCTACCCCCGCTAATTTCACCCCAAATCCACTTTTTTGAGGTGACTTTTGACTTCTTTCCTGGAAGTCCTGGGTGTCCTTGCGTTTTATACCTATCCTGCCTCCCCCCAGGCCCTCTCCTTCCCACACATCTCACGATGTCCCTGCTCTCAAATGTTGTGTTTGTGTGCTTCCTCCCCTTCTCTCCCCATCTTGTCGACCGCTCCCCTTTTTAAAAACTTTGTTTGCTTGTTTGTTTGATTTGTTTGTTTGATAAATGTTAGCTCTCTCACGAGCCTCGACTCTGTATACCAAAAAAAAAAAAAAAGAGAGTGTCAATGGCCTTTATGTTATAGGCCTTTAAAAATGCATTTCGGTCTATAAACGGAAACTTTCATCGGATTTTATTCCAGTCTTTTTTTCAACCGAGTCTAAAACCATGTTGGCAACTGTGAAAAATGAAATGAGATATCGAATTAGAGTTGAAATAAAACTGTGAGAGAGAGCAAGACACCACGGGCCTAACAAAACAAACAGTAAATAAAATGGTGGATATGTGTTTTTGAAGCCTCTTCCAGAATGGGTGGAGCTACTTTCTCAATGGAGGAAGCCACACCCCCGGACAGACATTCGACAGACAGAATCACCCACGGAGAATATTATATATACATATATATATATATATATATATATATATATATATATATATATATATATATATATATATATACATATATACATATATATATATATATATATATATATATATATATATATACATACATACATATATATAACAATATAGGTCATCTTAGGGGAATTGTCTGTACCTTGGGAAGAGGACATGGAGGAGGTGCACGAGAGGAAGAGAGGAAAGTACAGTGAGCTGGAGGCAGAGTGTCGGGAGAAGGGTTGGCGAGTTTCTTGTCAGCCATTTGAGGTGGGGTGTAGAGAGTATATTGGCAATTCCTTTTCTCCATTTCTTGCTCGGCTTGGAGTGTGTGTGACAGAAAGAAGGAGGATGTGTGTACGAGTGGCTCAGGTTGCCTTGAAAGACTCACTGTGGATATGGAGGAAGTTTATGGAGGCACGTGAAACGGTATAGGTTGAGGTTGAGGGTGGTGGTTCATTTCAGCCTAAAGGGGTAGTGACTGAGCGCGGAAGAGAAATGGAGGTGTGTGTGTGTGTGTGTATGTGTGTGTGTGTGTGTGTGTGTGTGTGTGTGTGTGTGTGTGTGTGTGTGTGTGTGTGTGTGTGTGTGTGTGTGTGTGTGTCAGTGTGTCGGTGTGTGTGTTGCAGGAGTGGGTGCGGTTTTGCATGAATGTGTTTTTGTTTGAGTGGTCCATGTTGTAAGGGTAGGTGGTCGGTGGTTAGGTGTGGTTTTTTTTGGTGTGTAAGTGAGTGGGTGAGGGATTGTGCATTCTGGGAGTGGAGGTGGTTTTGTTGTTGTCGTCTGTGTTCTCACTGGCTGGGGGTGGGGCTATGTACACATCCGGGTATAGCTGCTGCATGTGGAGGCATATGTGCCCCTGCTGGCCGTATTGCTGACCGTATCGCTTCGCTGACCATAGAGGTTGAAAGGCCGAAATGGGATGATGATGAGGACCTCGAATTAGGACCTGTCAGTGAGGCACACTTGTGACCAGGTGTGTTTTGAAATTATATATATATATATTGTCTGTACCTTGGGAAGAGAACATGGGGGAGGTGCACGAGAGGAAGAGAGGAATGTACTTTAAATGTATACGAGGGCCAGTCAATAAGTAACTTTAAAATGGCGATATAAATTCGAGAATGTAATGTGTGTAGTTGTAGACGACATATGTTATATTGAAGGAACTGCGCTCCAACGCGAGTCGAAAGAATTGACGCGACCAAAGACGGAATTCGTCCGAGTTGCTTTATTGAAACAAAACAGCTCAGGTATTCTGACCAGCCCGTTTATCGGGCAGCAATATATATACACATTTATGTCGGGAACTTTGCCCGGCAAAAGCTATACCGGGCATGCCCGGGTGTCAAGGGCGAGCCTTGGAAAGGCGAGTCTGGACCTGCCCGGGCGTGTTTGGCTGCGGCCTGGCAAGTCGAGGATGGGCGTGCCCGGGCGCTCTGGACGAGCACTGGAAAGGCGAGAGCGGGCATGCCCGGACGCTCTGGGCGAGCCCTGGAAAGGCGATAGCGGGCATGCCCGGACGCTCTGGGCGAGCCCTGAAAAGGCGATAGCGGGCATGCCCGGATGCTCTGGGCGAGCCCTGGAAAGGCGAGAGCGGGCATGCCCGGGAAAGACGAGACCGGGCGTGCCCGGGAGGTTCGGGCGTGCCCGGGAACAGTGAGTCCGGGCATGCCCGGGAGAGGCGCGTCTGGCCGTGTTCTGGCCGGTGCAAGGCGATTGTGTGCATCCAGCGGTAACCGCTACACACGCCCCTCCAGAATCGACCTGCACCGGCAGGGTCAATTTAAGGGGGGTCCGGATGACCCGGCCGAAGCGACCCCTGGAGGGTCGTGGGGAGGGGTCCGACGTGGTGGTGGGTGGTCGAGCGGGGGGAACTGTGGACGGGGGGCGGCCTCGCCGCGGAGGAAGGGCCAACCGTGGTGGTCGGTCGACGTCCATGTGCGCCGGTTTGAGGCGGTCCACAGAAATCCGGTCCGGCCGGCCGCCGAAGTCGACGATGAAAGACTTGTCGCCCCGTCGCAGGACCCGGAAGGGCCCGTCGTACGGCGGCCGGAGTGGCCCCCGGTGCGCGTCATGACGCACAAAGACGTACTCCGCTGTGCAAAGTGCCGGGGGGACGTAGGACTGGGGGCCACCGTGGCGGGACGTCGGCACGGGGGCAAATCGTCGGGCGGCCTACTGGAGGTCCGAGCGCTGGCGAGCGGCGGACCAGGGACTGGTAGCGTTGGGCACGAATTCGCCCGGGACGCGGAGCGGCTGGCCGTAGACGAGCTCGGCGGCGGACGCCTGGAGGTCTTCCTTGGGGGCCGTGCGAAGGCCCAAAAGGACCCACGACAGCCGGTCGGCCCAACCGTCGTCCTGAAGGCCGGCCATGAGTGCGGCCTTCATGGAGCGGTGAAACCGCTCGCACAACCCGTTGGCTTGGGGGTGGTAGGCCGTGGTGCGGTGCAGCGTGACCCCCAACGAACGGGCGACCGCGCCCCAAAGCTCAGACGTGAACTGTGGGCCGCGGTCGGACGAGATGTCCGCTGGTGCGCCGAAGCGCGCGACCCAGGTGGCGATGAACGCCTGCGCCACGTCGGCGGTGGTGGTGGAGGTGAGGGGCACGGCCTCCGGCCACCTGGTGGTCCTGTCCACCATGGTGAGCAGGTGGGTGAACCCCCGCGAGGGGGGCAGGGGACCCACCAGGTCCACGTGGACGTGGTCGAAACGCCGTTCAGGCACGGCGAAAGGTGCCAGCGGGGCCTGGGTGTGGCGGTGGACCTTGACCTGCTGGCAGGCCGTGCAGGCGTTGGCCCAGTCGCGGATGTTTCGTCGAAGGCCGTGCCAGACGAAACGCGCCGACACCAGCTTCTGAGAAGCTTTCCGGCCCGGGTGAGAAAGGCCGTGGATGGAGGCAAAGATGCGGCGCTGCCAGGAAACGGGCACGATGGGGCGAGGCTGGCCCTGGGAGACGTCGCAGAGCAGGACGGTGCCCGCGAAGGGAATGTCGGCCAGGCGGAGGCCCGTGTCCGCCGCACGGAGTGCCTGCACCGAGGCGTCGGTGGTCTGGTCGGCCGCCATGAGCGCGAAGTCCATGCCGAGGTGGACCGCGTTCGCGCTGGCCCGAGAAAGACAGTCGGCCACGGCGTTGTCTTTGCCGGCGACGTGCCGGATGTCCGTGGTGAACTCCGACACGGCGGAGAGGTGGCGCTGCTGGCGGGCCGACCACGGCTCCATGACCTTAGCCATTGCATAGACCAACGGCTTGTGGTCAACGAAAGCCGTGAACGGGCGGCCCTCCAGGAGGTGTCGGAAATGGCGAACGGCCAGGAATAGCCCGAGCAGCTCACGGTCGAACGTGCTGTAGTTTAACTCGTTCGGCCGGAGTTGCCGGCTGAAAAAAGCGAGTGGCTGCCAAACCCCGTCCACCCATTGGTCATGGACGGCGCCCACCGCGTAGTTGGAGGCATCCGTAGTAAGGGCGATGGGCGCATTGAGCACCGGGTGAGCCAGCAGCGTTGCGTCGGCGAGGGCCCGTTTGGCGCTGGCGAAGGCCGCGTCCATGGCCGCGGACCAAACAATGTCATGCTTGGCCGGCTTGCCCCGGAGGGCCTCGTAAAGGGGCCGCATGGGCTGAGCAGCGCGGGGCACGAATCGGTGATAAAAATTCACCATGCCGAGGAACTCTTGGAGGGCCTTGATGGAACGGGGACGCGTGAACGTGGTGATGGCCTCGACCTTGGTCGGCAGCGGCACGGCCCCGGTCTTGGTGATGCGGTGGCCCAAAAAGTCAACGGTCGTCGCGCCGAAGTGGCATTTGGCCGGGTTGACAATTAAGCCGTGCTCGCTGAGGCGACCGAACAGTGTTCGGAGGTGGAGGAGGTGCTCGGCGCGGGACGTGCTGGCGACGAGGATATCGTCCAGATAGACGAAAAGAAACGGCAGGTCGCGCAGCACGCCGTCCATCAAGCGCTGGAATGCCTGGGCCGCGTTCTTGAGGCCAAACGGCATCCGCAAAAATTCGAACAGGCCGAACGGCGTGATGACGGCCGTCTTCGGGACGTCAGCCGCCCGGACAGGTACCTGGTGGTAGCCCCGTATCAGGTCAATTTTCGAAAAGACCCGTCCTACCAAACGGGCGGAAAAGTCCTGAATATGCGGGATCGGGTACCTGTCGGGGGTGGTAGCGTCGTTGAGACGGCGGTAGTCGCCACACGGGCGCCATCCACCCCCCGGCTTTGGCACGATGTGCAGTGGCGAGGCCCACGCGCTATCGGAGCGCCGCACGATGCCGAGGTGCTCCAACGCGTCGAACTCGGCCTTCGCCACGGCGAGCTTGGCCGGGTCGAGGCGGCGGGCCCTGGCGTAGACCGGCGGGCCCGTAGTGGGTATGTGGTGCTCGATCCCATGCCGCACCGCGACGGCCGAAAACGTCGGCCGCGTGAGGGCCGGGAATTCCGCGAGCAGGCGAGCGAACTCGTTCGCTGCCGGGAGGGCGCACGCCAGTTCGGTCGGCACGGAGCTGCTCATTGTGCACGCCAGGGAGCTGAAGGTCTCGGCGTGGACAAGGCGACGTCGTTTGACGTCGACCAGCAGCCCGTGCGCGCAGAGGAAGTCGGCGCCCAGCAAAGCCACGGGGACGCTGGCGGTAACAAAAGTCCATTGAAAACGCTGGCTGTCGAAGCAGAGGGTGACGACGCGTGGGCCGAAAGTGCGTATGGCCGAGCCATTAGCAGCGACCAAAGAGGGGCCGCAAACGGCGTCCCGCCTGTCCTGCTCGGAGGCGGGTATGACGCTCAGTTGGGCGCCGGTGTCACACAGGAACCGCCGCCCAGACGCTTTGTCCCGAATAAAAAGCAAGTTGCCCGAGTGGCCGGCGCTCATGGCTGGGAATGAACGCCGGCCCGGCCGTTTCCCGACCTGCCGAAAGTGCACGGGGGCCGGCACGTCCGAGCCTTGTGTCCGAACCTGGCGTGGTAATAACACCACGCCCGGTCAGGTGGAGGCCCCGGCCGTTGTGTCGGAAGCGGGCGGTGCGGCGTGGCGGCCGCCAGTTGCACCGGCAGTTCGGCCTCCAACTGCGCAGGGTGCTCGGGCGTCGTGGGCGTCGCCTCGGACGGCGGCGGGCTCCAGGTAACCGTGCCGATGTGCTGGCCCGCCGAGGAGATCTTATCGGCTTCCCTGGCGAGGGCGCGGGAATCCGTGATCAACGTGCCAGCCAGGGCGAGGCGTACCGGGTGAGGCAGCTGGCGAAGGAACAGCTCGCGGAACAGAATATCCGGAGAGTGCTCACCGAGCAACGAGAGCATATAGTCCATGCGCTCGGACGGGCGCGTGTCGCCGAGCTTGGGCAGAGCGAGCAGGCGCCGTGCGCGTGCTGCCGGTGAGAGGGCGAAAGCGTCGAGGAGGAGCGTCTTCAGCGCGTCGTATTTGTCAGCAGCCGGCGGGTGCTCGAGGAGGCTCAAGGCGCGGGCCGCGGTGGCGGAACCGAGCACCGCCGCAACATGGTGGAAGCGGGTGTCGTCCGCGGTGATGCCTCGCAGGGCGAACTGAGAGTCCGCCTGAGCGAACCAAACAGCCGCGTGAGCCTCCCAGAAGGTAGGCAGTTTAAGCGTCACTGCCGTATCCATGTCGGTAGGTCACCAATGAAGGAACTGCGCTCCAACGCGAGTCGAAAGAATTGACGCGACCAAAGACGGAATTCGTCCGAGTTGCTTTATTGAAACAAAACAGCTCAGGTATTCTGACCAGCCCGTTTATCGGGCAGCAATATATATACACATTTATGTCGGGAAGTTTGCCCGGCAAAAGCTATACCGGGCATGCCCGGGTGTCAAGGGCGAGCCTTGGAAAGGCGAGTCTGGACCTGCCCGGGCGTGTTTGGCTGCGGCCTGGCAAGTCGAGGCTGGGCGTGCCCGGGCGCTCTGGACGAGCACTGGAAAGGCGAGAGCGGACATGCCCGGACGCTCTGGGCGAGCCCTGGAAAGGCGATAGCGGGCATGCCCGGACGCTCTGGGCGAGCCCTGGAAAGGCGAGAGCGGGCATGCCCGGGAAAGACGAGACCGGGCGTGCCCGGGAGGTTCGGGCGTGCCCGGGAACAGTGAGTCCGGGCATGCCCGGGAGAGGCGCGTCTGGCCGTGTTCTGGCCGGTGCAAGGCGATTGTGTGCATCCAGCGGTAACCGCTACAATATCTATTAGTAAGAGGCATGTTTTGCCTGTTTTAGATCTGGCAACATTGAGCGTATGACGTCAGGAGAGCAGTTCCAAGATGGCGGCTCCCTTAGAAGCATGCACCAGGGAGGAGCAACGTTGTGTGATCCGTTTCTTGGGAAGTTTGGGTGTGAATCCCAGTGAAATCCATTGCAGAATGAAGATGCAATATGGTGACTCATGTTTATCGCTGCAACAGGTGTACGACTGGGACAGGCAGTTTAAAAGTGGAGTGTCCAGTGTGGCAGATGCTGCTCGCTTGGGCTAGCCTCACTCAGTTGACATACCAGAAATGGTTGCAGGAGTTGAGCGTGTGCTGAAGGAAAATTGTTGCCTTACGCTGGATGAGGTGGTCTCCAAATTGAACATTTGCCATGGTTCAGCACACCATATCATTCCCAAAATGCTGGGGTTCCGCAAAGTTACTGCAAGGTGGGTGCCTAGACAACTCACACCTGAACTGAAAGAATGGCGAATGAACACTTGTGAAGAACTTCTATGACGTTACAAAACAGAAAGCGACACTTTCTGCAGCGCATAGTGACTGGGGACGAAAGCTGGGTCCACTATTTTCAGCCAGAAACAAAGAGGGCAAGCAAAGAGTGGTGCCATTCAACTTCACCGAAGCCCAAAAATTCTGCACACAGCCGTCCGCTGGAAAAGTGATGCTGACGCTCTTCTGGGATAGCCGAGGCCCACTTGTGGAGCATTACATGCCCAGAGGGACCACAGTCACCAGTGAATCATACTGCAACCTTCTTTAAAAATCATCTGAAACCAGCAATAAGATAAAAACGTCCTGGACTACTCACTACCGATGTTTTGCTGCAGCATGACAATGCTCGGCCCCATACTGCCAGTGCTACAGCTGCAACAATCGAGGACCTGCATTTTGAGTGTCTTCCTCATCCACCCTACTCGCCAGATCTCGCCCCTTTGGATTACCACATCTTTGGGCCACTTAAAGAGGTGCTTGGTGGAACTACTTTCCGATCCGACGAAGAGGTCCAAGAGGCGGTGCACGAATGGCTGCAAAAGCAGCCAAAATAAAAAAAATTCTTGAGGAATCCTTAGTAAAGCCTTAGTAAAATGCTGGAAAAAATGCATTGAACGCAATGAAGATTATGTTGAAAAATAACACAGCTGTTACACACGTACATGCAATAAATAAGTTCTGAAAAATATTTTAATGTTACTTATTTACTGCCCCTCGTGTATACATCTGTATAGTATTATTATTATCAGAATGAGTTTACTTTAGAATTGGAATTATATTACAATGAATGATACTTTTGAATTACTCTCCATATATTGATGATGAAAGCTTCAACATTTTAAATCTCCACGCATGGCTTGCGGACTTCCTCTCTGGTCGTAGTCAACGTGTGGCCCTGAATGGATTTCTCTCATCTCCTCTTCCTGCTCTGGCTGGAGTTCCCCAAGGCAGTGTTCTGGGCCCTGTGCTTTTTCTGGTCTTCATCAATGATCTCTCCGACTCTCTGGAAAATCCTCTGTATCTCTTTGCTGATGACTCCACTCTCTGCCGCTCCATTCCTCATCCCTCAGATCGGCAGTCTGCAGCCTCCTCACTCTCTGCAGACCTGGACAAAATCACAGACTAGTCAAACAAGTGGAGCATGTCTTTCAATCCTGAAAAATCTCACACTCTTACTATGTCTCTCCGAAAAGACCGACTGGAAAACCCTCCCATCTACTTTCTCAACAATCCCCTCCAAGAAGTTCTGTCGCTCAAGCTTTTGGGTCTCACTATCTGCGATGATCTTTCCTGGGGAAATCACGTTTCAAATCTGGCCTCCAGTCGCCGACTGGGCATCATCCGTCGTGCGAGGTCGTTCCTTGGCACACCTGAGCTCCTCACCACATACAAGGCTTTCATCCGCAGCTCAATGGAATACTGTTCCCCCCTCTGGGCCGGTGCTCCTGCCTCACACTTAGCTCGACTTCAAGCTGTTGAAACCAAAGCTTTCAGAATCATTGGAATCTCCCGCGATGAAGCTATCTCCGAGGGCCTTTCACTCACTCACCGCAGGCAGGTTGGTGGTCTTTCTGTCTTCTACCGACTCCTCTCCGGCCTTGCTCCCCCAGCTCTCTCTGTGCTCTGTCCCCCAAATATTCCTACAGGCCGCACAAGATCTGCCAGCAACCCTCTTATGGTTAAACTGCCAAAATCTAGGCTCTCTGCTCACCTTCACTCTTTCATTCCTCTTTTCTCCGGCCTCTGGAACAAACTTCCTCACTCCCTTCAATCCCACTCCACCCTCCAGGTCTTTAAAACAGCTGTTCACCACCATCTTTTATCTTCCCCCATCCAAAACCTTGATCTTTTCTACCCCCGCTAATTCACCCCAGATACACTTTAACGAAATTCCAACTTCTTTCCTGGAAGTCCTTGCAGTGTCCATATGGTTGATACCTCTCCCATCTCCCCCCAAGCCCGCTGCCTCCCACAGTTCTCTCGATGTCCCTGCTCTCAAAGGTTGTGTTTGTTTCCTTCGCCCTCTCTCCCCATCTTGTCTACCGCTCCCCTTATTTTGTGTTTGATGTGTTGGTTTGTGTCGGTTTGATTTTTTGTGTGATTAATGTTATCTCTTTCACGAGCCTCGATCTTGCATACAAAAAATAATAATAATAATATTTTTTTTTAAAACACTGATCACTCAGCGTTCAAATCACCAACACTCTGGTGTGGTCGAGCAAGTCCAAATATGATTACAGCATGTCCCAAAAATACCTTTTCAGGTGTACAGGGTGTCGCACAAACCATGTTAAAATCCGTGGAAAATTCTATTTTTGTTGCATTTTATAACAGAAAAACATGAGTATGTTCCAGGAAGGCGAGATATCGTAACAAGATAATCTCGTGTTCTCGAACAAGTTACAACGTGTTCCAGAAGATATCATTATGTGGAAATGTCACCAGTTTAAATTTCCCACCAAAGGTGGGCACTCAAATCCGGAAATGATTGCAATTATACACGTGTGTGTTTGTGTACACGTCGTATGTGTGTACCTGTATGTGTGTATATGTATACATGTCGAATGTGGTTACCACTGAATCAGGTCAAAAAAGCTTTGGATTTTGTGTCGTTTCCACTTCAGTAAAATAAAGTAACTTTTCCAAACAAGAGAGAATGAAACAAAATGAGGCACTTCAGCAACACCTTGGCGTGAAGATAACGTGGACAGGTATAAATGCAGGAGACGGACCCGATGTGCACGCACAAACAGCTTCGTGGGACAGCAGTGCAGACAGCTTTGTGGGACAGCAGTGCAGACAGCTTTGTGGGACAGCAGTGCAGACAGCTTTGTGGGACAGCAGTGCAGACAGCTTTGTGGGACAGCAGTGCAGACAGCTTTGTGGGACAGCAGTGCAGACAGCTTTGTGGGACAGCAGTGCAGACAGCTTTGTGGGACAGCAGTGCAGACAGCTTTGTGGGACAGCAGTGCAGACAGCTTTGTGGGACAGCAGTGCAGACAGCTTTGTGGGACAGCAGTGCAGACCCGCATGCAGTGATGAAGCAATATCTGTCGATCTGAATCAGCAAACGGTCAAAATGGATGACATGAAGCTGCTGAAATCTACCGTTCACGTAATCCAAGAGAACCCGACTGAGGACTGGCCGTGGGAAGGCGCTGCAAAAGGTCTTTGTGGACCCTGTGATGACAGAACAACCGGTCCAACATGCCACCACAGAAGCCAATTAATATGTGCGCGACTGAGCGATCGCAGGGGCACTAAGTGAACCTTCCCACCAGTTCAGCCAATCAGAGGCCGGCACAACAAGGATTGGTAGAGAGCTCCATGAACCAGTGCCAAAGGACGAACAGTATCATCTAATGGACTTTATAATCTTCAGGAACTTCGGGAATGTTAAACAAACCTTTGGTCATTCGAATGGTTCCCGAGGTTATGACGGGAGGGCCCCGAGGTATCCCACATTCCCCTCTGAGCTCTGCAGCCGGGGTTCGAATCCCGACCGAGCCACAAACTGTCATCCTGGTGTTTCACAAGTGGGAGATTCATCAGTGTGTGTGTGTGTGTGTGTGTGTGTGTGTGTGTGTGTGTGTGTGTGTGTGTGTGTGTGTGTGTGTGTGTTGTCCCTCGGATGGACGTTAAACTGAGCATCTCATTTACTAGCATTAGTTAGTGAATGTTAAACTAGGCGTCTCATTTACTAGCATTAGTTAGTGAATGTTAAACTAGGCGTCTCGTTTACAAGCATTAGTTAGTGAATGTTAAAATAGGCGTCTCATTTACAAGCATTAGTTAGTGAATGTTAAACTAGGCGTCTCATTTACTAGCATTAGTTAGTGAATGTTAAACTAGGCGTCTCATTTACTAGCATTAGTTAGTGAATGTTAAACTAGGCGTCTCGTTTACAAGCATTAGTTAGTGAATGTTAAACAAGGCGTCTCGTTTACAAGCATTAGTTAGTGAATGTTAAACTAGGCGTCTCATTTACAAGCATTAGTTAGTGAATGTTAAACTAGGCGTCTCATTTACTAGCATTAGTTAGTGAATGTTAAACTAGGCGTCTCGTTTACAAGCATTAGTTAGTGAATGTTAAACTAGGCGTCTCATTTACTCTCATTAGTTAGTGAATGTTAAACTAGGCGTCTCGTTTACAAGCATTATTTAGTGAATGTTAAACTAGGCGTCTCATTTACAAGCATTAGTTAGTGAATGTTAAACTAGGCGTCTCATTTACAAGCATTAGCTAGTGAATGTTAAACTAGGCGTCTCGTTTACAAGCATTAGTTAGTGAATGTTAAACTAGGCGTCTCACTTACAAGCATTAGTTAGTGAATGTTAAACTAGGCGTCTCATTTACTAGCATTAGTTAGTGAATGTTAAACTAGGCGTCTCATTTACAAGCATTAGTTAGTGAATGTTAAACTAGGCGTCTCATTTACTAGCATTAGTTAGTGAATGTTAAACTAGGCGTCTCGTTTACAAGCATTAGTTAGTGAATGTTAAACTAGGCGTCTCGTTTACAAGCATTAGTTAGTGAATGTTAAACTAGGCGTCTCATTTACAAGCATTAGTTAGTGAATGTTAAACTAGGCGTCTCATTTACTAGCATTAGTTCGTGAATGTTAAACTAGGCGTCTCGTTTACAAGCATTAGTTAGTGAATGTTAAACAAGGTGTCTCGTTTACAAGCATTAGTTAGTGAATGTTAAACTAGGCGTCTCATTTACAAGCATTAGTTAGTGAATGTTAAACTAGGCGTCTCATTTACTAGCATTAGTTAGTGAATGTTAAACTAGGCGTCTCGTTTACAAGCATTAGTTAGTGAATGTTAAACTAGGCGTCTCATTTACTCTCATTAGTTAGTGAATGTTAAACTAGGCATCTCGTTTAAAAGCATTAGTTCGTGAACGTTAAACTAGGCGTCTCATTTACTAGCATTAGTTCGTGAATGTTAAACTAGGCGTCTCATTTACTAGCATTAGTTAGTGAATGTTAAACTAGGCGTCTCATTTACTCTCATTAGTTAGTGAATGTTAAACTAGGCGTCTCGTTTAAAAGCATTAGTTCGTGAATGTTAAAATAGGCATCTCGTTTACTAGCATTAGTTAGTGAATGTTAAACTAGGCGTCTCATTTACTCTCATTCGTTAGTGAATGTTAAACTAGGCATCTCGTTTAAAAGCATTAGTTCGTGAATGTTAAACTAGGCATCTCGTTTACTAGCATTAGTTCGTGAATGTTAAACTAGGCATCTCGTTTACTAGCATTAGTTCGTGAATGTTAAACTAGGCATCTCGTTTACTAGCATTAGTTCGTGAATGTTAAACTAGGCATCTCGTTTACAAGCATTAGTTCGTGAATGTTAAACTAGGCGTCTCATTTACTAGCATTAGTTAGTGAATGTTAAACTAGGCGTCTCGTTTACAAGCATTAGTTAGTGAATGTTAAACTAGGCGTCTCATTTACTAGCATTAGTTAGTGAATGTTAAACTCGGCGTCTCATTTACTAGCATGAGTTAGTGAATGTTAAACTAGGCGTCTCATTTACTCTCATTAGTTAGTGAATGTTAAACTAGGCATCTCGTTTAAAAGCATTAGTTCGTGAACGTTAAACTAGGCGTCTCATTTACTAGCATTAGTTCGTGAATGTTAAACTAGGCGTCTCATTTACTAGCATTAGTTAGTGAATGTTAAACTAGGCGTCTCATTTACTCTCATTAGTTAGTGAATGTTAAACTAGTCATCTCGTTTACTAGCATTAGTTCGTGAATGTTAAACTAGGCATCTCATTTACTAGCATTAGTTAGTGAATGTTAAACTAGGCGTCTCATTTACTCTCATTCGTTAGTGAATGTTAAACTAGGCATCTCGTTTAAAAGCATTAGTTCGTGAATGTTAAACTAGGCATCTCGTTTACTAGCATTAGTTCGTGAATGTTAAACTAGGCATCTCGTTTACTAGCATTAGTTCGTGAATGTTAAACTAGGCATCTCGTTTACTAGCATTAGTTCGTGAATGTTAAACTAGGCATCTCGTTTACAAGCATTAGTTCGTGAATGTTAAACGAGGCGTCTCATTTACTAGCATTAGTGAGTGAATGTTAAACTAGGCGTCTCGTTTACAAGCATTAGTTAGTGAATGTTAAACTAGGCGTCTCATTTACTAGCATTAGTTAGTGAATGTTAAACTCGGCGTCTCATTTACTAGCATGAGTTAGTGAATGTTAAACTAGGCGTCTCATTTACTCTCATTAGTTAGTGAATGTTAAACTAGGCATCTCGTTTAAAAGCATTAGTTCGTGAACGTTAAACTAGCGTCTCATTTACTAGCATTAGTTAGTGAATGTTAAACTAGGCGTCTCATTTACTCTCATTAGTTAGTGAATGTTAAACTAGGCGTCTCGTTTACTAGCATTAGTTAGTGAATGTTAAACTAGGCGTCTCATTTACTAGCATTAGTTAGTGAATGTTAAACTAGGCGTCTCGTTTACAAGCATTAGTTAGTGAATGTTAAACTAGGCATCTCGTTTACAAGCATTAGTTAGTGAATGTTAAACTAGGCATCTCATTTACAAGCATTAGTTAGTGAATGTTAAACTAGGCGTCTCGTTTACAAGCATTAGTTAGTGAATGTTAAACTAGGCGTCTCGTTTACTAGCATTAGTTAGTGAATGTTAAACTAGGCGTCTCATTTACTAGCATTAGTTAGTGAATGTTAAACGAGGCGTCTCGTTTACAAGCATTAGTTAGTGAATGTTAAACTAGGCATCTCGTTTACAAGCATTAGTTAGTGAATGTTAAACTAGGCGTCTCGTTTACTAGCATTAGTTAGTGAATGTTAAACTAGGCGTCTCATTTACTAGCATTAGTTAGTGAATGTTAAACTAGGCGTCTCGTTTACAAGCATTAGTTAGTGAATGTTAAACTAGGCGTCTCATTTACTAGCATTAGTTAGTGAATATTAAACTCGGCGTCTCATTTACTAGCATGAGTTAGTGAATGTTAAACTAGGCGTCTCATTTACTCTCATTAGTTAGTGAATGTTAAACTAGGCATCTCGTTTAAAAGCATTAGTTCGTGAACGTTAAACTAGGCGTCTCATTTACTAGCATTAGTTCGTGAATGTTAAACTAGGCGTCTCATTTACTAGCATTAGTTCGTGAATGTTAAACTAGGCATCTCATTTACTCTCATTAGTTAGTGAATGTTAAACTAGGCATCTCGTTTAAAAGCATTATTTCATGAATGTTAAACTAGGCATCTCGTTTACTAGCATTAGTTCATGAATGTTAAACTAGGCATCTCGTTTACTAGCATTAGTTAGTGAATGTTAAACTAGGCGTCTCATTTACTCTCATTCGTTAGTGAATGTTAAACTAGGCATCTCGTTTAAAAGCATTAGTTCGTGAATGTTAAACTAGGCATCTCGTTTACTAGCATTAGTTCGTGAATGTTAAACTAGGCATCTCGTTTACTACCATTAGTTCGTGAATGTTAAACTAGGCATCTCGTTTACTAGCATTAGTTCGTGAATGTTAAACTAGGCATCTCGTTTACAAGCATTAGTTCGTGAATGTTAAACTAGGCGTCTCATTTACTAGCATTAGTTAGTGAATGTTAAACTAGGTGTCTCGTTTACAAGCATTAGTTAGTGAATGTTAAACTAGGCGTCTCATTTACTAGCATTAGTTAGTGAATGTTAAACTCGGCGTCTCATTTACTAGCATGAGTTAGTGAATGTTAAACTAGGCGTCTCATTTACTTTCATTAGTTAGTGAATGTTAAACTAGGCATCTCGTTTAAAAGCATTAGTTCCTGAATGTTAAACTAGGCGTCTCATTTACTAGCATTAGTTAGTGAATGTTAAACTAGGCGTCTCATTTACTCTCATTAGTTAGTGAATGTTAAACTAGGCATCTCGTTTAAAAGCATTAGTTCGTGAATGTTAAACTAGGCATCTCGTTTACTAGCATTAGTTCCTGAATGTTAAACGAGGCATCTCGTTTACTAGCATTAGTTAGTGAATGTTAAACTAGGCGTCTCATTTACTCTCATTAGTTAGTGAATGTTAAACTAGGCATCTCGTTTAAAAGCATTAGTTCGTGAATGTTAAACTAGGCATCTCGTTTACTAGCATTAGTTCGTGAATGTTAAACTAGGCATCTCGTTTACTAGCATTAGTTCATGAATGTTAAACTAGGCATCTCGTTTACTAGCATTAGTTCGTGAATGTTAAACTATGCATATCGTTTACTAGCATTAGTTCGTGAATGTTAAACTAGGCGTCTCATTTACTAGCATTAGTTAGTGAATGTTAAACTAGGCGTCTCATTTACTCTCATTAGTTAGTGAATGTTAAACTAGGCATCTCGTTTAAAAGCATTAGTTCGTGAATGTTAAACTAGGCATCTCGTTTACTAGCATTAGTTCTTGAATGTTAAACTAGGCATCTCGTTTACAAGCATTAGTTCGTGAATGTTAAACTATGCATCTCGTTTACAAGCATTAGTTAGTGAATGTTAAACTAGGCGTCTCATTTACTAGCATTAGTTCGTGAATGTTAAACTAGGCATCTCGTTTACTAGCATTAGTTCGTGAATGTTAAACTAGGCATCTCGTTTACTAGCATTAGTTCGTGAATGTTAAACTAGGCATCTCGTTTACCAGCATTAGTTCGTGAATGTTAAACTAGGCATCTCGTTTACTAGCATTAGTTCGTGAATGTTAAACTGGGCATCTCGTTTACAAGCATTAGTTCGTGAATGTTAAACTAGGCATCTCGTTTACAAGCATTAGTTCGTGAATGTTAAACTAGGCATCTCGTTTAAAAGCATTAGTTCGTGAATGTTAAACTAGGCATCTCGTTTAAAAGCATTAGTTCGTGAATGTTAAACTAGGCATCTCGTTTACTAGCATTAGTTAGTGAATGTTAAACTAGGCATCTCGTTTAAAAGCATTAGTTAGTCAATGTTAAACTAGGCATCTCGTTTACAAGCATTAGTTCGTGAATGTTAAACTAGGCATCTCGTTTACTAGCATTAGTTAGTGAATGTTAAACTAGGCATCTCGTTTAAAAGCATTAGTTCGTGAATGTTAAACTAGGCATCTCGTTTACTAGCATTAGTTAGTGAATGTTAAACTGGGCGTCTCATTTACTAGCATTAGTTAGTGAATGTTAAACTAGGCATCTCGTTTAAAAGCATTAGTGAGTGAATGTTAAACTAGGCGTCTCATTTACAAGCATTAGTTCGTGAATGTTAAACTAGGCATCTCGTTTACTAGCATTAGTTCGTGAATGTTAAACTAGGCATCTCGTTTACTAGCATTAGTTCGTGAATGTTAAACTAGGCATCTCGTTTACCAGCATTAGTTCGTGAATGTTAAACTAGGCATCTCGTTTACTAGCATTAGTTCGTGAATGTTAAACTGGGCATCTCGTTTACAAGCATTAGTTCGTGAATGTTAAACTAGGCATCTCGTTTACAAGCATTAGTTCGTGAATGTTAAACTAGGCATCTCGTTTAAAAGCATTAGTTCGTGAATGTTAAACTAGGCATCTCGTTTAAAAGCATTAGTTCGTGAATGTTAAACTAGGCATCTCGTTTACTAGCATTAGTTAGTGAATGTTAAACTAGGCATCTCGTTTAAAAGCATTAGTTAGTGAATGTTAAACTAGGCATCTCGTTTAAAAGCATTAGTTCGTGAATGTTAAACTAGGCATCTCGTTTAAAAGCATTAGTTCGTGAATGTTAAACTAGGCATCTCGTTTAAAAGCATTAGTTCGTGAATGTTAAACTAGGCATCTCGTTTAAAAGCATTAGTTAGTGAATGTTAAACTAGGCATCTCGTTTACTAGCATTAGTTCGTGAATGTTAAACGAGGCATCTCGTTTAAAAGCATTAGTTCGTGAATGTTAAACTAGGCATCTCGTTTAAAAGCATTAGTTCGTGAATGTTAAACTAGGCATCTCGTTTAAAAGCATTAGTTCGTGAATGTTAAACTCGGCATCTCGTTTAAAAGCATTAGTTCGTGAATGTTAAACGAGGCATCTCGTTTACTAGCATTAGTTCGTGAATGTTAAACTAGGCATCTCGTTTAAAAGCATTAGTTCGTGAATGTTAAACTCGGCATCTCGTTTAAAAGCATTAGTTCGTGAATGTTAAACGAGGCATCTCGTTTAAAAGCATTAGTTCGTGAATGTTAAACTAGGCATCTCGTTTACTAGCATTAGTTCGTGAATGTTAAACTAGGCATCTCGTTTAAAAGCATTAGTTCGTGAATGTTAAACTAGGCATCTCGTTTAAAAGCATTAGTTCGTGAATGTTAAACTAGGCATCTCGTTTAAAAGCATTAGTTCGTGAATGTTAAACTAGGCATCTCGTTTAAAAGCATTAGTTCGTGAATGTTAAACTAGGCATCTCGTTTAAAAGCATTAGTTCGTGAATGTTAAACTAGGCATCTCGTTTACTAGCATTAGTTCGTGAATGTTAAACTCGGCATCTCGTTTAAAAGCATTAGTTCGTGAATGTTAAACGAGGCATCTCGTTTAAAAGCATTAGTTCGTGAATGTTAAACTAGGCATCTCGTTTAAAAGCATTAGTTCGTGAATGTTAAACTAGGCATCTCGTTTACTAGCATTAGTTCGTGAATGTTAAACTAGGCATCTCGTTTACTAGCATTAGTTCGTGAATGTTAAACTCGGCATCTCGTTTAAAAGCATTAGTTCGTGAATGTTAAACTAGGCATCTCGTTTAAAAGCATTAGTTCGTGAATGTTAAACTAGGCATCTCGTTTAAAAGCATTAGTTCGTGAATGTTAAACTAGGCATCTCGTTTAAAAGCATTAGTTCGTGAATGTTAAACTAGGCATCTCGTTTAAAAGCATTAGTTCGTGAATGTTAAACGAGGCATCTCGTTTAAAAGCATTAGTTCGTGAATGTTAAACTAGGCATCTCGTTTACTAGCATTAGTTCGTGAATGTTAAACTCGGCATCTCGTTTAAAAGCATTAGTTCGTGAATGTTAAACTAGGCATCTCGTTTAAAAGCATTAGTTCGTGAATGTTAAACTAGGCATCTCGTTTAAAAGCATTAGTTCGTGAATGTTAAACTAGGCATCTCGTTTACTAGCATTAGTTCGTGAATGTTAAACTCGGCATCTCGTTTAAAAGCATTAGTTCGTGAATGTTAAACTAGGCATCTCGTTTACTAGCATTAGTTCGTGAATGTTAAACTCGGCATCTCGTTTACTAGCATTAGTTCGTGAATGTTAAACTCGGCATCTCGTTTACTAGCATTAGTTCGTGAATGTTAAACTAGGCATCTCGTTTACTAGCATTAGTTCGTGAATGTTAAACTCGGCATCTCGTTTAAAAGCATTAGTTCGTGAATGTTAAACGAGGCATCTCGTTTAAAAGCATTAGTTCGTGAATGTTAAACTAGGCATCTCGTTTACTAGCATTAGTTCGTGAATGTTAAACTCGGCATCTCGTTTAAAAGCATTAGTTCGTGAATGTTAAACTAGGCATCTCGTTTAAAAGCATTAGTTCGTGAATGTTAAACTAGGCATCTCGTTTAAAAGCATTAGTTCGTGAATGTTAAACTAGGCATCTCGTTTACTAGCATTAGTTCGTGAATGTTAAACTCGGCATCTCGTTTAAAAGCATTAGTTCGTGAATGTTAAACGAGGCATCTCGTTTAAAAGCATTAGTTCGTGAATGTTAAACTAGGCATCTCGTTTAAAAGCATTAGTTCGTGAATGTTAAACTAGGCATCTCGTTTACTAGCATTAGTTCGTGAATGTTAAACTAGGCATCTCGTTTAAAAGCATTAGTTCGTGAATGTTAAACTAGGCATCTCGTTTAAAAGCATTAGTTCGTGAATGTTAAACTAGGCATCTCGTTTAAAAGCATTAGTTCGTGAATGTTAAACTCGGCATCTCGTTTAAAAGCATTAGTTCGTGAATGTTAAACGAGGCATCTCGTTTAAAAGCATTAGTTCGTGAATGTTAAACTAGGCATCTCGTTTAAAAGCATTAGTTCGTGAATGTTAAACTAGGCATCTCGTTTACTAGCATTAGTTAGTGAATGTTAAACTAGGCATCTCGTTTAAAAGCATTAGTTCGTGAATGTTAAACTAGGCATCTCGTTTAAATGCATTAGTTCGTGAATGTTAAACTAGGCATCTCGTTTACTAGCATTAGTTAGTGAATGTTAAACTAGGCATCTCGTTTAAAAGCATTAGTTCGTGAATGTTAAACTAGGCATCTCGTTTAAAAGCATTAGTTCGTGAATGTTAAACTAGGCATCTCGTTTAAAAGCATTAGTTCGTGAATGTTAAACTAGGCACCTCGCTTACTAGCATTAGTTCGTGAATGTTAAACTAGGCACCTCGTTTACTAGCATTAGTTCGTGAATGTTAAACGAGGCATCTCGTTTAAAAGCATTAGTTCGTGAATGTTAAACTAGGCATCTCGTTTACAAGCATTAGTTAGTGAATGTTAAACGAGGCATATCGTTTACTAGCATTAGTTCGTGAATGTTAAACTAGGAGTCTCGTTCACTCGCATTAGTTCGTGAATGTTAAACTCGGCATCTCGTTTACAAGCATTAGTTAGTGAATGTTAAACTAGGCGTCTCGTTCACTCGCATTAGATCGTGAATGTTAAACTAGACGTCTCGTTTACAAGCATTAGTTAGTGAATGTTAAACTAGACGTCTCGTTTACAAGCATTAGTTAGTGAATGTTAAACTAGGCGTCTCATTTACTAGCATTAGTTAGTGAATGTTAAACTAGGCGTCTCATTTACTCTCATTAGTTAGTGAATGTTAAACTAGGCATCTCGTTTAAAAGCATTAGTTCGTGAATGTTAAACTAGACGTCTCGTTTACAAGCATTAGTTAGTGAATGTTAAACTAGACGTCTCGTTTACAAGCATTAGTTAGTGAATGTTAAACTAGGCGTCTCGTTCACTCGCATTAGTTCGTGAATGTTAAACTCGGCATCTCGTTTACCAGCATTAGTTCGTGAATGTTAAACTAGGCATCTCGTTTACTAGCATTAGTTCGTGAATGTTAAACTGGGCATCTCGTTCACTCGCATTAGTTCGTGAATGTTAAACTAGGCATCTCGTTCACTCGCATTAGATAGTGAATGTTAAACGAGGCATCTCGTTTACTAGCATGAGATAGTGAATGTTAAACTAGGCGTCTCGTTTACAAGCATTAGTTCGTGAATGTTAAACTAGGCATCTCGTTTACAAGCATTAGTTAGTGAATGTTAAACTAGGCATCTCGTTTACTAGCATTAGTTAGTGAATGTTAAACGAGGCATCTCGTTTACAAGCATTAGTTAGTGAATGTTAAACTAGGCGTCTCGTTTACAAGCATTAGTTAGTGAATGTTAAACGAGGCATCTCGTTTACTAGCATTAGTTCGTGAATGTTAAACTAGGCATCTCGTTTACTAGCATTAGTTAGTGAATGTTAAACTGGGCATCTCGTTTACTAGCATTAGTTAGTGAATGTTAAACTAGGCATCTCGTATACTAGCATTAGTTCGTGAATGTTAAACTAGACATCTCGTTTACTAGCATTAGTTAGTGAATGTTAAACGAGGCATCTCGTTTACTAGCATTAGTTAGTGAATGTTAAACTAGGCATCTCGTTTACTAGCATTAGTTCGTGAATGTTAAACTAGGCATCTCGTTTACTAGCATTAGTTAGTGAATGTTAAACTAGGCATCTCGTTTACTAGCATTAGTTCGTGAATGTTAAACTAGGCGTCTCGTTTACAAGCATTAGTTAGTGAATGTTAAACTAGGCATCTCGTTTACTAGCATTAGTTCGTGAATGTTAAACTAGGCATCTCGTTTACTAGCATTAGTTAGTGAATGTTAAACGAGGCATCTCGTTTACAAGCATTAGTTAGTGAATGTTAAACTAGGCGTCTCGTTTACAAGCATTAGTTAGTGAATGTTAAACGAGGCATCTCGTTTACTAGCATTAGTTCGTGAATGTTAAACTAGACATCTCGTTTACTAGCATTAGTTAGTGAATGTTAAACGAGGCATCTCGTTTACTAGCATTAGTTAGTGAATGTTAAACTAGGCATCTCGTTCAGTCGCATTAGATAGTGAATGTTAAACGAGGCATCTCGATTACTGGCATTAGTTAGTGAATGTTAAACTGGGCATCTCGTTTACAAGCATTCGTTTGTAAATGTTAAACGAGGCATCTCGTTTACTAGCATTAGTTAGTGAATGTTAAAGTAGGCATCTCGTTTACAAGCATTAGTTCGTAAATGTTAAACTAGGCATCTCGTTCACTCGCATTAGATAGTGAATGTTAAACTAGGCATCTCGTTTACTAGCATTAGTTAGTGAATGTTAAACTAGGCATCTCGTTTATTAGTATTAGCTCGTGAATGTTAAACTAGGCATCTCATTTATTGGTAGTAGTTAGTGAATGTTAAACTTGGGCTCCCGTTTGCTAGCATTAGTTGGTGAATGTTAAACTTGGGCTCCCGTTTGCTGGTATTAGTTAGTGAATGTTAAACTTGGGCTCCCGTTTGCTGGTATTAGTTGATGAATGTTAAACTTGGGCTCTCGTTTGCTGGTATTATTTGGTGAATGTTAAACTAGGCCTCCCGTTTGCTGGCATTAGTTAGTGGACGTTAAAGCACATACACACACACACACACACACACACACACACACACACACACACAAACACACATCGTTTCACATTTGTCATGTGGTTCCATTGTTGTCAGCATTTCACATTTATTTATTTTGCGAAATACATTCAGGTCACAATCATAAGAATTATTCTCCCATAACATCTATATTAGTACACGCAAGTGCAAGTTTGCACACCGATCCACTATTACATACCCGTGAAAAGGCGAATAGTCGTTCTTTATGTACGTTCTGCGCGTGTTCTTTACCTCTGATTCTGCAAAGGTCACCTGTTCGGTGCCAAAGCTATATTTACAGTAGCACAAAGTCCGTCCCATGATGTGGGGTTGTTCTGTTTACACGGAATGGTTTACTAATTATTACGTATACCAATTGATCACTGCAGTGTGAACTTTGTGTTCTGTCCAAGCTCAATGTATCTGCTTTTGGCAACATTCTGATCATGATAGGATGCTGGGACACATCGATGGGTGCATTATGCTGGAACTTTACATTATGATGTAAATGTTTCCGATTGTTTTTGAGTATATTGAATAAAAGCCTTGAACATATACAAACAATTTATTCCAGAAGAAAACAGAAATAATCCCACTGGTGCATCATCACTCACATTTCTCGATTTACAATCTTAAAAAATCCCACGCGCAGTGGTTCAGTTTGATATTTTAATTATGAAATACGCAAATCCTCCAAACGAAGGAAACCCTTAATAATTACCATTTAAGATTACACTTTGGAATTACCCTTTATAATCACCCTTTATAATTACCCTATATAATTATCCTTTAGAGCCCTGTATGATTACCTTTGAGAATTACCCATAAGAATTACCCATGAGAATTACCCATGATAATTATCCATGAGAATTACCCATTAGATTTACCCATGAGAATTACCCATTAGATTTACCCGTGAGAATTACCCATAAGAATTACCGATGAGAATTACCCATGAGAATTACCCATTAGATTTACCCGTGAGAATTACCCATAAGAATTACCGATGAGAATTACCCATGAGAATTACCCATTAGATTTACCCGTGAGAATTACCCATAAGAATTACCGATGAGAATTACCCATGAGAATTACCCATAAGAATTACCGATGAGAATTACCCATGAGAATTACCCATGATAATTATCCATGAGAATTACCCATTAGATTTACCCATGAGAATTACCCATTAGATTTACCCGTGAGAATTACCCATAAGAATTACCGATGAGAATTACCCATGAGAATTACCCATTAGATTTACCCGTGAGAATTACCCATAAGAATTACCGATGAGAATTACCCATGAGAATTACCCATTAGATTTACCCGTGAGAATTACCCATAAGAATTACCGATGAGAATTACCCATGAGAATTACCCATAAGAATTACCGATGAGAATTACCCATAATAATTACCCATAAGAATTACCGATGAGAATTACCGATGAGAATTACCCATAAGAATTACCGATGAGAATTACCCATGAGAATTACCCATAAGAATTACCCATGAGAATTACCCATAAGAATTACCGATGAGAATTACCCATGAGAATTACCCATGAGAATTACCCATGAGAATTACCCATGAGAATTACCCATTAGATTTACCCATGAGAATTACCCTTTAGATTTACCCGTGAGAATTACCCATAAGAATTACCGATGAGAATTACCCATGAGAATTACCCATAAGAATTACCGATGAGAATTACCCATGAGAATTACCCATGAGAATTACCCATGAGAATTACCCATGAGAATTACCCATTAGATTTACCCATGAGAATTACCCTTTAGATTTACCCGTGAGAATTACCCATAAGAATTACCGATGAGAATTACCCATGAGAATTACCCATAAGAATTACCGATGAGAATTACCCATGAGAATTACCCTTTAGATTTACCCGTGAGAATTACCCATGAGAATTACCCATAAGAATTACCCATGAGAATTACCCATAAGAATTACCCATAAGAATTACCCATGAGAATTACCCATAAGAATTACCGATGAGAATTACCCATGAGAATTACCCATAAGAATTACCGATGAGAATTACCCATGAGAATTACCCATAAGAATTACCCATGAGAATTACCCATAAGAATTACCGATGAGAATTACCCATGAGAATTACCCATAAGAATTACCGATGAGAATTACCCATGAGAATTACCCATAAGAATTACCGATGAGAATTACCCATGAGAATTACCCTTTAGATTTACCCGTGAGAATTACCCATGAGATTTACCCTTTAGATTTAGCCTTTAGATTTACCCTTTAGATTTACCCTTTAGATTTACCCTTTAGATTTACCCTTTAGATTTACCCTTTAGATTTACCCTTTAGATTTACCCTTTACTTTACTTTACTTTGGATTTACCCTTCAGATTTACGCTTTAGAATTACCCTTTAGAATTACCCTTTATAATTACTCTTTAGAACCCTTTTAATTAACCTTTATAATTACTCATGAGAATAACCCATGAGAATTACCCATGAGAATTACCCATGAGAATTACCCTTTAGAATTACCCTTTGACAATTCAATTGTTTGTTGTATACCGCTCCTTTCCTATGCCATCTCCAGGCCCTGCATAACGTCATTGCTGGGCAATGAAGGGGGCTCGGCAATGATGCACGCTGAAAGGGAGTACTCAGTTTTCACTCTGGTTGTTTGTTTGTTTGTTTTCTTGTTTGTTTTCTTGTTTGTCTGGGCGATATCTCAGCCATCATTTGATTGGGGCAAATCTAACTTGGATTGGGGACAATCAGACTTGGATTGGGGACAATCAGACTTGGATTTGGGACAATCACACTTGGATTGGGGCCAATCGGACTTGGATCAATTCATCAATGATCTCTCTGACTCTCTTGAAAATCCTCTGCATCTCTTTGCTGATGACTCTACTCTCTGTCGCTCCATTCTTCATCCCTCAGATCGTCAGTCTGCAGCCTCCTCACTCTCTGCAGACCTGGACGAAATCACAGACTGGGCAAACAAGTGGAACATGTCTTTCAATCCTGACAAATCTCACACTCTTACGATGTCTCTCCGAAAAGACCGACTGGACAACCCTCCGATCCACTTTCTGAATAATCCTCTCCAAGAAGTTCTGTCACTCAAGCTTTTGGGTCTCACTACCTGCCATGATCTTTCCTGGGAAAACCACATTTCAAATCTGGCCTCCAAAGCCAGTCGCCGACTGGGCATCCTCCGTCGTGCGAAGTCCTTCCTTGGCACACCTGAACTCCTCACCACATACAAGGCTTTCATCCGCAGCTCAATGGAATACTGCACTCCCCTCTGGGCTGGTGCTCCTGCCTCACACCTAGCTCGTCTTCACGCTGTTGAAACCAAAGCATTCAGAATCATTGGAATCTCCCGCGATGAAGCTAACTCCAAGGGCCTCTCACTCACTCACCGCAGGCAGGTTGGTGGTCTTTCCGTCTTCTACCGACTCCTCTCTGGCCTTGCCCCCCCAGCTCTCTCTGGGCTCTGTCCCGCAAATATTCCTACAGGTCGCACAAGATCTGCCCGCAACCCTCTTATGGTCAAACTGCCAAAATCAAGACTCTCTGCTCACCTTCACTCCTTCATTCCTCTTTTCTCCCGCCTCTGGAACAAACTCCCTCACTCTCTTCAATCCCACTCCACCCTCCAGGTCTTTAAAACAGCTGTTCACCACCATCTCTTATCTTCCCCCATCCAAAACCTTGATCTTTTCTACCCCCGCTAATTTCACCCCAATTCCACTTTTTTGAAATACCAACTTCTGTCCTGGAAGTCCTTGGTGTCCTTGTGTTTTATACTTCTCCCTCCCCCCCCGCCCCCCTTCCCATGCCTCCTCCCCCCAAGCCCTCTCCCTTCCACACATCTCCCTGCTCTCAAATGTTGTGGTTGTGTGCTTCCCCTCCTCTCCCCATCTTGTCTTCCGCTCCCTCTTTTTATATATTTTGTTTGTCTGGTTGATTTGTTTGTGAAGTAAATGTTAGCTCTTTCACGAGCCTCGATTCAGTATACAAAAAATAAAAAAATAAAAAATCGGACTTGGATTGGGGCCAATCGGACTTGTATTGGGGACAATCAGACTTGGATTGGGGGCAATCTGACTTGGATTGGGGACAATCACACTTGAATTGGGGACAATCAGACTTGGATTGGGGACAATCAGACTTGGATTGGGGACAATCAGACTTGGATTGGGGACAATCAGACTTGGATTGGGGACAATCAGACTTGGATTGGGGACAATCAGACTTGGATTGGGAACAATCTGACTTGGATTGGGGACAATCTGACTTGGATTGGGGACAATCTGACTTGGATTGGGGACAATCAGACTTGGATTGGGGACAATCAGACTTGGATTGGGGACAATCAGACTTGGATTGGGGACAATCAGAATTGGATTGGGAACAATCTGACTTGGATTGGGGACAATCAGACTTGGATTGGGAACAACCAGACTTGGACTGGGGACAATCAGACTTGGATTGGGAACAATCAGACTTGGATTGGGGACAATCAGACTTTGATCGGGGACAATCAGACTTGGATTGGGGACAATCAGACTTGGATTGGGGACAATCAGACTTGGATTGGGGACAATCAGACTTTGATCGGGGACAATCAGACTTGGATTGGGGACAATCAGACTTGGATTGGGGACAATCAGACTTGGATTGGGGACAATCAGACTTGGATTGGGGACAATCAGACTTGGATTGGGGACAATCAGACTTGGATTGGGGACAATCAGACTTGGATTGGGGACAATCAGACTTGGATTGGGGACAATCAGACTTGGATTGGGGACAATCAGACTTGGATTGGGGACAATCAGACTTTGATCGGGGACAATCAGACTTGGATTGGGGACAATCAGACTTGGATTGGGGACAATCAGACTTGGATTGGGGACAATCAGACTTGGATTGGGGACAATCAGACTTGGATTGGGAACAATCAGACTTGGACTGGGGACAATCAGACTTGGATTGGGAACAATCAGACTTGGATTGGGGACAATCAGACTTTGATCGGGGACAATCAGACTTGGATTGGGGACAATCAGACTTGGATTGGGGACAATCAGACTTGGATTGGGGACAATCCGATTTGGATTGGGGACAATCTGACTTGGATTGGAGACAATCTGACTTGGATTGGGGACAATCAGACTTGGATTGGGAACAATCAGACTTGGATTGGGGACAATCAGACTTTGATCGGGGACAATCAGAATTGGATTGGGAACAATCTGACTTGGATTGGGGACAATCAGACTTGGATTGGGAACAACCAGACTTGGACTGGGGACAATCAGACTTGGATTGGGAACAATCAGACTTGGATTGGGGACAATCAGACTTTGATCGGGGACAATCAGACTTGGATTGGGGACAATCAGACTTGGATTGGGGACAATCAGACTTGGATTGGGGACAATCAGACTTTGATCGGGGACAATCAGACTTGGATTGGGGACAATCAGACTTGGATTGGGGACAATCAGACTTGGATTGGGGACAATCAGACTTGGATTGGGGACAATCAGACTTGGATTGGGGACAATCAGACTTGGATTGGGGACAATCAGACTTGGATTGGGGACAATCAGACTTGGATTGGGGACAATCAGACTTGGATTGGGGACAATCAGACTTGGATTGGGGACAATCAGACTTTGATCGGGGACAATCAGACTTGGATTGGGGACAATCAGACTTGGATTGGGGACAATCAGACTTGGATTGGGGACAATCAGACTTGGATTGGGGACAATCAGACTTGGATTGGGAACAATCAGACTTGGACTGGGGACAATCAGACTTGGATTGGGAACAATCAGACTTGGATTGGGGACAATCAGACTTTGATCGGGGACAATCAGACTTGGATTGGGGACAATCAGACTTGGATTGGGGACAATCAGACTTGGATTGGGGACAATCCGATTTGGATTGGGGACAATCTGACTTGGATTGGAGACAATCTGACTTGGATTGGGGACAATCTGAGATGGTGGTGAACAGCTGTCTTGAAAACCTTGAGGGATGAATGAGATTGAAGAGAATGTGGAAATTGGTTCTACAGGTGGGGAAAAAGATGAACGAATGAGTGGAGTTGAGCAGTGATCCTGAATGTTAGTGGTTTCACCAGAATGGGGTTGATGATGGACTCCTGCAGATACTTGGGGATGGGGTAGGGGAGGTACAAAACATGGAAAGAGCAGAGGGTGTAAGACCAGAAAAGAGAGGGCAGATGGCAAAAGACAGAAAGACCACCAACCTGTCTGCAATGGAAAGTGAAAGGCCCACAGACTCAGCTTCATCTAACTCATAAATGTGAATAACTTAATAACTCAGCTGTTTTTTGCATGTCAATGTTTTGGAATGACATATGTAGGCAAGACACTCTCCTGAAAACTATCCAAAGACACTTTGGCCATTATTAGTCAATTTTTCAGGGAAATTGTTGTATTAGGCCAAACCTGCTGATCACAAATAATGAGAACACATCGACTGTGCACTGGACATAAGTTGGTCATGCAATCGTATGCAGTAACGTTAGAGCCTCGAGGTGTCACCACAGTGACAAGATAAGGACAGAGGGATGGGAAACAATAATTTTGGGACATGAGATACAGAGAGCTGAGCTCAATTCGATGTCTAAAACATTTATAACAAAAAAGAGCACAAAGAGATGGGAGATCAAGGCCACGACATGTTTGTGTGGTGCATGTTAACTGCTGTGTTTGTGTGGTGTATTTTGTGTGGTGTTTGTCAGCTGCTGTTTATGTGGTGTATTTTGTGTGGTGTTTGTTAGCTGCTGTGTTTATGTGGTGTATTTTGTGTGGTGTTTGTTAGCTGCCGTGTTTATGTGGTGTATTTTGTGTGGTGTTTGTTAGCTGCCGTGTTTATGTGGTGTATTTTGTGTGGTGTTTGTTAGCTGCCGTGTTTATGTGGTGTATTTTGTGTGGTGTTTGTTAGCTGCCGTGTTTATGTGGTGTATTTTGTGTGGTGTTTGTTAGCTGCCGTGTTTATGTGGTGTATTTTGTGTGGTGTTTGTTAGCTGCCGTGTTTATGTGGTGTATTTTGTGTGGTGTTTGTTAGCTGCCGTGTTTATGTGGTGTATTTTGTGTGGTGTTTGTTAGCTGCCGTGTTTATGTGGTGTATTTTGTGTGGTGTTTGTTAGCTGCCGTGTTTATGTGGTGTATTTTGTGTGGTGTTTGTTAGCTGCCGTGTTTATGTGGTGTATTTTGTGTGGTGTTTGTTAGCTGCCGTGTTTATGTGGTGTATTTTGTGTGGTGTTTGTTAGCTGCTGTGTTTATGTGGTGTATTTTGTGTGGTGTTTGTCAGCTGCTGTGTTTGTGAGGTGTTGGTTAGCTGCTGTGTTTATGTGGTGTATTTTGTGTGGTGTTAGTTAGCTGCAGTGTGTGATGAAATTATGGGATTATAACTGTTGCAGTTCTCTCTCTAGTTGTCACGACTTTTTAAGTGGGTTGGTTCGAGAGTGAGAGGATTGTCTGTTTGAGACTGAGTTCAAGTTGGTAAGCTACATGTGGTTTCTTGTATGTTGATCGTTTGCATCATGATGCCTTATATTACTGCTTGCTTATTGGCTGCCATTCTTTTGTAGATGAGTGGAGACTTGATTGAATTAAAGCTCATGCTTTCGGAGTTTGTGGAATGATCATTTTACCACATTTTAATTCAAGCAACTTCCTCGCTTGAATCCTGCTTCCTCGCTGGAATCCACATGGATAAGCTGCTGAAACTCGAGCACTTCGCTGGGGACCCCCAAGCACCAAATGGGGCCAAACATTGGGCCCATTGGTTCTGCACACTCTCGAACTATCTGGCGGTCGCACCGAACATCATGGCCCCGCAGAAACTCTTGATACTAGTGTGTCATGTGACCACCATGGTCTACGGTTACTTCTCTCATTGCGAAACTTATGAGGATGCCATCAAGACATTGGAAGGTCCATACGTAAAACCTAAGAGCGCACTGTACGGTCGACATATGCTGGCGTCCCGCCGTCAGAGTTGCTGGAACAATATCTTCAAGAGCTGAGATGTCTCGGTAAGGATTGCCTGATGGAGCCTCGAACGGTTGCCAAATCGACGGATGATTTAATGTGTGATGCCTTTGTAGCGGGGATCGCTTCGCCCGCCATTCGATTGAGATTACTTGAGAACAAGACTTTGTCGCTTTACGAAGCTTTTCAGCAGGCACGCGTCTTGCAGTTGGCTCACATGCGCTCGGAGGTTTATGGCCGTCCTTACATCACGGCGGGGGCTACCGCGGACACTCGCATGGATTGGAATGTTATGGCGGAGCATCCTCTCGCTGACACCGCTGCGTCGGCTGGATCAATCGACGTGCCGCTGGCCTGGGAAGAGGAGCCTTTAAGACTGGCCGCCGCGGCATCTTCTTCTTCAGAGAACGCTCCACGCTGTTATTTCTCCGGAAACAAGCGTCACGCGCGGTCTCTTTGTCCCACTAAAGACTCACTGTGTCATAATTGTGGACGAAAAGGACATTTTGCGAAAGTTTGCCGCGCTGTGAAGACACGGCGCTCGACCCTCGCTGGCACTAACACTTCTCGGGCTGCGAGCGCTAGGGACCCCGGGCTATCACGTGGCCTCGCCAGGGCTGTGCTTCCGGTCCTCATGGAGGGAGAATCGGCTAAGGCTCTGATTGATACGGGGAGCAGTATGAGTTTCGTTGGTCAAGCTCTGGGTCAGAGAAATGGGTGGACCATTGGCCGAGCTACACGACGTATCTATATGGCCTCCTCAGGGTTGTACACTCACACAAAGGGCTTGTGCATGGTTAATTTAGTTATCAATGATGTGGAATATTCCGATGTTAAACTCTTGATAATGCCTTGATAATGTCACCTGTGTGCAAATGTGCTGCTGGGACATGATTTCTTGCAGAGCCATGGTTGCCTAGAGATGCGGGTCAGACGGAGGGAGAATACACATTCTGTCTGCGGACTGGCTGAGATGGCTATCAAGCCACTGGCTCTCTTTCCTAGTTTGACGGCCGACTGTAAACCACAAACAGTAAAGTCTAGACGGTATACTCGTACGGACGTGCAGTTCATTGCTGATGAGACCAGGAGATTGCTGCAAGAAGGAATAATAGAGCCAAGTACTTCTCCGTGGAGGGCTCAGGTGCTGGTGGTGCATACGGCCAACCATAGGAAGCACCTGGTCGTCGATTATTCTCAGACTATTAATAGATTCACTCAGTTGGATGAGTAACTGTTACCCAAAATGGACGATTTAGTACGAGACATGGCTAAGTACTGAGTGTTTAGCACCCTGGTCTTGAAAAGTGTATATCATCAGATCCCGTTACGCGAGTCGGACAGACCCTACACGGGGTTCGAATCTGGCCAAAGGCGATATCAAACATACCCTTCAGGGTGACAAACGGGGTGGCATGCTTTCAACACGCAATCTATGATATTGTGGCAAAAGAGCAATTAAAATACATTTTCGTGTACGTTGATAAATGTGACGATCTGTGGCACACTCAGGAAGATCACGACGCCAACCTGCGATGATTCTTGGGGGTGGCGCAAAAGTACAATCTGACTTTCAATGAGGATAAGTGCCACTATGCGGCCAGGACAATCGATCTCCTCGGGTACACGGTGACCGGGGGCGAGATAAAACCTGACGCCGAGTGCCTGCGACCTTTCCTTGACATGGCGCCACCAAGTGATAAGGCATCGTTGCGGTGGGCCTTAGGGCTATTTGCTCATTATTCTCGGTGGGTGCAAGATTACTCAGACAAGATTGGGCCTTTGGGTGATTGTAATGCTTTTCCTTTATCTATGGCTGCCAAGGCCGCTTTCCAGCAGCTAAAGGAAGATATAGCCGGGGCGGGTATAACCTCCATAGATGACGCAATACCGTTCTTGGTCGAGACAGACACCTCGGATTGTGTGATTGCGGCGACCCTCATACAAGGGGGTCGACCTATGGCCTTCTTTTCACGCACTCTGACCCAGAGTGAACGCCGCCACTCTGCTATTGAGAAGGAGGCGTATGCTATCGTGGAGGCGGTTAGGCGGTGGCGCCATTTGCTTCTGGGCAAAGGGTTTCAACTAATGACCTATCAAAAGTCTGTTGCTTTTATGTATGACCATCGGCACACACGGCGCATTAAGAATGTGAAAATATTGAGATGAAGAGTAGAACTGGCGGATTACTGTTACAAAATAGTCTATCGGCTGGGTAGAGAGAATCCGGCCGCCGACGCTCTGTCGAGACCTGTATGTACGGGTATGAATCCCTTACCTCCAGATTTTCAGGTCATACATGAATTGTTGTGTCATCTGGGGGTGACGCGACTCGCCCATTTTGTTCGTTGCCGAAATCTGCCCTTCT